>NC_135725.1:14791408-15095355 GCF_964656455.1 Halichoerus grypus | reverse complement strand
CCTGGTTCCGAAAATTATTCTCCCTTAATGGAGGTAGGGCTCTTCGGAGAAGTGAATGATTCCAGGGCTCCTGTAAGGAAGTACAAGATGACCTTGCAGCTTATTTTTGCCCAGAAAATATGGAAGTTCTCAGAATAGTCTGGACATGTCAAAAAGACACAGAGGCCAGACCAAAGAGGCTCCCAGCGTTTAACCTCAAACAATATGCACATCAAAATAAATTATGATATTAATGGGTTATAAGATGTCAGAGTTACAAATGTCAGAGATAAACTGAGGGACTATTCCAGAGTAAGGAAGATGAAAGAGACATGACAACTAAATGCAACATGTTGATCCTGGATTAAATCTTGGACCAGATATTTTGGGGGGGGTGGTAGTGGTGGCAGGTAGCTCTAAAAAGACATTATTGGGACAACTGTGAAACATAAGGTAGGTCTACAGATAGAAATGGGTAAATCCACCTGAAAATAAATGCATTTTTACTTCTGATGTTTTAAATCAAAAATTCTTATTACAAACCTATACATCTATTTCTTAATTTATGAACATAAACCTAGCATTTTGTAATATAGAAAGTTGGTAAAATCCTATTGATGGATAATTAGAATAGAAAAAAGGACTCAAAACTTGTGCAGGAGAAGGCTGAAAAACAGATGGGTACAGTTTCTTTCTGTGGAATCACAAAGTGGCCAAGCACAACATTGGCAAAGATGGGGACAGTGAAGGGTCAGAGGCTGAGCTTCTGTATTTACAGCTGGATGGGCTATATACCCCCAAATAATGGCCCAAAAGAAGAAGGTAATCAGGTGGATACACCCTTCTCCAGTTCCCTCTTGGGGTGCAAATGAGGGACGGTGTCAGCGAGAGAGAAGGCTGAGAGATTGCAGGGTTGTGGTCCAGCTGGCTTCTTGGCCAACCCCAGAGACATGCACCTCTAGACCTCCTCTTATGAGCAGGAAATAAATCCTGACTTAAGCCATAATCCTTCAGGTTTTCTTTTATCTGGAGCCAAAATCATTCCAAAACCGATTGAACATTTAAATGTGCAAATGCAATCATTAGAAAAAATAAAAAATAATGATAAAATTAATGAATATTTGTAGGAGTAGGTGGGCCTGGGGAGGGTAAGAAAGATATCTTCATCTTTTGCAGGAGAGATGTTAAGACTTTCTAATGTTCATAAATTAAGAAATAGATGTATAGGTTTGTAATAAGAATTTTTGAGTTAAAACATCAGAAGTAAAAATACATTTTCAAGTGGATTTACCCATTTTCTCAGACAATACAAGAACAAATTAGGAAAAATTATGTAAATGATTTAAATGCCAACATTTTAAATAAAAACAATACAAATCATATATGTTGGAAATATGAAATGAGATCTCATATAATGTGACATATCATTCTCTTAATAGCATGTGAATATTTATTTATGCAAATCAAAAAGTACATTAAAAAGTACATACCAAGATTCCAGGTATTTCTCGAGTCTCTGTTTTGCAGTTTGTTCTCAGGAATGGACAAAAGAAAGTCAAAATATATTTCTTTTTTCTTTTTTCCTTCTATGCAGCTGAGAAGGAATAAAATGCTCCCAGTGTAAAGAAAATTTATTTAGTCCTTGGAGCAAAGTTTAAAGATTCCTGGAAAGATGTAATTATATAATTACCTGATTTCATATGCTGTCAATGCATGCTTTTTCCCTCTCTAACATTTCCATTTTCAGTACTCTCTTTTCATTTCTCCTCATTGTGTCAGGTACATTTCCTCAGTTTGATACTAATAGTCTTAACCATTTGAAAATCCCCATTTAGAGTGTGACCTGACTTTGAGCAATCTGCAATAAACCCAGGGGTCTGTTGGCACAGCACCAAGGGCGAGAAGCAAAGAGTATTTAAAAGCAAGAATCATGCATCCAAGGACAGGGATGCTTTCTGCCAGATTGCTGTTTTCAAATTACTGAGTTCTAAATGAAGTTATGCATTCTTATTAATAATTTGCGATCTTAATAACCAGCAAAATGCTCCTGGATAGTCAACATAACTGGGATTTGTTTGTTTGTTTGTTTCTACCCCAGCATGGGCGGCAGTCAGGATCCTCACCACATTTCTGTTTCTTACCAGCACAGTAATGATGAGTCTGGTAAGACGCTGCCGTGCCTTATCCTGTCTCTCACAGATCCATTCACTTCTTCCAACAGGGCCAAAATTCACGTTCAGATTAAAAGTGCAGATATGGTGAGCTTTGGTTCCCTGGAGGACATCCAAGCGTTCAACAAAGCTAGAACTCTGGGGAGTCAATGCTTACACATTAGATCGGACAGTCATCAAAATGTGAATGGAAGACAAAAACATATGTGTGGATGATATCATATGACAGTTGGTGAGCCAAGTATACCACCGTGGTTAATATAGATCGAATGTGTCCTCCCGAAATTCATATAGTGAAGCCTAATCCCCAAGTTGATGATATTAGGAGATGGGGCCTTTGGGATGTGCTTAGGTTTTAAGGGCCATGAATGAGCGCTCATGAATGAGATTTAGTGCTCTTACTGAAAGCGGCTGCAGAGAGATCCTTCACCCCTCTGCCATGGAAGCTTATGGGAAAAAGACAGCCAGTCGTCTCTGAACTGGGGAGAGGGTTCTCACCAGACACTGAATCTAGACTTCCCAGCCTCAGATCTGTGAGAAACAAATTTCTGTTGTGTCTAAGTCATCCAATTTGTGGTATTCTGTTAGAACAGCCTGAAAGGGCTAAGACAACCACTAACACCTCAAGCGTAGGCAAAGGAAGAGGAACCCATTAAAAAGGAGGAATGGAGAGGACCAGGAAGTCACAGAAGGAGGGGATACATAAAATAGCACATCAAACGCAGCAAAGGAGCCCAGGAAAATAAGTGCTGGCAATGGTTATTGCACTGATAAAGTCACCGTGAGTTGGCCAGGGTCATTTCAACAGAGTAGCCAGGAATCAAGGGGAGTGAGGAAGCAA
The DNA here is from genome assembly GCF_964656455.1 of Halichoerus grypus. Taxonomy (NCBI): domain Eukaryota; kingdom Metazoa; phylum Chordata; class Mammalia; order Carnivora; family Phocidae; genus Halichoerus; species Halichoerus grypus. The sequence goes on along the minus strand of NC_135725.1, from coordinate 15,092,364 downwards.
AGCTTGTCACTGAGGTGAACTCTCTTAGGAAGTATGGACTTGGGAGGACAAGAATGACTTGTGCATTTCCTACAAATCTGCAGTGCAGTAATCAAACGCAGTGTACAACGGAATTAGAGAAAATGGATAAGTTGGCTTTCTAATGCCTCACTTCGAATAAAAATAATAAATATAATACATAAAACCATTACTCTGTTTTTAGTACACATACAGCTTTTCCCCTTGTTGATCATTTTTATTTCTTTCTATTATTTAAAAAATGTTTTTCTATACTTCTCCTGTCAACAGTTATGTCTCTGGGCTAGATTGTAAACCGTAGGAAGAAATAGAACGTGCTGGTTCTGGTTCTTTTACGCTTCCTTAAGCGGTTCTTTGTATACACTTAGGAGGAAGTTCTTAAAGTTTATCACTAGATGGCGGTAAAGGTCAAAAGTTGGAGGAAACCAGGCCAGAAAACTTCCATGAGTAATAAATAATTTTGAGATAAATGATGAAGGTGCACATTTGAAATCAATATAAAAGTTATATTGTCAAATGCTATTGATAATATTTATCTGAAAATAATGCTGACACACTGTTGGTGCTTAAAAAGCAGATTCTCTTGGGGAAAGCAATGGAAATACAAAAGCCAAATGGTGTAAAAAACACAACTTAGTAACGATGTGCCTGTTTGTATGACAGCTACACCCTCCACGACTCCTAGAGACAGACTTACCAGCTTTTTAGGCAATACGAGAATCATACCTAAAATATTAAAGTCCAATTCTGTGCCTTCTGTCAGAAAACATGCATTTCCCCAACAAGTAGAGTAGAGCAGTTTCTTCACTTAGTATTTTACCATTCTTCCTTCTAGCATTCTCTTCATTTTTCAGGAATAATTGGCTAATGCAAAAAATAGAAAATAACATTAAGACAATGCATAATAATTCTCACTGTATTTAATGGCATTTTTTTTATTTAAAATAATTTTACAGTCTCTAATTTTTTTGCCAGCCTTTTATTTTAGAAAGTTATAGGATTCTTTGCTGTTTTTGAGCATATTTATCATTTGATTCTTTGCATAATGTGAATAGTTATGATAAAACAATTTAGTTATATAGCTTTTGCCCTCCAAACAGCACCATCTGTGACCTTTGATCAGAAAGAATGACAAAAACATGATGGTTTAGTGAATAGCCTGGTGGATCGGATGTTCTTCCCCTCAGTCTGTTTTGATGTAATTTTTCACTAAACAGCCCCTGCGATGGTTCACCCGTTAATTAATTGAAGTGGGTAGCTTATGCTTACAGTGTATCAGACACCAGGGGCGTATCCTGAACGGGACAGCACTTCTGTTTTTATTTTGTATTGTCTTTTAAGGTGGAGAATCCTTGAATCTTTTAAATGAAAATAGGAAAGAACCAGTAAAGGGACAGATTAAAAAATAACAGAAAAGCAATAATGAGTCCCATGAAGTATAATGCTTCCCTAGGAGATGCATTTATGTATCTGTTCAACATAATCCACCCAAACACAGAGAAACTAGGAAGTACAAGGGGCCAACTGTATCCACTTAAAAAAAAAAAAAAAACCTTCATATAATAAATGATTTTACTTCAGATGTTCCTTTACATAAGAAGTAAAATTTGTAATTTTACATGAAAGTGGGGATTTTCTTGTTTGATATTTTGTTTCAGGAAAAAGATATAAAACTCACCCAAAACAAAATATCAATATTTACTTGTAAGTTTTTTTGTTTTTTTTTTTTTAAATCTTGGAAAAACTATCATACATGACTAGGTCCTAAACTTCACATGAGTCATAGCTCAGATGTAGAGTCAATGTACGAACTCTTATTTTGTCTTCGGTTAATCAGGTCTTTCCCCCAAGTTCCCAAACTCTGGAAGAAAGAATGATCTTTGAATCCTATCTAGTTAAGGACAGCGCCTCTGGGCACATATGGCCAGTCTCTCACATCCCAAGTTCACCTCCAGTGTCAGGTGTCCTCCAGGTAGACAAGAGACGTGAGCCAGCAAACAGAAAGGCCAGCGGACACTGAGCAGAGACCTCAGCCTTTTCCTCTACAATGACACCCTTCCATCGAGCATACTCCAGAACATCCTGGAGAGTAGCCGTGGGGAAGAAAAATGGAAGAAAAACAGAAACGAAGCTCTTTTTTTTCTGGACAGGTAGAGGAGTGTCTAAAAGATGATTAAATCAGACCAAAATTCACACCAGATGGCACTAAAAGTTCATGTTTCCCCTCCTTAAACTGAGTGTGAAGGTTTCTGACGAAGAATAGATTATTTTTAGAAAACATAAAAGAGTTACATTCTGGGTCGGCTTCATAAGTACACAACCTATACAATGGCCTAGGTTCAGAAATTGTCCCTTCAGAGGAGCCCCACATTTGGTTTAATGGTCTGCTCCTGCCATCTTGAAATTGTTAAGTTTTGGATAAGGACCCTCACATTTTTATTTTGCCGCACAGCCATGCTTGGCTATATTTTCTCTGCTTCTTTATATTATGCTATGACTTCATTTTCTTAATCCCACTAGAGATAAGCGAGGAAGTTGTTTTTTTGTTTGTTTGTTTGTTTTTCCTTTTCCTTTTGAGAATTACTGTAGCAGTTGGTTTTTCTAGGACTAGAGGGAGAAGTTGCGTGTGTGCTTCTATGATGTTTTACTTCTATGGCAATAGATTTAGAAAGATTAAAGTAGAGGACTGAACGTGGAGGATATAAAAGGAAAATGCACAGGATAAAGATATTAAAGTATAAAAGTTGAGACAGTTGAAATCAATAACCGGTTTGCATTCTGACAACACGAACTTTCCAGTCGTTACGGTCTTTGTGAAAAATGGGATAGCAATAATTATTTCCAGTTAGAAGCAAGAGACTTATTTCCATTAGACAGGTCCAAACAAAACAGCCAGATGGGTTGTTTGGTAGATGACTCAGCCTGGGACTAAGCTTGAATTTCTGTGGATTCCTGTGGTAGGGCCTAAAACACACACACACACACACACACACACAGTGAACTTCTTGATGTGCAGATACATTCAAGTCATTTTTGTTTCCTTTTCTCTCATATCTATTTTTTGCATTCTGCTCTGCTCCTTTTCACAGATACTTCCCCTACCTTTACATCGAATCCATGTGTGGTTCCATATTCAAAGAAAAAGATACTCAATAAGTAAGCTTTCCACTCCTTTAAAAGCTGACGCTATTGAATGTAATAATCTACAGTGACAGGAGAATATACATCATATAATCCGCACCTAATTTACTCCATGAAACCATTTATTTTTGCAGTAGCTAGGAATGATCTGACATTTCTGATACTCTAGGTCATATTGTAACACACAGCCATAATAAAGGAAGGTTTTATTGGTAGAAATGCATTCCTAGCCCCTTCATCCTAGCAGCTGTTACTATATATTAATATTTCCTGAGTTTTTTAAGTGGTGCTAGAAGCTGATTATCTCACTTAATTTTCATCACAACTCATCATTACAGATGAGTAAACTGAGGCACAGAGAAGGTAAGAAACTTGGCCAAGCCCCACAGTCAGTGAGTGGTAGGACTGGGTTTTGCGTCAAGCAGCCTAATTCTTAGTTATGGTTGTGAAAACGCTGACTTGTGAGTCAAAAAGTAAACAGTGGTGACAATTGTAGGAAGGCACATTGTTTACACATCAACGCTAAAGAAAGGATTTGGAAGGTGGGTCACTTTGGTTACTGAGTCAATATCTAAGTTTCAACATGACTGCATTTTAGGCTTCCAGACACCAACAAGCTCTTCTTTTCCTGTATTTCTGGCTCAGCCTGAAGGAGGTACGCAAACTCCAGGACAAGGATTTCTTTTCAGACCCTTCAATATTTTTTTTAAGTCATTTTAGTTTGAAGCTAAGAATGAGCTTCATCCAATTTAATCACCACAAGATTTATAGCAAGAGATGGATGGAAAATAAAAATTCATTCAGTCGTATTGACTATTTGGCCTATCATTGCTAATCATCTTAGTGTTTGGAGGCACTAATTTTTTTTTCACTTTCTCTCAGGTGGTTTAATGTTAGCTGTCCCTCCAATTTCTTATGCACCCTATTAAATGTCACTTGAATTCCATTAGGTCAATCCTTACAGCAACTCTGTAAGGCAGGTGTTAGTCCCAACAGTACTAGAAGTAGCAGTAGTAATGATAATCTTACTGATGAAGAAGAGTAGTTTAGAAAAGGTCGTTATTATCCTCAGAGTCATTGAATAAGCGCTGGAGGTTTGGTTAGAACTCAGATCTCCCTGCTCCCAAGTCACTGCCCTCTGTACCACTCCACTCCCATGTGATAATGAACCCTTAGAAAGTATCCACATATGTCTTTTCTTCTCCCTTTTCTTTGCTAGCAATGTTCCATGATTTTCACGAAGGAAAAAAAAAGCATAATTAATCTCAACCCTCATTTACTAAGCGTGGTCTTTTGAACTATAAAGTAGTTATGCCATAAATTGAACATGCCTAATCAGCATCCCCACAAATATTTTTCCCAAGGTAAGGTTATCTAATTCTTGTATCACAGTGACCAGAATAGGAGACTCATGACTTTTTTTTTTACGTTATGTTAATCACCATACATTACATCATTAGTTTTTGATGTAGTGTTCCATGATTCATTGTTTGTGTGTAACACCCAGTGCTCCATGCAGAACGTGTCCTCTTTAATACCCATCACCAGGCTGACCCATCCTCCCACCCCCCTCCCCTCTAGAACCCTCCGTTTGTTTCTCAGAGTCCATCGTCTCTCAGACTCATATGACTTTTTTAAAGCAATGCCAATTTGTGAACTTGCATAGCCACTCCATGGACGATGTTGCAAGCAGCAGTCCACGGAAGGTCACGACATGCTATCCCCCTGCACATGGCATATAACCTTTTTACAGCAATGGCTGTCGCAGTATCACTGTTCTTCCCCAAATCATCCAGGACCCTGCTACTTTCTCTTTAAGGGCAAAATGTAATTATCCTCCCCTTTGAATGTGGGCAGGATTGTGACTTGCTTAAAACTAAAATGGTGTGTCAGAAGTGACGGTGGGACTTCTGAGGCTAGGTTGTAGGAGGTGACGGAGCTTCTGCGTTGGTAGCCAGGACACTTCTGTTGGAGTCCCGAACTGCAGAGTCAGCGGGCTTACCTCCCCGAGGACACGATGCTGTAAGGAAGCTCAGTCTAGCCTACTGGGAGAAGACATACGTATTACCATATAAAAAGAGAGATGCCTGGCCAGCCCTTATTTTTCTAGCTCCAGGGAACTACAATTGTAGGAGATTGCTCTAGCCAAAACTGCCCAGCCAGGAAGAGAGAGGATTGGCAGTGACTCCCCACAGAGGTCTTGGTGACAGCAAAATAAGAAGCATGCGATGCTTTTTTACTCCTGCTTCTCATCCCGTCACAGCTCCCAAGGTTCTTGCCTATTTCTAAACCTGGACTCCTGGTCTTCTACTCATTCTCAGTCCCTTACCCCAACACACCCATATCTGTAAATCCCTCCTTTGTCAGTTAGCCAGTCAGTTTCAGTTGCTTGCGACCAAAGACCAGACTGGTTGTCCTGATTTTTAAGCTTATAGATGCCTATTGCTTTGTATCAGCACATACACATATACTCATCCAGCTTCATGTTTAAGCAAAAGGATGAGTTTAGGGAACCTGAGTAGTTCCCAGACACAGTGAACCCAGACATGAGTGAACCCAGAACCCTGAAACTCTAGGCAGCCACCTTAAGACCATGAGATAATCAACATAAGGCAAATGCCAGATAATTGTGAGATTTCCTGATATCATTCAGCCTCAATGCAAGCAGTGGTCTTCCCCTGGATTTCTTGTAGAAAAAAAAATTTTTTTTATTTAGGCACTATTGGTCATCTTTTTCTGTTAATTACAGAGGACCACAAAATTAAGTGATACATACACAGAAATGATCCTTGTGCATTCCACAGGAGGTCTGTAGGAACAAGGACAAAAGAGGAAGAAGAAAAGTCAAAAGGGAGTCGTTCTCAAAGTATTTAACCTTGGCATTCTGGTGACAGAGGTTTCACTTGAGGTGCCACATAGGATATAAAGAGCAGAGGTGGGTCACTGTGATGGATATTCTTATTTAATCATAAGAAAAAACCAAACAAATGAGGATAGATAAAACTAATATAGAAGCAAGGAGCAACTACCTTAGAAGACATTTTAGCCATAGATGAAGAATGCAGAGCACATGTGTGTTGAGCCTAGATAGAAAGGGATGAAAGACCAATGAGTAATATATGGGGTATGGATGGTTTTGCAGTGTTAAATATTCTCTCTTTTGTATTGTTCCTGTGTTTATACTGATTGTTGAAAATATTATCACTATTTTGTTTGAGAAACTTATCATTGGTAATACATAGTTTCCACTCTCCATGCCAGAATCAACAAGTATTCTGTGTGTGTGTGTGTGTGTGTGTGTGAACAAAATCACCATAGGTTTACAAAAATTCACGTATCAGGCAACAAGGGATAACGGAAGGTTTTTTGGCAAATGCAAAATGCTGGCTACCTGTTTTATGTGTTTGTTTACTTATTTGCATATTTAAAAATTTAAGTGTATGTTATCTACTAGGGACTGGGTAGGGTACAAGAAAAACAGAAGTGAATAAAACAAACACAGTCCCTACCCTTAAGAAACCTAGAGAAGGGAAAGGACAACTGAGCCAGCGATTGTAATATGATATAATGGAAGCATCGAGGTGGAAGGCCTGACCAAGATTTTGAGTTTCAAGGAAGACTTTGTGGAGGAACTGCTGTCTTGACAGAGAGCTGAAGCCTTAGTGTGAGTTAGAAACACAAATAGAGGGAATGGGGAGTTTTCCTAGCGTTTAACCATTTTATGCATAATAGCGTCAGAGGTTTAACCTATACCACAGTTTACCAAGAGGAATATCTTGTCCATATGGAAAAACTGATTTCTTAGCATTGTGTGTAATTTCAGTATCTGATCATGGAGACTGAGACTTTTTGTCATCTTTTACTTTCTCTTTGTCAATTAAATCCTGATAATAAATACACTTATAACTAATAGTTGACATTTATATCTCCAGTCATTTTTTCCTTTAAACCTAGCCATTAAAGGGAAATGAGCTATCAAAAAAGAAAATTGACAGTGAATAAATTGTTTTTCATGGCCTTGTGAAGTAGATTCATACGCGCGCGCGCGCACACACACACACACACACACACAAATATCACTGTAAGCAGAAGAGGACATTTTTATTTTTACTTATTATTAAAATAACATCTTTGTCAGAAAACGTGGCTTCTGAAGTAGCTTCTCATTCAGTCTCACTCCTTCTTTGGCCTTCCTTCCCATATATAACTTCAGTGAGATGGATCTGGGGTCAGGAGACCTGTGTTCAAATTTACGTTCATTCATTCACATACTGTGTGAACTTGTGCAAGTCAAGTGACCTTTGGGAACTTTAGATTTCTCATCTATAAAAAGCAGATAACACCCCCCTCACAGATTTGTCTGAAGACTAAATAAAAGAAAATTAAGCATCTAAAAATAGTTTTTAACAATGAAAGGTTCTTGATAAACTTATTTAATCTTTCAACAAAATGAAATACCACTCATTTTTCAGGCATTCCCCATTTTGCAGCTTTTTCCCCAATTCTGTTACCTACTTCCTGTTTTGCTAAAATATTTCATGTTTCTGTATTAATAATCATCATTACATTATCCTGTCATCTTTTGCACAATTCTTTGCCTCTGGATTTATTTTGAGCTTCAAAAGTTGAGAACTGGTTTTTAATACAGTTTATTTTTTTAGGACACTTTCAGGTTTACAGCAGAATTGTGCAGAGTTCCAAACCCCCTATCTCTCTCTGTCTCACAGTTTTCCTTGTTATTAATGTCTTGCATTAGCTGGTATGAACAGGTAACTCATTGTTACAATTGCTGAACCAACACGGATACATTATTATTAACTAAAATCCATGATTTACATGGTCTATGATGTTTTGGGCATTTCTGGAGGTTGTATACATCTCTAGGTTTTAACAGATGCATAATGTCATAGATCCACCATTACAGTATGATACAGAATAGTTTACCCTAAAAATGTCCTGTGATCGACCTGTTCGTCCCTCCCTTCCTCACCCTAATCCCTTGGCAACCACTCATCTTTCTACTGTCCCTGTAGTTTTGCCGTTTTCATCACATCATATAGATGGAATGATATAGTGTGCAGCCTTTTCCAACTGGCTTCTTTCACTGAGGATTATGTGCTTAAGATTCCTCCATGTCCTTTCCTCCATGTCTTGATAGATAATTTTTTTTTTATGGGTGAATAATATTTCGGTGTGTGAATGTACCACAGTTGTTTTTTTTTTTTATCATTAATCTTTTGAAAGACATCTTGATTGCTTCCAAGTTTAGGAAATTATGAACAGACTGCTATAAACACCTGTGTGCAGATTCCTGTGTGGACATAAGTTTTCAATTCATTTGAGTAAATATAAAGCAGTGTCATTGCTGAATTGTACAATAGCACTGTCTTTTAATTTTGAAAGGAACTGCCAAACTGTCTTCCAGAATGGTGGTACTATTTTGCATTCCTATTAGCAAAGAATGAAAGTTCCCATTGCTCCACGTGGAATGGATTTTGGGCAATTCTAATAGGTGTATACTAGTATGTCATTGTTTTATTTTGCAATTCCCTGATGATACGTTAAGTATCTTCATATGCTTATTTGCCATCTTTATATCTTCTTTGATGAGGTGCATCTTCAGGTCTTTTGCTCATTTTAAAATTAGATTGTCTGTTTTTTTATTGTTGAGTTTTAAGAGTTCTTTGGAAATTAGTCCTCTATCAGATATTTGTGTTGCAAAGATTTTCTCCCAGTCCAGGGCTTGTCTTTTCATTCTCTTAGCATGTCTTTTGTGGAGCAGAAGTTCTCCATTTTAACGAAGCTGACCTTTTTTTTTTCTTGCATGGATCATGGAGAGCTATATATTTTTATCTTCTAAAAATTGTCTTTATATCACTACTTACTTACTACTCTTCTATGCAATTGTGTGTCCACTTACCTACCTATCCTAGTGTATGGAATATAGTCAGGAGCCCCTCGATTAGTTTTTGATAATACAAGTAGTTTAGCACTTTGGGAAAGCATTATCAATGGGGTCCTAGCAGGAGACAGGTGGCACATCGAGCTGCGAGTTTTAATCAGAGTCTTAATTAAGGAACTATTTTCAGAGGTGTGAGCAGATTAAAGGACCCCACATGGGTGTTGCAACCCCCAGGAACAACAGCAGGAATCCCTGGGACCAAGAGGCCAGGAGAGGAAAGTGTTGAGAGCTGGAGACATTGACAAGAAATTGTAATTGTAGAAAAACAGAAATGCTAATAAATCTGTGTAGAATCGGGGAGGGAGCAGAAGGAACACCTCCTCCTGATCTCCCATCTTCGACCACTAACTTCAGCCGGAAGCCGGAAGGCAAGAGAGCCGGCATGATAAAGTCTTCAGAATCACCTTCTAGAGGAGAGCAGAAAGGAGCAGACAATGGACAGGGATGGAAAGGCAGGCAAAGAGATAACTCTTTGTTATCTGTAACTCAGTATAAGTATAAGTATAAGTAACTCACTTAGGCACTTTCTGTCAAATTAGTTCGGAAGAAGAAGAGGTGTGGATACTGTTTTGACCAGCAGAAATATTCATACCAGCTTGACCCTATTTTTTAGAATAGTGCTGATAAAAAATACCTTGATAATTTCATCCTGCCTCGATGTATCAGCCCCAGGTTCCCTCTGATTTCCCACTCAGGTACTTCTCCAACCAAACAAGCACACAAAGGAGGTATCTTACATAATAACAAATGAACTAAAAAATTCAGAGGCTATAATAAGCAGCATATCTGCCAGCCTCAGTTTGGCTGATATATTATGGCCCAAGTCATCATGATTGTTCTACAGGATGCACAGGACCAGGTATAGATGAAAGAGAGTGAAGGGCGGGGATCAAGGCAAATAAAGCTGCAATCAGGTGAATGCAGCTTGGATGGTCAGAAACAAATACCCAACTCAATTCGTTTGGTGATCAATAAATTAAATTAATTTAAATTAAATTATTGCCTATATGTAAGAATACTCTCAGGGAAAATAACTGATTTCTTTTACAAAAGTGCAAGAACAATTCAATAGAGGAAGGATACCCTTTCCAACAAATGGTGTGGGAGCCATTGGACATCCATAAAAAAAGAGAAGAGAGAGCTTTGACCTAAGTTTCACACTTTACGCAAAAATTAGTTCAATATGGATCACAAACTTTAAATGTTAAACGGAAAACTATAAATCTTCTTTTAAGAAAAAACAGAGGAGAAAATTTTCAGGGATTAAGGTCTAGAAAAAGTCTGTAGATGTGACACCAAAAGCACAGTCAATAAAAGAAAAAATTGAAAAACTGAACCACATTAAAATTTAAAGTGTTTGCTCTGAGAGAGATCTAGTAAGAGAGTAAAAAGCCCAGCTGCAAACTGAGAGGAAACATTTGAAAACCATATACTTGACAAAGGAGTATATGAAGAATTCTCAAAACTCAACAATAAAAAATAAAAAATAAATAAAAAAATAAAAAACAGCGTCAAAATGCAAAATAGTGGCAATATCAAATGCTGGCAAGCTTGTGGAGAAACTAGATTGTTTATACATTTATTATAGAAAAGTGAAGTGATACAGCTACTCTGGAAATAGCTTGAGAGTTTTCTTTGAAAACTCAACATGCAACTACCATTTTTTTAAAAAAAGAGAAATTTTCATGGCTGTTATCATTTCATCTTCACACTGGTTTGTGAAACATAGCAGAATGTTCAATTGTTACAATGCTGATGCAATAAATCCATTATTACTCAGACATGCTTTCAATTATCTGCACCCAGATGATAAAATGTAAGGAGTCCATTTTCCAACTCTGTGAATATTTTTTAATTTATTAATAATTTTAATATGCAAAATCTGTTTCATTAAATGACTATAATTTAGGATTCAAGCTCCTTTCCCTTGATATAGTTAAACCACTGCATTGCACACACACACACACACACACACACACACAATCAGAACAGAAGAACCGATGACGCACAATTGTCCTGCAAAATCATTTTATTTTCTACTGCACAAACATCTTTCTCAGGTAATGTTACTAGAACAGCCTGTTTATGAGGCTTTTATAGTTTGGGATAAATAATAGTTTTTAAAAAAACTTCTATTTTATGGAGTTGTGATATAAAAATGATTTATAGGCTATATTTTTCAAAAAGCATTTAGCTAGACTGTAATCCTGCTGAGAAAACTTTCCTGTTTAAGTCTATGACATGGAATGAAAAGATATGATTAAAAGTCTTCTGATCAAGAAACTTGCAATCATCAAAGGAATGTTAGTCTCCACAGAGAGCCACCAGGATTTTTTCATAATCTCCCTTGGTTTCGTCCTGTTGGTTAAGAAATAAGAGTATGCTTAATGCTACCTGAAACCATAATCAACATAAGGTATTTTTAATTATAGAAGAATTATGTATTTGTAGATTCACAGGTGTAGAACATATATCACAGTATGTAAACTCTAGGATCTTTTATAATAATATCATTTATTTAAGTAATACAATTAATATAGCAGATAACTGATATTTGTTAATCGATTATTATATAAAAAGCAAGAGCTTTCAAGATTCAGATTATATTGATTATGTTATATATTAGAACTATTATTTTCCAAGAACTAAATGTCACACAGAATTGAGTGAACTTAACACAGTATGATTTCATATCATAGTGAGGGCTATCTGACTCACTCACCAGGGAGAAAGTGATAAGCCTGTGATTTTCTCACCTTTTCTTGGTAGATTTAGTTATCCAGTATAAGTGACAACTTAACTTGAATTAGTGATCTATCTTTCAGTCTTTCAATAAGTTTAAAACCCTTGTCTTTTTATTTTTAACATTATATTGAAAAATTTAAACATGCATGTTTTACATTTTACATATAACAAAATTAAGAAAGCTTAGAATAATAAGTTTCTAATCTCTGATCAATATTCATTGCAAAATAAATCACTATATCTCCCTACTAAAATATTTTGGTTGCTAACTTTATGTATGGGAAACTAAATATTTCCATGGCTACTGAAAATTTGTGTTGTTTTTCAGTAGAGAACTCACTAGTCCAGTGAAAGTTCAATTTACTTATAAATTACGTATCCTAATATAACAAATTAATCTTACATCTAAAATCTACAGGTACATAAGTCAGATTTTCTCTTTGGAGAAGTTGCAAAAAGACTGCCATTTGTGGAGGTGGCATTATGAAAATCACAACATACCAGGATGGCTTGGCAGAGAGAGACACCATACAACTTCTGGTAGCATGCTTTGATGTCATTCATGTCAATTTCAGAACGGGAAACCATAATTCTGATCAATGTCTTATGACGAGTTCCAGAACCCTGTTTAAAGCAAATGATGGTAAATGTCATATTCAGAGCATACTCTTAATAAAGCAGGTATAGGTTTGAATGTGAAGCTCTTTTGTTCATTCATTAAAACACACACACACACACACACACATGCACTTGACATAGGTGGAAATAAAATGGCAGGAACCCAACTGCTGCATCCGCTGTATGGAAGAGCTTTTACAAACGCCTCATTGGTCTTCCACCATCCAGTCTTTCCTAGGTCTAAACTATTCAAAAATTACAAAAAACGTGAACCTTCTAAATTGCAAATCTGATCATTGAATCCATCTATTTAAAACCCTCCATGGTCTTTGGTTGCTTTTAGGAAGAAAATGAATCATTTTATCAGGGTTTACAATGTCTGTCTAATTCCACACCCTCTTCTTCCACTCTGCACCATCCCTCTCATGACATTTATTATCTTGAAAGAGTCATGCTAACTCTTTCCCTGGACCAACTTTATCCCTCCAACTCTGCTCTCACCTGGCTAATTCCTCTTCAAATATCTTAGTCTTAGTTTAGCAGACCGCAAGTCTACATTGATTCCTCCTGCTCTTCTACCATACTAGGTATTCATCCTTACCCACCCAGATAATTACCCCCCTAGATAGCAAGCATGAGGTCCGGGACTCTACTGCCTACCACATGGTGGCGCAATGCCTATCATTTTATCATTTCAGAAGGACTCTTCCTATTAATTGAAGGGTTAGATCTCTCTCCCTCCCCCCGCCTTTTCCCTTGAGACCTCCTTATTTTGGAGTTGCAAAGGAAAAAAAAATACAACCTAATAACTTTTCACAATACCTGTATACCGGCGGCATCCCGACGCATGCTAGAGAATAAAGTTCAAGTGAAGTGGCTGAAGTGGGATTGCAAATCTATCTCCATAACACCTTCCACTTCCGTATTAAAATGACATTTTAAAATCTTAGAATGAAATATGAATCCAGGGCATGGATGACAGAATAATAAAAAAGGCAAGTGAAACTTAGAAAGGAGGAAATTATAAAACCCACAACCTTAGCGGAAGTAGGTTACTAAAATCACGCATTAAAAGAAAAAGTACAGAACCTTTCTCTGCTGACTCAGGTTTTATGCAAACAATGAGTAAACCACAAATTACTGACAAGCTCACCTGACTACCTTACCTGGAAAAAAAACTACAACAAATCTGACAGAATTTTATTCCAATAAGTATGTGTATTGCTTCTTGCATTACATGGAACAGTGGTTCTTTTTAATGGGAAGATATGAAAATGAGTGTGGCTTGCAAACAATATGAAGTTTTCTGTTTTTCTCTCCACAAACAATAATTTCACCCCTCATCAAAGCATAAAAATAGAATGTTACCTTCATGGCCTGATGAAGCTTCTCGGCAAAGAACATCGGTTTGCTTGTGGCACACTTCACTGCAAGACAGGCACACTTTAGCGGACATATTTACCATACGAGAAGAAAGACACGTGTGAAAGTTTTACCAGAAAGACTCCTTTCTCCACTGCTGTTCCTCATCCCCCACTTAATAGGGGATATTTGGCCTATAAAAAGCTTTCTGTAGATGGTGGTCTTGAGGAATCTTTTCCCTAACAACATCACTATCTCCTCTGTCTTAAATCCACTCAACAGCAACTTCAGTTCATGGTATTCTAGAGTATCCTCTTCTTGGAAATGGGGAAACTGGCAGGTGTTAAAGGTCATGTGGGCATACAGTAAATACTTTTTTTCGTGTCATAATAAGAATTTTTTTTTCAAATGAAATAGGACTTGCCTTCGATATAAGGCAACTGCCAGATAAAACACTAATAGACGCATTCATTATAATATTCTCTACCTTGCTCCTCAAAGTGTGATCGATGGACCAAACGTATTGGCACAAACTTGGAGCTTGTTAGGAATGCAGAATCCAAAGGCCGCACTACAGACCTGCTGAATCAGAATCTGCATTTTCACGAGATTTCCAGGGGCTTTATGAGCACAGTCACTGGTTTAGAACATAGGTTCCCGGGTTCTTGGAATAGCATGGGAGACCTTTAAAGGCTTTTTCTTCTAAAGACCTTTCCAGAAGCCCCTGGAGACCTACTGAGCTAATTCCTCTGGACTTGTCTAAGATGACTCAATCAGCAAGTGACAGACCAGGATCTGACTCTGCATTTATTTATTTCCAAACCCCATGTTCTTAATGATCACTCTGACTTTCCCCCAAGCCATGCCCAGCCTGGTGCATCACTTGGCATAAGTAAATGCTCGGAAAGTATTTCCCATCTGTCCATCTTTTTGAAGAATTGTTATTTTATTATAATATTATAAATATCATACTGCATATTTAAATATTATATTAAACATATTATTTAATATAATATTTTAATGTAATTATTAAGATGGCCATTATATACCTTTAGCTAAATATTTATAGTCATTATCTTCCACGTTGCCTCTATATAAAACATAAGTTTATTATATCTTAGCTTTTGGGGTCTTTTTCATTTTTATTTTTTTTATTTATTTATTTTTAAGGAGGCTTCACACCCAGCATGGAGCCCAACCCAGGGCTTGAACTCACGACCCTGAGACTAAGACCTGAGGTGAGATCAAGAGTCAGGAGCTTATCCAACTGAGCCACCCAGGTGCCCCTGTTTTTTGTTGTTGCTGTTGTTTTTAACTGTGGGACAGCATCAACCGTTTCAAGTTAGAAAAGCCTTCCCCTTCCATGACTACATACCGATAGCCGTGAGGCATTTCTCAATGTCACCTTTCATCTCCAGGTCCAGAACTTTGTTCATGTCGTGCTTACTGTACTTGCTGTACTTCTGAAACACTGAACATTAAATTTAAACTAAGAGAGGTACAAAGCATCCTATTCTTTAGCAAACTAGCAAAAGCAGGGGAACTGACGCAAAGCATTCTTTTGAATGACTGAATTTCAAAACACACATTTTAAAGCTAATTATTCAACTGGGCGTATTTTGGATACTTCATCTTCTCCTAGGAATGTAACTCATGTGGCTATTTCAGTACTCCTGTATATTTCGGGGAAGTTTTCGCAAGTGTTGACATTTATTAGAACTGGCATGTGATTGACAGCCGTGACACTCACTACATCAGAGCTAAATGCCATACCGAATGGATCTTCCCTTATATAAAGATCTGTGGAGTAGATGTCTCTTATTTTTATCCTTAAAAATCAGAAGGTGCTATTATAAGATAATGAACTTCAAGTAATCATTAGGACTTCCCCCTTTGCCTTGGCTTCCAAAAGGTTCAGAGCGAAATCTAGGGCTCGAAGGACAGAACTCTTGTTTCTTTTGGTTTGGGAGCATCTCTATGCTTTTTTTTTTTTTTTCCACTTAGTCCTGAGTTTAATGTTTTTCTTCATTGTAATTTCATTCTGTTGTATGTGTATATTTTGTCACACCTATTCCAAATATTTTGGGGGAGTAGAAATCGTCAAGATAATTAAGTGGTGTTCTGCCTGCCAAAGTCACAAAGGGTGTTTCAAATATGATAAAATGGTGGCTGTACAAAGTTGGACAAATGCACAAATAGCAGTAAAGGGTCAGGAGCACTATATTCACTTGGTATGAGAGTGACACTGATTAAGGCTTCTCTCTTTCCTTTCTTTTATTTGTCCTCAAAAAAAGTGCGTCTACTATAAACAGTTTTCAGGAATTTTTTTTTCTTACCTTGGCGAAGATGGGGATAGGTTCTGGTGGTAAGGATGGTAATGAACACATTCACATCTGTCCCTTTTCTCCTTTCTCCTGCTTCATATAAAGCCTATCAAGAAACACAAACATAGGGGCGCCTGGGTGGCTGAGTGTCTGCCTTTGGCTCAGGTCATGAATCCAGGGTCCTGGGATGGAGCCCTGCATCAATCCCCGCTGCTCACTGAGCCCCCTGCTTCTCCCTCTCCCTCTGCCAGTCCCCCTGCTTGTGCTATCTTCTCTCTCAAATAAATAGATAAATGAAACCTTTGAAAAAAAGAAACATAAACATTTGACTATCTGCTGACTTGCTACTTTCACAAGAATGTTAGATCTCTTCAAAGATTTTCTAGGCATCTGCTTTGTGTCCAATTCAATCATAGTAGGCAATGCTAAGAATGCAAGTTCCTTAAAGATAGGGACCTTAGTTTGTCAAGTATCTTCCACAGTATGTCTCAAGGCACCTTGCAAACAGTAAACTGAATATATTTTTGCAGAATAAATATTTGCTGGATTAAATTGCTTTCAGATTATGCTCTATATCATGGCAACTCCATGGAACTCTCTAAAAACTTTTTTTTTACTCTTAATTGTTCAGAGTAACTATCAGCAAGTGGTACTAATACATCGATAATACAAACATAACCTAGATCTTGAATTTTGATATTAAAATTTCTGGATTCAGAATTCTGACTCTGCAACTTAGCTGCTCTATACTCTTAGATAAACAATTTAACCTTATGAAACTGCCAACTTTCCTCTTTTGTAGCTAGAAAAGGTAATCCTTGCCTTATTATCACAAGCATGCTCTGTTAACTTTGAAATGTTAATTGCCATCATCCTCCTGGGCCACACTAATCCATGTAGCTGCCATAAATATACATCTGACAGCCCTGATAGTCTTAAAATAGAAAGCAAATTCAGAAATGTCACAAGCAAGTAAGAATCATTTTTTATTATGGGCAATTAGTCAAATACTAACTTTTTTTTTATATGCTTGCACAATTTCTATTAAAATGGCCAAACTTCTGATGGACATAAGTTATTTTGGACTTTTCAAGCAAACATCTGGTGTATATACATTTTTTCAACAAAAAGTTAATGAGTACCTTTTATGTGAAAGATAATGTACTGGTATTATGAAGGGAGTGGGTATGGACACATAAGTTTCTCTCCTATTAACTCACTGTGATGAATTTATAGACGTAATACTATCCCGTGAGGAAAGCATATGCAAATAATAGTCGGTGTTTTTTTTTAACAAATTCCAGGCCCTAAAATGGCACAATTTTTCTAATGTTGCCAAGGGACTGGTATATAAATAACCAACAACCTCACTGAAACTATGTGTGTCAATATACTTGAAAGTATATAAAAACGTTAATTATAATTTTTATAATTATAATATCATTACTATAACGTCTTTACAATATAAACTTACGGCTATAAACCACTCCATTGTTCACTGTTAAATGAATGTTTGATGCGCTTACTCTTTCCACTTAACTTAAAAAATTATTTTTCCCTTTCTTATACATAGTAAGATAAAAATTCAGAGTTTTCTCAACAAAACAATTCTTAAGAATGACAAATCAAATTCTCATTCTTTTCTTTCCATCCTTTCCCACTTTGTAAATAATGAAATCTTTTAAAAACATAAAGACCACATTTTTCTCTCTTGAGCTATTCAAGTACAGGACGGGTGTGCATCGTTCAGGGAATGAACGTTAGGGGCCATTGGTCTCTCAGAGGATCTTAGATCTGCTTTCACATAAAGGCATCAAGTGGTAACCCCACCTAACACAGGACCTATCTGACATAGGAAAGTCAACTCCAGGAGTATTTGCTTACCCTAGCATCTGAATCAGCCAAGTCGTCATTCAAGCCAAAATCCTCAGATCGGTCACCCTGAAAAAAATCCCATTCTGTGGTAAGTTGTTTTCTAGCATGTAATCACATGATTTGCTTAATTCCCTTAAAATCAGATAAATAATACTTTTTTGAGAAAAAGAGAATCAAGTGCATATTTCGAGAGAGAGGGAATCTCATTTTACTCTTCATAAAGGACGAGGTATGTCCTGAACTAGATGAGGTATACCTTAGCCAGGGAAAGCAGAGCGTTCCGATAATCTCCAGATGTGTCTGAGGTGATATCTTTAGCTAGATCTCTCTTCAGTTCTGAGAAATGAGAAAAGTGTATTTTGCAGTAAACTGGTGATAAATGGGCACCCTAGCAACTTGGGTGCTGTCTGGTAACAGCATGCATGCACCAGACACGTGCCAAACAATGAAGAAATATTTTACTACGCAGACTTTCCAAAGCCCCGTCATTAACATCAACATTCAGTTTTAAGAAATGCGTAATAGATGTAGTTTCCAACTAAGGTAACTTGGACTGTTGGGTATTAAAACGTACCCTCTCTGTAGACTCTGTTAATTTCTCTGATTTCTTTGTTAGTTCTCGATACCAAAATTTCATCCAGAGTGTCTTCATCAGTTCCAAGGCCCTGAATTAAAAAATAAATGTAAGAAAAACTTTGTTCAAGAGCGTCTGCTAGTTTTTGGGTCCCAGAATTCATTCGAATCTAGCATTTAGTAAATTTCCCACAGTATTTAGTAAATATCCACAATATTTAATAATTACAATAAACTCTATTATATTGCTCTAAAAACAAAATGGGTTTAAAGCCATTATTTTGCACAAAGATATAAAAAGTGAGGTATAGGATACATGCAGTGACAGATAATATGAGGAGAATGGAAATAATACAGCTGCTAACATCAACATTTCATTCATTCATTCATTCGTTCATTCATTCATTCATTTTATGCCCGCCGATTGGCATACCCCATACTAGGTGTGAGGCTATAACAAGATGCATAAGCAGACTTGACCTACACAGTCTGTGGAGGAAAGGAATTCTGCTTAAATCAGGTTACTTACCTTCATGGCAGCACGAAGTTCATGAGCATCAAACTGGGCTGGAGTTTTTAATAGAGCCAAAACCACCTCCTCGAGGTGACCAGAAAGGGCTTTCTTCAGAGCTTCATCCAGGGGCTATAACGAAGAGATGAGAGTCAGGGCTTCTAGTAAGTAACATGCTGGGCAATATAGCAATGTGGGGTTACCTAACCTTTAGGTAACCTTACTACTGATTTTTAAATCCAGCCATCTTTTAGAGCTCCTTTCATTCGGATACAAAATACGAGATTTAGAATGTTACCTTCATTTTTTAGATATAGAGTGATTACAATGCAATGTACTGCATTCATTGATAACTTCTGAAAGGATTTCTTTAAGGGTTCTCTTGATCTTTTACAGGGGGAGGGAATCACAAAGCTTAAAACATAGGGGTTTGTATATGGATAGAAACAGAAGTTAGAATGCTTTAAAAATAATGCATTAATAATTTTTCAGCCCTTGGAGTTTGCAGTGCTCAAATAAGCACCGTCATCAGACATTGGCATTAGATCATTTTCTAACTGCACGCCTTAAAAAAATTACCCATTTTTGGTATAAAAAATACAAAGCTTACTTTTAAAGTTGAATTATATGTGTAAACTTTACATTTAGACCTGAAATTGCTGTTTAAATTTCAGCAGACGACACATGTCAATCAGAACATATTCCTTATTGCCAATAGTACCCTTGATATTCGTTATATTCAAATTAAAGACTGGTCTCCATTAGAGAGGTCATCTGCAAAGAACTAAGACAGCTAATGTCTGAAACCAGAAATTTGCTAGTATTGATTACAGTGCAACCAAGTGGATAAACAGTGTAATCCTAGTCTTAGTTGTAAAGGGAACACAGTGTTAGAGACTGAAAAAACTAGGTAACTGTGCCTCAAAATCTGTGTTTAGACGTAAGTGTAATTGAAATTGAATATCTAAATTTCCCACTCCAACCTACCTTCCCTTTTTCCTGGAGATAGGCCGCTTTGATCTGCTGACGCTGTGCATTGTTCCTCTTAGTTAGAATGTCAATGATGGTTGCTTCATCCACACCTGGAAATAAAAGGCCACGAGGCTTTAAAATCAATTTTCTTCATCATCAGTAATGGACATAAAATAATTAATTACCAAGATGTCCCAAATGAAGTTCTAGGAAGCTAAGAAATATAAAATGACAGAAGCCTAGGACATGGAGGCGACATTAAAGGGAAGCACTTCAGATGGCACTCTATCCATTTGAAGGAGAAAGAAAGAGGAAATTGTTCCCGGCCCTCTGTGCTGCAGTGTTTGATCCTGATTGAAACCCTAAATGTGAGCAGAGGTGTTGATTTCAGCATTGAGTTTCTGCTAGAAATGAGCTGGTAAAAATATCAGTCGTCTCAACAGAGATTCTACTGATTTGCCCAAAATTTCCTAAGTGTTGAGAAAGGAAATATATCGTTGTTTGACAAAGAAATCTTTTTTATCTTCAAAATGAAACAGACTTTTTCCACCGCGTATGTCCCTTTTTTGATAGCCATTCAAATGGCCATTGTGAAATGTCCCGGAGGGTTCTGTTTTGGGAAGACGTAATTACCTTTAACTGTTATAGCGTTATGCAACGCAGCAACATCGGAGGATGGATTGAAGCTAGGATAGGGGCTCACTGCTGACCCAGGACCGCCTTTGGATCCTTTCACAGTTTTCTGTGGATAAGAGAGAAATAGAGTCATGTCCACTCACTCTCATTAGTTTTCCGCTATTTAACTAAGTTATTGTATGGTCACTTGACTTACAATGTATTCCTGCTCTTCATTTTCAATAAACCAGGCCTGTTTGAGGAATTCTGATACCATTGCCATTTTTAAAGAAGTATCTGGAAAGAAAACAGGTAGATGCTATTACAAAACACAAACCTACCACACATTTATATCACTCTACTCTCTCGCATACGCAAGACACAGAGTAGCCTTGACCTTACTTTTGGATTAATTTTAGGAGCGTAACAAAATGCTAGATGTAAGCTTTTTACAAGGAGAGTCTTACCCTTGAACAGAAACCCATAGCCTCCACTCAGACACTTGGCTCTTTCTTGGCATATTCAGTCCTAACCTTTAGGGGTCAGATGATTCTACAAGTAAGCATATAGGCTGAAGAGAGGGGTTGGTGATTTATTTTACTGATCTAAATTTATACACCATTCACCATATACCAAGCACTGAGGGTTCAGAAAATATTGAAACATCATCCGTGCCTCAGCTAGTGTGTGCTTCCTGTGGGAAAAGACGAAAGCTAAGGGGTCGTGTGGCTGATCTGAGCCTCTCTTGAAATGAGTCAAGATTAACCTGACAAAAAAGTTAAAGAGAACAAAACAGAGAGAAGGTTGTCATATTTGGGACACGGAAGGAAGTCTACTGAAGCAAAAAATGTTGACAGAAGCCCAATCAAAGAAGTCTAAATGTATCTCCAAAGCTTTAGGAAAACATGAATGGATTTCTAAAAAGAGAGCAGCATGATTCCTTTTATATTTCAGAAAGATCACTCATCCTATATCATAGAGAATGGCTAAGAGATGGGCAAGATGAAAGATTAGAGACTGCTTAGTAGGCCTTTAGAGAATCTGCGTAGGATTGGTGAGGGCTTAAAGAAAAGTAATGGCTAGAGAAACAGCATAAAGTTTTACATTTATAAGGTAAAACCATCTGTGGCAGTCTGCTGTCTGTCTCAAAATTCAGATTCAGACTCAAAACGCTAAAGAAGTTTGATAAAGATTCAGAAATACCATCTGAATATGGTATTTCTCCCTCAAATAATTCAGTTTCTTTTTCCATTCCTTAGTATAAAATTATTTCAGCATTTGGAGTAATTGCTATACTCACATTTCTTCCTAGTTGAGCCATCCTAAATACTAGTCCTTCGTGTTCTTCCACCCAACACAAAAAACCCAGATTTTCTGAAGGGTTCTTTGTTCTGACAGGAAGCATCAGGGTGAAATTGCAACATAGGTGCCCCTTTTGGCAAATCCTATCTTGAAATTTTTTGAATTGCTATCATGGTTCAGCAGTATTTTTATTTGATCAACCATGTATATTTTTAAAACCTGAAGCACGTTTAAAACCTCATGCGTTCCCTGTTTTGTGCACAGAAGAAGCTATCAGCGATCCTTTTTGTCTGGGGATTTGTTTTTAGGAGTCCATACTCAAGGTCAATGTAGCTCTCCATACCCTTTGTTTATCCCTCTGGAGACTCTGACCGTGAATACATCTGAAAGAGTCTGGAAGGGTAATCTCAGTAGTTTTAAATTCTTGATACGAAGCTAAATGAATCATGAGGAGTAAAACCCATAACCTGATTCTTCAACAGCATGTTCAGACAAAGTATTTCAGCCACACCTGCTGAAAAATAACCTCAGTTTCGAGTAATGAGATTAAATACGTGAGGGAAATCATATCTAGAGCAGAAACTATCTCCACTTAATTATCATGGGGATTGTTCAAATTACTATTCTGTCATCTGTGAGAAGAACCACTATACTGTGCGTTCATTTAAAGTAATCTCTTCCCCACCCCCCAGCAACTGATAAATTTGAAGTTATTTCCTGCGGTAAAGTCATGATGTACAATTCTGCACGAGGTTTTAGTTCCCATTACAGTCGTAATCTGGTGCAATTGCTGTTGGCATGGGGAGTTTCATTTTCCAATTATTTAATTGGCACATCCAGAGCTTCTAGCAATTTCTGGCAAGGTTTCAGGTATTTGAAATTTCCATTTTTATAATCTCATCTATGCCCTTCATAAAGTAGAAGCCTCAAAATGACTGATGTGATTGGTCACTTAGCAAAGTACTTTTCCATCAGTGAAAGAGGCATTCCAGTATTTCCACTCTTTTGAGTTGGAAACAAAACAAAACAAAAAAACTTCAAGAGAGACCAGAGACTAAGGATATTGTCAAACAGTTTTAAAAATGAATCTCACAACTTCAAAATAAATTTTATGAAAACTTTACTGTGCTTCATTTTTTCACTTCTAAAAAATGCTCACATAATGCATCAATGTCTTTACATAACACAAAACAACAAAAATAAGGGGGTTGAATAATTTATGTGACACAACAGAGTCTATAGAGGAGACAGCTTTGGAACGTATCTTCTGAGTTTTTAGATCTTATAGTCTGAAATAATTTGGATGTTCTAAAAGCACAGTCTGAAAAAGAAAATTAGTCTGAATAGACTATCTCAGAAAAGCAATGAGAGGAAAATAGAATCTCAGTCCAGCCACATAATATCTACCAGCTCTTAGCTTCAAGACACAGGGATAGTGGCAGGATATAAGAAATTGCCCTGAAGGAAAGAGATTTTATCAGGTACTAATAGTTAATTGTTTAATGTCAACTGCATATATTAGTAGAAATCTTTAACAGTTGCAACATACCTTACAAATACCACAGCAAAAGTACTTTGGCCAAAACAAAGGGGGGGAGTGGGGCACCTGGGTGGCTTAATCGGTTAAGCCTCCAACTCTTGATTTCTGCTCCTGTGGTGATTTCAGGGTCAGATCGAGCCTCCATCAGGCTCCACATTGGGCGTGGAGCCTGCTTAAGATTCTCTCTCTCTCTCTCCGCCTCTGTCCCTCCCCCATACACTTCTATCCTTCTGTCCATTCCCCCCGACACCCACAGTGCACACACTCTCTCTCTCTCAAAAAAAAAAAAAAAAAAATTTTTTTTCTTTTTTGGCCAGATTGAATTGCTAAACCATTCTGTCTCTTCAGTAATTACCCTCTGCATGAAAACTAGCATTTTGTACTTGATAAAACCTATTCAATAATTGGAAGGTAACACTTGGCTTAATTATAGATAAATAATGCATACAAAGATATTCTATAGACTGCTACATGTTATACAAATGTCAGATACTATTATTCTTCAGAGAATAATTTGGTCTAGAAAATAGAACTGTACAGTTAAAAAAAATAAAGTAGGTAACCCTATGAATTTACAAAAGATTTTCTTTTTTCTGGTTTTTTTTTTTTTTTAGTTGCAACATTTATAGTAGGTACTTAAGAGTTTATTTTATTAATATACCTTGGCTCACTATATATCTAATCTGGCTACTGATGAGCTCTGAAACCAAGTTTATCTCAGTTCTTAACATCATCTAATTTGAAGATGAAATTGGTCATTTATGGGTTGACCTATATGGAAATTAAGAACATTTCAGAGTTTCATCTAATAAATGATCTGTTTGTGAACATGCACTGCCAACCAATCTCATTTATCTGTGCATAAATATGTAACTTTCTAGAGATGGGTATTTTTTTTGTATATTGTGTTTCAGAAGAGAGCTTTCTTCATCTCAGTCAGCAAGGAATTAAAGAGGGCAAATACGCATAAAAAGTATGCCCAGGATGTTAAGTACAATGCAGGAGCCATGCTTGCTGAACTATAAGATAAAGGTATTCCAGAAATGGTACATTAGTAATTGCACCAGCTCAAAATTTGAGAAACTAAGGCTTGTATCAAAGTTAGTTTCCTGATTTTTCAAAAACTGCACTATTGTTGTGTCCTTGTTTTTTAATATATACAGACAGAAGTAAGCTAGAAGCATAGGGACAGCATATCTGTAGTGTTCCCTCAAATGTCCCAGAAAAAATATAGTGAGAGGGTGGAAGGGGTAAGAGGACAAAACAAATGTGGCATATGAGCAATTGGGGGATCTGGGTATAAAGGATATGGTAATTCTGTGCAATATTCTCGCAACTCTTCTGAAGGATTGAAATTATTACAAAAGTTGGTTGTTGTTTTGTTGTTGTTCATCACAATTTCTATCTCTTGGCCTCATGAAAGACTACTTCTAAGATCTGTGACAGAAGCTGAGTTTTGTGGTGTCTCATGCCTTCCTAGAATGATCTAGAATGATCATATACAGTGATACCAGCAGCAGCCAATCCTTGCAAAGGACAACACCCTTATTCCCATTCTCTACCTGGGAAAAACAGCGTGACTTCCTGGCCGTGTTGTAGACAGAAGTGGCCAGCATCAAGTCATACATAAATCCATGCCTTCCGATTGCATATTCTTTTAAACTAATGACCAAAAGACAGTGAGTGGCAGGGGTGTTATTTTTAATAGCTCACACTTGAGAGTCAAATTCATTAACAGTGAACCCATGGAGACTGGGGCAAGGTTTGCCCAAGTCCTCGGGTGTTTCTTTTTCAGTGATTTAGCCTGTGCTCTCTTTTCCCTTGAATATCTATTTCACAAGTCCTTCCCACACCTACCCGTGTGAGAGAAGGCAATTAGACTATACAACGGCATGACTTATGAAGAACCACCTTATGAAAGGTAGTCTCATGAATATTTTGCTTCTGGGTTTTTGGACAGGGTGTTTCCTTTGCCTGGAATGCTGTTTCTTCCTCCATATTCACTCTCCTATGCCAAACTGTTGCTTCTAAAAGGACTCAGCATAGACCTCTTCATATCCTCTAGAAAACTTTCATTGGTTCAACACTCGGCTGGGTGCTGTCCCAAGGCATCCTCCTTTTCCCCTACACTAGCCCCTACCATTCTGGATTATCACTTTCTGTTGACCTATCTATATTCCCGGAGAGCAGTGCTAGTCCACCGTTATTACGTACCTCCAGTCCCTAGTATTTGCTATGGTAATAAGTGTTATTGAATGGCTAAACAGTGTATCAGTGCTAATTACTTGGGAAACATATCTATACACTTAACGAATATTTTCCCCTAACTATAAGATGTAAAAATAAGAATTGAGGAGTGCTGAGGCCTATTTTGATTCTCTTTAACTGACTGTGTGGCCTCCAGAAAACATTTAACTTCTCCAGGGGTCTTCGTTTGTAAAAACAAGCATGTTGGAATAAACAGTATGTAAAATGCATGAGAGTTCTGAAATGCCTGTCTCAAACTTCAGTTCACGTGGATGGAGGTGGAGAAAATTAGCATAATTAAGGAAGATATTATATATATTTTATCTGTTCTGATCTTCCTGATAAAATTTTATCCTGTGTTAAAGAAAAATGAACTCATTTACTCCAGAAACCACTTTGTGTTTATCACTGAAAAATAATAGTTCCACTGGTTTAGCTATTTAGCTCTGATTTTAAATACCACTCTAGGGTCTAGGGAAGATGAAGAACAACCAACTCAGCAAACTAACATCATACACAGAAATGAACCTTTGCAGATCTTTTGATCGAGAAAGCACTTAATAAGCATGAAACTCTTGAATAATGTTATTATGAACTGTTTTGTCCACACCAATCTGATGTTGGCTAGCTACCTCATGTGGTTGAGCCGGGGGCCAGGGTGGTAACACAACTTCTGGAGAGGAGACCATTTCAGAATTATGAAACCAGCCCTTTACCACATTTGCATCATTTTACAATGTGCCTTCTCTTCCAGCTACCAAAATACATTCCCGGGTGCAGAGGGGAATGTTACTTTTTCAAAGTCCATTTTAGACACAAACAGAGCAAGAAAAAGTACACCTTTCTTCATCAAGCTAGCATTAAAAGTGAGACATCAGGACATTTAATTTAACATTCAAAATGGGCTAAGAGAAAAATTCTTGCTATGAACAATAGCCGGATATATTATGATTCAAATTCTCTCACTTTTGCAAATATATCCAACACCAGTAAAAACTCTGCTTTAGATTTGCTTTGTGCTTTTCTAAGGAATTTTATGGCCATTAGTTCTCATTCACAATCTAGATGCTACTAAGTAGAATAATTTTTGGAGGACCCAATTGGCATCCACAAGAAGAACTCATCGGGCACCACCCAGAAAATATTTCCCTTCCCCTTAAGTTTTCAAAGCAGCACTGGAAAAGCCTGCCTATGACACAGACCACAGCAATAAGAATGTGGCCACACCCTCTTTAAATGAAATATTAATAAGCGGATCCTCTTATTTATTTATGCTTCATGAATAAACATAACGTAATTTCAGTTGTTAATTACAAAGGGCATGATTATCACTATGATGTCTGAATCTATTTGATTT
This sequence comes from Halichoerus grypus, assembly GCF_964656455.1. NCBI lineage: Eukaryota > Metazoa > Chordata > Mammalia > Carnivora > Phocidae > Halichoerus > Halichoerus grypus. The sequence continues at coordinate 15,065,202 of NC_135725.1, read as the reverse complement.
TTACCAAAAAAGAAAATAAAATAGTCCTATTTTGAAACAGTTTCCTGAAATCCACCTCTGGCACTTCTGTTCTTCTGTGCTAGCTGCCCACAAGTATCCACCCTCCATCATGATTTCCATGTAAGACACACAGAGCTCTTGGAAATGTCTGACTCGGTAGGAGGAAAGCACAGTCTTTCCTTTTTTTTTCCATGGTAACTCACCAACAGTACAATAAGCCAGTATTAAGCAAACAGTCCATATGTGTAAAACTCTATTTCTTAACTAAGTAAAATAAAACATTACGATTTTGTGGTTTCCAAACTATAAATACCCAATGTGATTTTACAGAAAGATTTATCAAAACATACGAAATGCAGCCCCCCATAAACCCTGGAGAAGCAGTAACATGTAACATCAGGATGGGGAAAGTTTTGCAAACAATCAAAACTAACTAAAAAGAAAACTAAGACTTACCCTTTTTCCCCCTTCCAAAGCACTAAAGAGAGGTTCTCTTCTGAACGTTTCCCACTAGAAGTGAAGCCTTGTGCTTCTGATTTTATAGTTTGAAAGGGGGCCACACCTAGCAACCAGAAGTTAGTAATTGGCTGCCCTTTGTTTGAAATACGTGGCTCAGCCTTGTCCGAAACAAAGTGAAACAAGTCTTGCAAAACTACTCACTAAATCAAGTCCTAGCTGACAGCACAAAGGCGGAAAAAAAAAAAACCCGGAAGGACAGACTTTTTTTTTTTCTTTTTTCTCTTTAGTTTGCGTTGCTTTTTCCAGAAAAAGTAAAATGCAAAAGATTTTCAAGTATGCAGTACTGTTTACCCCATTCCTGCTACAATGATTAGCACCCTTCTTTAAACAGATTGTAAGATGAAAAATGTATAAACTTCAAAATAAACCCAAGAAAACCCTTTCAGTTTGAATCCAAGCTCCATCACCTATTACTGTGTAACCTTGGGGACATATTTAATTTCCCTGAACCTGTTTCTACTTTTGTAAAATAGGATAATAAAATCCAAGCTGTCTATAAACACTAGAATTCTTGTGACATTTGAGAAATAATGTATTTTTGTAAATTTTAACATCATGCAGTTCTGATTAAGTTTTATTTATATTTTACCAGCATTTTTCCTGCCTTAAAATAAAAGACTTCTTAGGGTACCCGGTGGCTCAGTTGGTTGAGCCTCCGACTCTTGATCTCAGCTCAGGTCCTTGATCTCAGGATTGTGAGTTCAAGCTCTGCATTGGGCTCCTCACTGGGCATGGAGCCTACTTAAAAAAATAAAATAAATAAAATAATAAAATAAGATAAAATAAAAAATAAAATAAAATAAAAAATAAATAAAATAAAATATAAAATAATAAAATAAAAAATACTTCTTGTGCCTGCATATAGCTTGTGGATATAAATAAGAAATATAAAAGAAATAAAGCTCCAGATCGTCCCCAAATTGTAAATGAAGTCAATGCTAGAAATATGATCATTATGACGTTCAAAAAAGGCATTGGCATTCGAAGAAGGCCTATTTACAGTAATTCCTTTATATAGAATCAGTTTTACAGATAGAGATGCATAAATCCTTGACATTCTAGAGTAGTTGAACAATAAACCAAACCACTAGAACTGTAAAGTGAAAGGATGAGTGAAGCTATTACAAAACAAGTGCCTTAAGAAATTTCCTACTTAACATGAGGAATGGAAATTTGTTTTGGTAGCCTCGATGGTAATTCAATTTTGTTCTTCACAAAATTTTACAAAAATTTATATTTATATTTATATTAAACTATGCAGAGGTATAAACTCTTTCACTGTGTGTGCGTCAATTTACGGGACATTTTAGTGCTTTGTTCTTTTGCCTCTTTTCCTTGTAGATATTTCAGGTAATTATATATATGTTATTATATATATGTATGTCAGCTTTACAAAGATCAATGAAAATGCTTTCTTAAGATTGTCAGTTTTTATAACACATTCTATAAATTCTCAATGCTAATTTCAATGAAGTCAACATATCCTGACGTAGGATGATCAGCTAATCTAAATATTTGAGAAAATGCCAATCTATACATTTGGCACTCACCATAAGTATGTGTTGAATGAATTAATTAGCTACTAACTAATTAATTGTTTCATATTATTGTATTACATTTTGACAGATATAGACGAGCTTTCTAATACTGCATTTATTTTGTCAGGTGCAAAGGGAAAAGATAATGAACAAAATTTGTTTCTCTGTGTATATTTGTAGTCCTAACTCTGGTAATGGAAAAGTTGGAACCTTTCTGCACAGAGACACTCTTGTGAAATGAAGAAGAAAGTCCATGTACCTTTTATAAAATATAACAATTTTTCAGAATTAACTTTCAGCTATAACTCTCAAAGCAAATGAAACTCCCAAATATAAAAAGTAAAGAAACTCACTAATCATATAGGAATATTGATGTGAATAATCTGTTGGAAACTTTCTGCCCCCCCCCCACAACCAAGTGGATTTGTGGAAATAAAAGAAAGCATAGCATATGTTATCATTAACAGCTGAGGGATAATCAGGAGTTAAATGTTTTATGTATTTGAAATGCCACATACTGTAGCCTTGGAGACATGACTCACTACTCTTGCGGCTTCTAGAAGATAATGAGTCATCAGCTCCAGTTACTTTACGGAGAGAGAGAACAAAAAGTAAAGGAAGAGAAGAAAAGAGAAAAAAGATCGTTAAAAGCAACCACTATGTGTTGTATTTTTCACAGCATATTTATTTCTACTCCTTTAGTGTAGGCCTGATAGTGAAGAGGAAGCAAAGCAATGAGACAACATACAGTGTCTCTCACACACATTATGTGTTCACAGAGCAAAAGCATGTGCCTAAGACTCCAGCAAAAGATCTGATTTACTAAGGGATTTCCCCACACCCCTTTAAAAAATCAATGAAAATACTTTCTTAAGATTGTCAGTTTTTATAACACATTCATAAATTCTCAATGCTAATTTCAATGAAGTCAACATATCCTGATGTAGGATGATCAGCTAATCTAAATATTAGATTATGCTGATCTGTCTTAAGCATTACTCTTCATACGGAGAAAGAGGGATATTCAGAATCACCAAGAACAGCATTTCACTGAAATCCCAAACTTTCTCCACACCCAAACTTCCTCACACGCGCTATCCACAGTCCATGGAAACATTGCCTTAGTTGGCATTTAAAATGTGTTCACAGGTTAAAACATTTTGAGAAATAGTGTTCTAAATGGTTTTCTTTACCTCTAGATATGTCAGTAGTCAAATAATTACCACATGTGCGTGCGTGCGCGTGCACACACACACACTGAGTTACTGGGATGATGATGATGATTAATACTCAGTTATTCCCAACATCACATGCAATAGAAAAAAACTATATATATATATATATACTTTTTTTTTTTTTTAATTTTACCTGCTCAAGTTAATGAGGTAGTCAAATGGATAGTTGAAGTTCAAATGAGTGCATCTTCATTGGACCTCACTTGAGGAAAAATAGACAAAACTATCTGTATAGAACAAGTGGAGGGAACTTTGTTTTCTTAACACATCACTGTAGGGAGGTGATTGACTGAGAATGTGATGGATTAATATTTGATAAGATATCTTGCTCTCTTGCTACGGATTCAACAAGAAAAAATGAAAAGAATCACCCTGCCCTCCCCCCCAAAGTAAACCATGATTGGAATTCCTGAGATTGGAATTTCCTTGTCCCCATGGACTTTGGAAAGAAAAAAGAAGTTTCTCATTAGGTCAGGTCCCAGCAAGACAACTTTTTGGAGTTTTGAATATCCAGACCCATCTGTAGCAGTGTGTTTCAGTGTTTAGGTCAAAATCATTAGTAGAGTATGAATTCAATTTACTATGTACTGACCAACATTTAAAAAAAAAAAAAGAAGAGAATAAAATAAAAAGGAAGATCATGGAAACTACCAGAATGTTTCACATATTATAAAGTAAATATTATTTTATGAAATCTTGGCTTATAGTGATATGTGTATATACTTATGAGCGCCTGGTATAAAGATATGAACGTATTCCAACTGAATGTTGTGTTTAAAAAAGCTTGAAAGAGATTGAAGATGAGGAGTAAAGTACATGTACCCAAGAAAAGTAGAAAATGTTGTGTCTTCCTAGTTATATAATCCAGAGAATACAATTATATCATAAGGAGTCATATATACATATGAAGATTGAAATATTGTTTGTATTATCCCAAAAAATGAAAACAACCCAGTTATCTATCAGTAGAGGAATGGATTAAAAAAATGACATAATATGAACAAACTAGATTCATAAACTTGAATCTATGCTGAAAATGTAATGGTAATCAAAAAGAGCAGTATCAAAGGATGATACCTCTGAAGAAAAACATTTAAACATCAAAACAACAGTATATATTTTAGAAATGTTCACATATGAAATATTACACAGTATGATTGAGAAGGATGATTACAGACTCTGGGTAAAGGTTAACCCTGAGGAGAAAGGGTTTTGCACCATACCTGAAGCTCTCTTTTGTTTTTATAAAACATTCTAAAATAAGTAGCATTTGTTAAACTTAAATGTTGGATACAAAGGTGGTTATTATGGCCTTCTTTGTTACTTTCTATATGTTTAAAATTTTTAAATTGTATGTTTAAAGGAATCAGACATTGTGTCTTGAGTTGTTTTTTTTTTTTTTTAAAGATTTTATTTATTTATTTGACAGAGAGAGAGCACAAGTAGGCAGAGTGACAGGCAGATGGAGAGGGAGAAACAGGCTCTCCGCTGAGCAGGGAGCCGGATGTGGGGCTCAATCCCAAGACCCCAGGATCATGACCTGAGCCGAAAGCAGCCGCTTAACGGACTGAGCCACCCAGGCGCCCCGTGTCTTGAGTTTTTCATCCAATATCATATTTATGAGATTCATCCATATTATCACATATATTGTTATTGTATATATAAATTCTTTTCATTATTCTCATTGTCCTATGGTATTCCATTGTATAAATATATCACAATTTTTTATGCATTTTTTTTTCTACTCAAATATTGGATGTTTCTAATTTCTGGCTCCTACAAACTATGAGGCTGTAAGTATTTTATATGTATCTTCCGATACTTTTGCTAGTTTCATGGGGTATGCATACATTCAACTTTAGTCAGTACTGCCACATAGTTTCCCAGAGTTGTGCCAAGGTACACTCCAAAAGAGCAGTAAAGGAGAAATCCAGTCATTCTTTAGCCTTCTCAATATTTGGTACTGTCTTTTTTCATTTTAGCAGTTCTGGTGTTGTGAAGTAGTATTACCTTAGAATTTTAATTTACCTTTCTCCAGTGACTTAATGAAATTGAGCATTTTTTTTTTTACATATATGTTGGTTATTAGATACTCTCTTTTTTGGACTGCCCGTGCAAGTTTTTGGTCCATTTTTCTAATGGACCATCTGCCTATTCCTTATTGATTTGTAGAAGTTATTTATATTTTCTTCAATCTTTGTACAATGTTCACAAACAGGCAAAACTCATCTACTTCAGTTTTTTAATACTTTAAATAAATTTACTTACACACACTCCCCATATGCACAATGTAATTGGTCTAATCTAAAGGAGTAATTGCAGAATTCTTGATCATGAGAGAAACAAGGGCTTCGACTTCTCTAGAGCAGATAGTCTACTTGAATCTGCTCAAATACCCTTGTAACATGTTAGCATGGCCACAGAAGGGGTTAATGTTGGGGCATTAATGCAGGTCCCCACTACTGAGCTGGTCATCAACAGGTGAGATCATTGGGAAAAAGAACAAGGTGGTCCCATTTCCCATTTCACTAGATTTTCTGAAACTTTGTATTCTGGTACGACCTAAGGATAAAGGAAAAGGTGCTGAAAACTCATTTATGTTGGACTTACTACTATTCTCCTGGTGTGAGTTTGGAGGTAAAGGCTAATTTTATTTATAACTTAGATGAATGCTACATTTTTTTCCATTTTAGTGTGATAATTCTGATGTCCACCAAACAAAAACAGCTCACATACTTGGGCTAAGGTCTCTCTGCCTTTCTATATTTTCTTTTGTAGTTGAGAAATCTTAGAGAAGACAGAAACTCAGATTCAGTGGTAGCTTAGTATCTATTCCTGTGTGACTGAGGAAAAGTCAGTGAATGATTTGGTGAGTCAGTTCTGACACTTCCGTCTGCAGGATCATGCTAGAATTAGTGATTTCATGTTGCATAAGTCTGTTTTATCTTTGAATATGATATCCCCCTTCCTCTCTTTTTATCCTAAAAAAATAAAAGAGAGAGAGAGTATAACACGATCACATTGGCTGTTTTAACTAATTTTATTCCAATAAATTTTCAAGAAGTTTTGGAGGAGGAAAATTAAGATGTATGTTAAGATCAGGAGGTCAAACTCTGTTTTCTAGGCTCAAGGAGAGCAATGGAGCTATTTAAATCCAAAGTTGTGAAATTTCAGGTTTCCTAAAGCCAGTTTAACTATCACACATTTTGTACACATATTCTTCTACAACTCTTGGTAATTTGTGCCATCACAGTGATTTTTCCTTCTATGTCAACACACTTGGAGCAAAACCTTTTGGTGGGAAAAGAAAAAAATAGGAACTCATTGCATAACAATATTTGTATGAGCAATAGATATTACTTATTCAAAAGCCCAGTTGACAAGAACACTCATTCATTGCTGGTAGGAATATAAAATGGCACAGCCTTTAGGAGATAGCCTGTCAGTGTCTTACAAAATTAAACAAAATCTTATGATATAACCCAGCAATTGCACTCCTAGATATTTATTCAAATGACTTGGGAAATTTATGTCCACACAGAAACCTGCACAAAAATGATTATAGCAGTTTTATTCACAATTGCCAAAAATTAGAAGCAACTGAGATATCCTTCAAGTGGTGAATGGATGAACAAACTGTTGTACATCCACACAACGGAATTTTATTCAATGATAAAAGGAAATGAGGTATTAACCCCGGAGAAGACATGGAAAAATCTTAAATACATATTGCTAAATGACATAAGGGGTATGAGAAGGCTCTATACTGTATGATTCCAACGACATGACATTCTGGAAAAGCAAACGCTAGAGACAGTAGAGAGGTTCATGACTGCCAGGGGTAAGGAGGAGGCGAGAGGGAACAAATAGGTGGATTTTTAGGGCAGGGAAACTCTTTTGCGTTATACTATAATGTTATATGCATGACATTTTGCACTTGGCAAAATCTACAGAAATGTACCGCATGAAAAGTAAACCCTAATGTAAAACTAGGGCATTAGTCAATAATAATGTATCAATATTGGTTCACCAGTTATAACAAATACACCAGACCAATGCAAGATAGTCATAATAGAGGACACCAAGGGGCTCCTGGGTGGCTCCGTCGGTTAAGTGTCTGCCTTCGGCTCAGGTCATGATCTCAGGGTCCTGGGATCGAGCCCCACGTTGGGCTCTCCTCTCAGCGGAAAGTCTGCTTCTCCCTCTGCCCCTCCCCCCACTTGTGCGCGCGCGCTCTCTCTCTCTCTCTCTAATAAATAAATTTAAAAATCTTTAAAAAAAATAATAGAGGACACCGAGGCCAGTGGAAGAGGGAACACGTGGGGACTCTCCATACTTTTCTACTCCATTATTCTGTAAACCTCAAATTTCTCTAAACACGACATTCTAAGAATAAGAGTTTTGGAAACATCATGGAGAGAAAGTGGTTTGAGAAGAACATAGGAGCTGAGAATGTGGGGAAAAGTGTAGGCAGCTCTCAGACATACGCATATACTTGCATAACATGGTGGGAAAATGGCAACAAGAGGGGCGCCTGGGTGGCTCAGTTGGTTAAGGGACTGCCTTCAGCTCAGGTCATGATCCTGGAGTCCCGGGATTGAGTCCCACATCGGGCTCCCTGCTCAGCAGGGAGTCTGCTTCTCCCTCTGACCCTCGCCCCTCTCATGCTCTCTATCTATCTCATTCTTTCTCAAATAAATAAATAAAATCTTTTAAAAAAAAATGGCAACAAGATATTAATTGTGATGTAGGATTAGAAAATCTGAATATATTTTTAATTGAAAAATATATAAAATCATTAAAGGAAGAGAGTTGAAGGTACAGGAGAAACAGGATAGTTAACAGAACAAGCTTCCAGACGCTTTTGGGAGGACAGAGATCTGGTATGGAACAAGACTTACTACCTTTTAGGATGAGGGTATCCCTTCCACGGAGAAACTTCTCACAGCCTCCTTTTCTAGTTGACTATTTGATGGGAGATAAAAGAGGAACACCTCATCCTTGGGTAGAACAAATGTAATCCTGCTGAGGGGCAGACAGAAAAGTGGTGGCAAGAAACCTCACCTATGTTCAAATGGGAAGACAATGTGAAGACACAGGGAGAAGGTGGCCATCTACAAACAAAGAACATTTTGGAACAAGTCCATCCCTCACAGCCCTCAGAAAGAACCAACCCTGCCAATACCTTGATCTCGAACTTCTAGCCTCCAAAACTGTGAGAAATTAAATTTTTGTCAGTTAAGCCTCCCAGTCCATGTTATTTTGTGATGGCAGCCCTAGCAACTGTTACAGACTTCTTATTTAACCAAGGACATGCTTGATTAAATGCCCCCGTATAGACTTAAAGCCCCACTAACATATGATTAATAATTTCTCCTTGAAGAAAATTCAGTTAATTAGCAAATTGTGTGTTCAGTATTGTTTTTTGTAATTCGTGCTAAATCTATGAGCCCAGTGTCCAGAGATAAATTATAAATATATTATAATGGAGAGAAGGTGGAATGTATAATGGATTTCTGTGAGAAATTTCTCTTCTTTTGAAAGATATTGCTACTTGCCTCTTACTTAATCCTTTCCAGTGACCCTACCTCCATGATGTAATGGAATTGAGACTAGAGATTCTTGTGGTCTTAGGAGAGGCAACAGATGGGTCAGAATGCCTCCCTCAGGAAGCCATTGCCCTGTCATGCCTACAGAATTATAGCTAAAGATCAACAAATCACTTAGTGTGCATCCCCAAGAATGTGAGGTCCAGAAACTTCTTACAGTTGAAAAGAAATTTATCTCACTGATGAAGAATAAAGATAAATTTTGTTTGCACTATTTCATATAAAAAAAATAGCTGGACAGTAAGATAAACTTTTGACTGATCTTTATCTCCTGGTGTCCTGAAGCATTGATACTACAAAAATATTAAAAATATTTTGTATGCAGTAAATGGTTATCTCTAATTTTGACAAAGCCCTAAAGCAACCTCTTTCACTCCCCTATTGCAAGACAGATGTAACTTAGTTTAATGGTAACAGATAATGCTTGGGTTTTGCAACAACACACTACCTTTTTTCTCCATGCATGATGGCATGAAATTTAAGACCAATTTTAATAACGGAATGATTTGAGATGTCTTGCAATGCCATAATTGTAAAAAAAACAAAACAACTATTGGATGTGACTTCTGTGTAGCTAGCTAGTATATAAAAATCATCTTTGAATTTTTTTTAGATATTTTATATTTTTTATACATCCATGCAAATATGGAAGATCATGAAACTGTCATAAAATAAGCATCAAAATATAAGATAAAAAAGGGGGGGAAATGCTGCACACATTTTATAACCAAGATCATCTTTAAGCTCAAAGCCAAACATGCAAATTCTAACATTTTCCCTAAATCTGCTACATAACCAGGAGTCTTTTGGAAAGACTAAAAATAAGCAAAATGTGAAAAAGAAACAATTCTAAATTCCTCATATGATAGCCAGATTCGGAAGAACCCCAAGAAATTTAAATTCAGCTAATGAGTGTACAGTGGACAACCCAAAAGATTAAAGATCCTTAATGCTTCATTGGTAGCTCTTCTTCCTATTTGAAACTATATCCCTGTTGCCTGGTTAAAGTCTTGCATTTTTAAGAGGCTGTGGCAGGTGCTTGCAATATGCACATTGCAGTTTAATTTCCATCTGGGTGAACAAGAAGTCAGCTGCCTGGAGCTGAGGCATATTTGCTGTGAACACAGGTAAATTTGTTTAAAGTACTCTAAGTGTAAAGAAAATAAGGGCTTAGTTGGGTGAAGAGGGAGCACAAAAAAACTCACCAGGATTAGAAATGATGGGTTAAGCAAATACTCTTTACAGCATTTGATATTTGCAATATGGAAATGAAATGAAGATCAGAAGAACTGCCTCATGGACTTCTTAAAATTCAGTATTTCCTAAACTTCCTTTAAACCAAAACATCTAAGTTACATTTCTATGTAGCTTGAGTGTACGAAGTTTCATATCACTATGAGATATTTTTTAAAACTCGATAGATGGGGTTTTGTGAAAACAAGTACTGCTTTGAAGAGAGCTATTGTATAGTGAATGTCACTACTATAAAAGAGACTTTCTGAGAAAATGAGTGAGGAGTCCATTTTGTGAACAAACCTGTTTTGCTGAAGGAGTTACAAAAGTTCAGGATGTGTAACTGGTTTGATGAGTCACGACTTTAAAATTTGCCCCAAAGTGGGGAAGAAGGGGAGGGAGATTTGCAGCGGATAGTACAGTCCTGTCAGAAGCTAAGTAATGGCAATTTAATATCATTCCTTTGCTTGAAATACCTGTATTTTTCTTTAATAGGTAGTTCAATGTTAACATGGCAGATGCTTAAAACGGAAGCCTGAACTCTTAAAAAAAAAAAAAAGAAGAAATGTATTTTTCAAATGACTCATTTCTCTTTAAGGAGAAGTGGTAGAAAAGTCACATTTTTCCCCTTGGGAGGGCACTCAGAACTGCTTAAAGTACTTGTGTCTTGAAGAGACCAAAGTGCTTAATAAATTACAGTGAAGTTTTTCAGCTATCTGAGCACATTAAGTTTTATTTCTGCTGGTCTCGTGGAGACTTAGAAAAGACATTAAGACTGATATCTAGGACAAGGCATTCTCTGACTTTGAGCTTCTCTCTGTTGAAATCCTGTTCATATTTTCAGACCCAGTTCAACAGCCAATCTTCTACAGCATAACTTCAAATCTCTATAGAAAGGAGTGGTGGCTTCTCTGGAAAGCAAACAGCACATTGGTTGGATCTCGAATACAGAATCATTTCATTTGAATTTTCAGTATGCCTGTTTTTAATACAGTCTCTCTCCTCTACTAGACTAAGTTTCTTCAAGGTGAATTTTTATTCATACCCAAATTGTCCACAGGGCTTTGCACATTTTAGGAGCACACACACAAAACCTAAAACATGTATTCAGTCATTTGGCAAAATGATCTGGATCTATCCAGTCATATGTAAGCTCTCCAAAAAAATGTTAGCAATCGCATGTGCTAGCTGCTCTTTCAGGCATGGGGAGAACTTGGTTAAAAACAATACAAAAATTTACCACCCTCACAGAACTTAGAGGCTAAACACACAAGTTGCCCTGTGTTAGAGAATCTCTCCTGGAAAGGAAGCTTACCATTCTTTGCTCTATGGAATTTCCAAATAGTCTACTCACAAATAGTGCAGATTTTGAAATTGTACTTTTGACTCATGAGGTGATTTCAGCCAGCAGATTATAATTGGAAGATTGTCTGATGGCTTAGGTAATACTCTTGTGGGCATAGCCAATATCTTCCACAGACAAACAAACAAACAAGCAAAAAGAAGAAAAAAAAAAAACAAGAGAAGATTGGTAATGTAGGCAATAATAGTTAAACCTTTGAAGGCATCAAAATTCAATTCTCTGCCCCTTGTGGACATGCTCTGAAGAAATCACATCTACCCCTCTATAATGTCAGTCACAAAAAGGTCCTGAGAAAAGGAGACTTTGAAAAAACCATTATTAGCATTGTGTCTAAGGGTGAAAGTCACATTCTGGAGGAGTAGCTTGTCCTACATGGGCCAATAAAAGCAGGAGCAGGGTGCCTGGGGGGCTCAGATGGTTAAGCATCTGCCTTCGGCTCAGGTCGTGATCTCCAGGTCCTGGGATCCAGTCCCGTGTCGGGCTCCCGGCTCAGCGGGGAGCCTGCTTCTCCCTCTCCCTCGGTTCCTCCCCCTGCACTCTCTCTCTCCCTCTCTCTCAAATAAATATGTAAAATCTTAAAAATAATAAAAGCAGGAGCAATACAAGAGGAGGATCAGAAGACAAATCAACAAAAGCCAGCTGTAGTAGCTCTCAATAGAGGAGAGGCAAGAGACCAGACTGTTCCAATTCCGTGTAAAGGGCCAGAGAGATAGTAATAAGGAATTACTGATACTTACTGAGCTCTTGCGGTTCGCCGGGTAATGGCACGTAGCCTTTGCTAGGGAGGAGGGTTCAAGACAGAGAGGGAAGAGCTTAGCAAGGTAAGCATTGCGGGATCCTCAGCAACTCACCAGAGAAAATAGCATTAGGAGCAAGGGAAGCTTTTCAACTAGCTTGTATCATTTTGCTATTTAATTAACCTCTCCTTAATATCAGAATAACCTCTTCATGTATAATAACCTCTCCTTAATATAACTGATATTGTCGATTTGTGTTTGGGGATTAGTTAGGATTGCTAGTGCAGAAGCTGAACTCCAGCAAGTTTAGTCAGAAAGAGGGATGTGTACAAGAAAGATACTAGGGTGTCTTTGTAACTCGAGCATAGATCTGGCCCTCAGACTCTTAGAAGTAGGAATTAGAATGCAATTAGAAGTTTCTTTCTTTCTCTTATCTCCATATTAATCAGAGTAGCTTTTCTCCTAATAGAAGGAAACTTGACAGCCAACGTTCTTGTCGTTCACACTTCTGGATGCTTCTAGAAGCATTGTTTCTTCTCCTGTTTAGGAAGAAAAATCCTAGAAAAGTGTTCCAGTTGACCTAGCTTGGATAAGTTGCCTATAGTAAATTGTCCACTGTGGACAGAGAGTTGATGTACTATAATTGGAAGACCCTACTAGAGCTTGTTGGTTGGTTTTTATCCAAAAGAAGATATGGTTGTTCTTAGCATCAGGAGGAATGCTTCTTAGACAAAATAACAAAAGTTCACAACATTTTTTCAGCATTGGAATCCACCATCTTGTCCTCAGTACCTCCTTTTATTCTGTGGAAAGGCTTAAAATCCATAAACTTCAGTCTAAAATTGATTGCCTTTATTTCCCCCTTAGTATAGATGAAAAAAGTCTTCTGTAGTCTCTATAGTGATATGTGGATAATAGGGAATTATAAAATAAGTAAACTTTTTCCACATTGCTCCCATCACATAGCAATAGGCCAGAACAGATTCTTCTTCTGGTACTGACTTAATCTGAAAAAAAAAAGTCAAATCCCACTTTCAGTATAAATATCATCTCATTATTATTTGAGCACCAAGGTTAATTGGTTTAATGTGTATGCATTTGATGTTTTTGCAAAAGTGGTTCTGTAACCACTTGTCACAACTATAATATGACAAAATTTGAAAATTCATGTAATGAAAGCCTTTTTTTTTCTTCATAGATCTCATTTCCTTTATTCTTTGGCTTAGTGAAATACTGTGAAGATGGGGCAAATACGGTCCATATCCCTGCACAACCACCAACATGATCCTTTTGTTGTTCTTTTGACTTTGTTACTCTAATCACAATCCTTTCCATTTTATAGTACAGCACTGTTTGCAAAGTCCCATCATTTTACCAGGTTGTCTATAATGTACTTTTTTAGCTCAGCCTTAGTCCAACATAACATAGCCTTTGGGTTAGAGATTTGTTGACTATGAATAAGGTATGCTTTATTGTATAGATATAGACAGAGATAAAAAAAGATTAGAACTGAATTTTCATGACCTTCCTTAAGATGTATAGGTGGAGAGCCCTTAAAGCTACCAAATTTGAGAGAATTAGAGCTTATTAAAAGCATGCTTTTTGTGAGAAGTTTCATGACTGGTTTGTCCTTTTTAATGTCCCTTTAACTTAAACCTTAAAAAAATCCTATTAGAAATCATTACCATCTCCATCTTTCTATTGATATGAGATGAGGCTCACAGAATTTCAGACATTATTTTTCCTAAAGGAAGAGTGAATTAAGTGATAACAGTTGAACTCAGTTCAGTTTGTTGTTTAGGACTACCTATCTACCTACCACATAGAACTGGGCTCAAAATGAAGTGATGTTTGAATTAATTGTTATTCACACATTATCATTTAGAATTAGAAGAAAAAAATTAGAAAACTATAATTAAGTCTTAAGAAGAAGATTGCACTGGGGCACCTGGGTGGCTCAGTCGGTTAAGCGTCCAACTCTTGATTTCGGCGCAGGTCATGATTTCAGGGTCCCGAGGTCAAGTCCCACTTCAGGCTCTGCCCTGGGCATGGAGCGTGCTTGGGATTCTCTCTCCCTCTGCCTCTGCCCACGCCCACCCCCCCAACCCTTGCAGACTCTTTCTCCCTCTCAAAAAAAAAAAAAGAATGTGCTGAACTTCTTTTTAATGAATTTGGTGTGAATATATAGTTACGTGTGTGGTTATCTATGTAATTATATGTTTGATATCTATCTCCCCCAACAGACTGTAAGTTCCTTGATTTATTTCTTATTAGTTTCCTTTCCTGGCACAAGGCCTGGCACATAGGAGGCATTAATAAATACTTCTTAAATGAGTAATGAACACTGAGCTACCTCTATATTAAAATGAGTTCCTTTGTCCAAAGAGTTCTTTAATAGTAAGTAATCAGACAGGATGATCTGGTTTACTCTCCGTGATTGGGAAGCTGATAATGTTCTCTGACAGTAGCCCAGAGGAAATCTCCTGGGAGTGCTTATACCGGATAAAGGTGAGCAACATAATACAATGCAGGTTCTGGGACTGAACAACAGATAGGGAAAATTGATCTCTTGAAATCAATTCTAGTTTCGGTTTCTGCATTCTAACATTTGTCTCCCTTTCTTCACCTTAAAATGAAATCCTTCCCTGTTAATGATACGATGACAATAATGAAGAATGGCTTTCTTGTTTAATAACCCATTGTAGACCTGTTGTTAACTAAAACAATTTCTAGTGATCAGAATAGGAGTTAGAATGATTTCATTGCTACGGGCGCCTGGGTGTCTCAGTCGATTAAGCATCTGCCTTCGGCTCAGGTCATGATCCCAGGGTCCTGGGATCGAGTCCCATGTCAGGCTCCCTGCTCAGTTGGGAGTCTGCTTCTCCATCTCCTTCTGTCTCTTCCTCTGCTCTCTCTCTCAAATAAATAAATAAAATCTTAAAAAAAAGAATGATTTCATTGCTAGGGAAAATAAATATTTAGGTATATAAAAACAAACAAACAAAAAACCAGCACTGGGAGGTAGGGGAGGGTGGAGAGGAACACACTAAGGGTGAAGCTAACAAAGAAAATAAAAGATAAAAGAAGCACTGTTAATACCTGCGTGACTTGAATAAGTTCGTGAGTAAATAAATACTTCACATGGGGCTAGTGCAGAGAGATTTGAAATTGAATGAGTAAGGAGGAAATTTAATCATTATAAACCTGAATTAACCCTCTTTGTTTTTTTAATGCTCTGGGTTACTGATGATATAAGGAACATCTATAATCAATCAGTGTTTTTTTATCTACCCATGACTCTGAGACTCTGAAACCTAAATCTTGCTGAGCATCTGCCTAGGTGGGCTGGTGGCAAGGTAATGGCATGATTGTTTTTATTTATACGGCTGACTAGCTGACTCCTTGTGGCTTAAGACTGAAACTCAACAGATTCCACCCTTTAGTGTGCACTTGGCACCAACAGATCTCTGAGGCATGCTTGAACTTTCCTCAGAAGGGCAAATGGAAACCAAGGAGGGTAGGAAGGGACACCAGCAGCCCCATTGTCTGTCTCTGGCAACTTTCAGAGAATAAGCAGCTCTCATTCCCCCAAGGTTCTTACACTGAGTGGTCCACACTGCTGTAGTATAAATATTTTACCTCCCATAACAAGGTTTGATCATTTAAGTTGTAAAACTGAGCTGGTTTCGTTCTGCTGCAGGACAGATGTGTGCGTGTAACATTTACTCAATGTCAAGGTTCCTAGATAGCAGTTAACTTACATCTTCTCTTTATTTTTATAAGAGAGTCTTTTTTTATTTTATTTTATTTATTTACTTATTTGACAGAGAGACAGAGAGAGCACACAAGCAGGCAAAACGGCAGGCAGAGGGAGAGGGAGAAGCAGTCTCCCCGCCCCAGGAACTTACATTTTCTTATTATTTTGGACCAAATGATAATTGACAGCATTGCATTCGGAAAAGTTTAAACACATTGGGACAGTAGACTCAGCTACTGGATCTGGATCAAAAGGGACCACAATTATCACATTATGTTCATTTTACTTTGACCTCTGCATACAGTATAGAGTACTGTATAGGTTTTTCGAAGAACAGGCAAATAACGAGTCAAAAAGGTAGGTCTAATCATGGTCACTATTCAATTTAAGGCCATTTTATTTAGAAAGTACATTAGAACTATACTTACTAAAACTAGGAACAATTATTTATTAATAATTTGCTACATTTATAAGACATCTCAAACAAGGCTTCAAACTACTTTGTTGAATGGAATACATATGTATATACATATGCATATATATTTATATGTATATCTATCTATTCACTTATTCTTGAGTGTAGATGGTAAAGTTGTCTTCATGCTAAGAATTATGTCACTATGCCATTTAAGAATATCATTGATTTTCTGAACTTTATCTTCTGACTACCTGATTCTTAAACTGGGACAAAACCACCCTAAGAGCAGGGATATTAAAAAGCGCCTAGGGGCACCTGGGTGGCTCAGTCAGTTAAGTGGCTGACTCCTGATTTCAGCTCAGGTCATGATCTCAGGGTCCTGGGATCGAGCCCCACATCGGGCTCCATGCTCAGTGGGAAATCCGCTTGAGAATTCTCTCTCTCCCTCTCTTTCTGCCCCTCCCCCTGCACGTGCTCGCACATGTGCGCTCTCTGTCTCTTAAATAAATAAATAAATAAATAAATAAATAAATAAATAAATAGTTCGTAGCATTTTTGTCTCAAATATATAACTGTGAAGTCTTTTAAATCAAAGAGATAGAAGTGAAATCCTATCTGCTACATCTGTCAGGAGAAAAACTCCCTATTAGTTTACTACTTCAGCAGTTATAAAACTTGTTTACATATATTTATTCCAGCCTCATAATTATACTGTGGGAAAGGTAAGGGAGGTGATATTACCACTGTACACATTTCAGAACTGAAGCCTGATGAAGTTGAGAGTTAGCTAAAGTCAATGATTAGTAAATAGAGGAGTCAGGACTTGAATTTACATCTTCTATCTTCTCTGAGAGCAGACTGTGGTGACTACCTTAGCTTAGATATTTGGAGGCATAAAATTACATAAATTCTAAATATAGATTGATAAAACATTATAGGAAACAAAATTATACATTGACAATAAAATCCAAAAATGAGACGGGAATATGAGGACTTCAGTGACAGTGAACCCATATACACTACAATTGAACACTGAAAAATCACATAGTTAACTCTCCTATCTATAGTCCCATTCTCAGAATACATAGAACTATAGGGATCCACTTTGTTTCCCCTCTTTAGGAGGGTGTGGGAGCCTCAAAAGGACACATATGTTTCTAACTGCTACATCATTATTTAAATTCTGGCATGATTCTTGAAAAACCAGCTCTCCTGGAGTCAGCGTTCATGGTGTGTTCATACTATTCAAAGTTTTCCTTCATTTTGAAATTTTGTTCTCAGTAATTTTTCATAGCTGACAGTTGAAACAAAGCAAGGTGATGAAATAATGAGACAGTTTGATTTATTCATTGTCATCAGAATGAAGGGAATGCAATGTAAAGGCATTGTGCATGCTTAGTTTTTGTCCTTCTGAGATTTTTTTTTCTCTGGGTTGATCGTCCCTGAACTCTATTGTTTTTCATAATTTTGTTTGACTTTTTCTGTGAAATTCTTCATCATTGAATTACCTTTTACTCCTCAGTTCCTGTGTTGAAATCTTTCATTATTTCTTTGCTACTATTCACTAAAATCATTTGACTATAAATAAATGCTTAGTTTCCAACTTTCTTAGAGTTTTTCAGAAACATAAATAAATAAACTGACTCTCCAGACAACTTTCTTTGTATTTTTGGTTTCAAATAAGTTATAAGCCCTACAGAATTGTCAAGAATAAGTTCTATCGATTACAGCAAATGTAATACAAAATGTCAGTATTCCAAATTCAAAACAAACCAACCAGAAAAATACCGAAGCATAAACTGAGTCAAATAGATAGATGTTATGGTTTACTTTGATCTTTAATTAAATGAACTTCTGAATACTCTGCCACTCCGTATCTGAGATGTATTTAAATTACTGATGACACTATTGATTGGAATTCATGTTTTATTCATCTTTCTAGAAATTTAGAAAATGTTCCGATGTAAAATACTTAGCTTGCATTGATGACATGAATGACATAATTTGGCAGAAATACTAAAAATTCCATCTTAAAGACTTTACTAATTGTTAAAGAGCAAAAAACAAATCATTGGATTTTCATCTTTCTCAAGCTACTGATCTTAAATTTAAAAATAAAATTATCAAGATGATGATGATGATGCCAAAAGAAAAGAAACCTGAAAAATTCTATAGATCCTGAGAGTAAAATATAGGAATGATTTTTAAGAAACAAACTTTAGGAAACCATGGATTTCTTCTTAAGGAGATAAATTTAGGAAAGAAAAAAAAAAAAAGCAACCCAATCTACCATGAGTTTATCACCTTCAAAGGAGAGGAGATTTCGAAACTTCCGATGGGTCATTGGTAGATTTCTTTGCCTAAGAGTGTGGTCACTCACATTAGCACAATTTCAGATAGAGAAACAACGTCATTGAGACACGTTCCGGGAAATACCCTGTCCTATTTCACATGCTACACATCTGGTGTGAGGATGGCCTAACTCCTTTCTGAGCATATGGCAGGACATATGCGGAAATACAGGGAGTACCAGTCAACGAGTACTTCTTGAAAGTATCTGGATTGTAGACAGTTTCCTCAGGTGTCACCAAACAGAAAACTGCTCTGATGAGTGAGTATAAATGCCGGGACTTGCTGCAACCAGCTGGTCAGGGTGGGGCCATCATCATCAGCCAAGGCAAGAACTACATCACACACCAATTGCAGCCATCATGCCGGTTCTTGGCCAGAGTCCTGAATAGAGTCCTTAATAAGATTATTAAGAGATAAATCTCTTCATTCATTGTAGAGTGTACAGTGTGAATCACAAATGTTCATCAGGGTAGCTGATCCTTAGGAGCATTATGAGACTCTTACATATTACCAATAGGGTTGTAAGTGTAAAGGCTGTTCTGCTCCTTGACTATTTTGATTATGGGACTGGAAACAAAGAAAAACTCATAGTTAGGGATGAATTTACCTGAACTTTACCAATGTTTAATGAAACATTGAGTTATGAAGTCTTTTTATTAAATTATTTTTTATTTAAGCTATAATTCAAAATGTTAGATGAAAACTAGAAGTAGTGCGGAAAACAAAAAGAACTGAAAAAATAGAGATCATAATCCAATTTTATAGAATCAGTCATTATAAAGTATATATATAAGTTATAGAATAAAGCAATGACAGGTAAAGATTTAAAGCTAAAATTAGAACTAAACCACTTCCAATCATACCTGTTTCTCTTGTTCCCCACACTTCTTTTTTTTAAAGATCTTTTATTTGCGAGAGAGAGAGAGAGAGAGAGCATGTGAGAGGGGAGGGGCAGAAGGAGCGGGAAAGAGAGAATCTCAAGCTGACTCCCCGCTGAGCCAGGACCCTGAGATAGTGACCTGAGCAAGAACCAAGAGTCAGACACTTAACCGACTGCGCCACCCAGGTGCCCCTCTATTCCCCACCCCTTCTGATGTAGAAGCTGAACATTATCCACAGAGAAATCCTGTCATCCATTCAAAATCAGCTTTCATATTTTCTGTCTTCCAATTTTGCTTCAGGCCCACCTTAAGTAATAAAGGCAAAAGATAACATTTACTGCTTACATACACACTGTCTAGCATTATGCAGAAAGTTTGTAACATATATTCCTGGAGGTAATCCTCCTAACAATCTGTAAATGGATACCACTATTATCCTTACCTTATAGGAGGCCTCACATTGATTGGTTAAATAACTTGCTGAAAGTCTCCCAGTCCCTAAATGGAAGAATTAGAACTTAAACTCTGGGCAGTTATTCCCTAAAGACCATGCTTTGAAAAACTATGCCATAAGCTATCCAAGAGCAAGCTTCTTTCTTATAGAATTTGAATCTGAATTTGAATACAATTTAGTGTTAAGTGAGCTTCAAAATTTATGAGAAAATCAATTAAGCTAGGGGAGTAAAACTATATGTTTCACACACATACACACACACACACACTGTTTGTTTTTCTTTTTTTTTTTTTTAGCCATTTATTATAGAGGTCCTTAGACAAGTGACTTTACATCAGTTCCCTCATCTATGAAAGAGAGATGGTGTCGTTTACTTTCATGTGTCCGTGTAAATGGTGTAGAAAACGATGATATATATTTTAAGAATGATGAGATGATGAGGCGCAAAATAAGAGCTAACAGCAGAGATTCTGGAATCCAATTGCTAGACAACAAATCTGATTTGTTACTTACTAGCTATGTAACCTTTAATAAGTTTTATAATCTCTCTGTGCCTCAGTTTGCCATCTGTAAAATATACATAGCAGTTAGTATTCCATATAGTTGTTAGTGGATTATAGGAGAAAATCTGTCTAGAAAGTTTAGTGTAGTATCTGGTACGTAGACATTTCTCGACAAAGATTCACTTTTGTTTCCTCACATCAAATGGATTAAAAACTACATTCCAAAAATAAGAACAAAACTGGTTCCTAATTAGACCATATTAAGGAAAATAATTTATATAGCTTTGAAACAGGACAAGTAAAGATTTTCATTCAGAAATGGTTATTTTACCATTTTGCTTTTTTTTTCATAGTGAAAATGAAGTCATGTTGGGGAGTAGATTCACTTTTTGTACTTCTTTGATGTTCTCTGAACTTCTTTCTGTTTTTAAAGACACATAAGAGTTTGACCCTTAAGGAAAATAGGGTAGGAAAGATCTTAAGAACCGGAAAGAAAATAAGTAAACTGTTATTCCTTCTCCTAGTCGTGATTATAGGTTGCCATTCAGAACAAGCAAGATGTCTATAATATTATCAGAAGACTATATGTCAAAAAACCAGGAAAGAGGGGAGTACCGTAAGTGATTCTATGGAAAACACTGAAGAGGAGGAAGCATAATATTAGGGAAGATGGCCAATGGTGCTGCAGTAATAGGACTCCTCCTGGGAGCCAGGGAGGAGGGAAAGACCACAGCAAGAGCTTCTGCAGCTGCCGTGTTGAACACTGGAAGCTGGAGGGGATACGAGCCCTACGGCTGAGCTCTGAGCCTGTCACAGCATGTTTTCCTTTGGAATTCTTGTGCTGTGAAGGCACTTCCTCAGCTGGTTGCTATAGGAATAATTATACTACAGAACTTCGAGACTCCAAAGCAGATGGGTGGTGAAGTAGAGATGTGTTGGCTCTAACATCCTTAGGATTCAAAAGGAGAGGAAAAACAAAACGCCTCCTTATCTGAACTGCAAATTTAGAAATGCGGGCTTCCTAGTTCAACCAGGTAGCTCACTTCAGCACAAGGAGACAGTCAAGTGAGGGCCATTTCCGAGGCCCTCACAGTAACCCAGCGAATGCCAAAGAAAACAGGAAGTAGGGGCCCCTGTCAAGTGAAGGGATGTCTGATTTTAATCAAGAAACTGAGGATAAGTATATCTTTGAAGAGATTATATCATCCTGTAAATGATCTCTTTTAAGTTTGTGGTATATGCTGGGCTGGCACTACCTTGGAAAAAAAATACTCAAAAAAAAAAAAAAATCAAGCTTTTTTTTTTTTTTGTTAACACCATGATCACTTTGATTTTTTTTAAATCTTTTCCCGTGAGATTTATCATATATAGAGAAGATTTTATAAGCCATATACTTATGTGTGCATGTGTGTATATGGGTAGGTAGATATTCTAGTCTGTCCCATCTATATTTTGATCTTTTTCTTAACCAGTACCATAGAATCTTAAATTCTGAAGTTGTCTAATGTATTTTGATATCAGCTAAGGCAGTTCCAACATCTTCAAGTCTCTCTGGACCAAGACGCTTTGATAGTTTTCGGCAGTTAGGAAACAGCTAGTCACATTTCCCACATTGGCATGATACTTTACAAAAGGATTCTGTAATAGGTATTTTAGGGTTTTAGTCATTATGAAAAATTAGATGACAGAATTACAAAAGGGCCTAAATTGTAATACTGTGTATCTGTTCTGTTGTGGCTCTTAACTTTCCTATGACTCATCTGATATTGAAAACTTATAATTCCAGTTTAAAAAATAAACAGCCCTGCATTTAATCTACATGTATATCCAAGTTAATCACTCCATATCTAAGTTTATTTAAGGATTTTATTTAAGGAGTTTATCTGAAAACTCCTATCTAAGTTTATTTCAAGGATTTCAAGTAATTCTGCCAATTAAGAATCTAAGATAAATGTATGGGTGTAATTGCATGTTTATAGGCAGTGATAAATATGTCCATTCCTAGTTCAAAGAACGGAAGGGATTAAAATGCTAAATGGAAAATTCTTTTTTTTTTTAAAGATTTATTTATTTATTTATTTGAGAGAGCAAGAATGAGAGAGAGAGAGAGTACATGAGAGGGAGGAGGGTCAGAGGGAGAAGCAGGCTCCCCGCTGAGCAGGGAGCCTGATGCGGGACTCGATCCTGGGACTCCAGGATCATGACCTGAGCCGAAGGCAGTCACTCAACCAACTGAGCCACCCAGGCGCCCCTAAATGGAAAAATCTAATTAAGATTTTGTTACACACAGAGCATTGTAATAAGTTGTGGGGTATAAGATTAATCCTGTTTGCAAGGGTCTAAGAAGCAGGTTAGAAAAACAGACTTTCCTTTATATATAAAAATTTCAATAAACAACCAAGGCTGAATAGTAAATGTGCAATGAACAGGATTGCTGTTTAGGGGTGATGACCAAGAGATGGGAAAGGCTTTACTGAGGCCTTAAAACAGAGTAACACTCACATAGAGAGAAGGTGCAAAAGGGTATTCCGGAGATGGGAAGCATCACTAGCCAATATAAAGAAACTAGAATGTTCATAGAGGACTTGCTGATTGTAATTTCAAATTATATGCAAAATATATAAAATTATATTACAGAAATATAGACAGGATATACTTGTGGCATCGTAGGGGCCTTCTGTGGGTATAGGGACTAGCTCAGGTTTGTAAACTGGATGAGGAAGTAGTGTTCCATGGGCAATAAGGATATCAGGCTTCTGCTCATCCAATTTTAATACTTTTTTATTATGTATATCAAACCATGCTCTTCTTGGCTGTCCAACTATTTTTCCTTAGAAACACCTTGGTATATTAGCCATCACCATAGATCTCTAATGTTGCAGTATTGCCCTTGCCGTCTGCTATTCTGGAATCCCATCGTTCCCACTAACGACAGTTCTTGAACAATATTGTCTGTCATCAAACCTGCTGCAGCCGCCACTGAGCCGCTCAGACATGCCGATACCTCTATCGCTAGCATATTCCTTATGAGGAATTCCTGATGACAGCATTCTCTGGCCCTTCCAAGAGCATTCTCTGGTTTCCAAAGAACCCAGCCAGTTGGTGGGCTCTCAAGGGTTATTCAATAGAATCATTCTAGCATGTTCACTCCTGTGAGCCTTTTGATCCCCTTCCTCAAAACTCTGCCAGGGTAGTTCTGTCATTTGCACTTAATTTAATATGATCCTTTTGTTCCCCACAAGCTTCTAGTAACAATCCCAGCAGTATATTAGGACCCTTTCCAGGTGCTCTTGTCAGTCATGGGAGAATGCTCCCTTATTGGCCAATTCTCCTTTATTGAGATTATCTTTCACCACCCCCAGCCCCTACCCGAGTCCAATACTATCAAGATCTACTTCCTGGCATGTTCTCCCAACTCCTGCTTTCTTTTGCTGCAGTTAATCATGTCCTGAAGTTTCTTTGGTGAATAATTCCTTTTTTCCTCTAGCAAGAAAGTAGTTCCCTAGCTGGCCGTGCTGAGACTTGATCCTAGTTACAGAACTAGAAGACAGGAGAGGAAGTGGGTCAGATTTTGAAAAGAACAATTATTATCTTCCAACCCATCCATCTCAGTTGATGTTTTGGCATGGTCTTCAGGCAAGAGAAGGCTGCTATTCAGCAAAACAAAGTAGGCCATACCTGCAGGCCCAGAGGTTCAGAGGAATCTGAGGTTCCTGACACAGAACTCCTAAAACTTTGTGATTTCCTGAGTGATAAGAGCACTAGGAGCATATTTTGTTCCAATATTTGGTCTTTGAAATTGGTTCCTGACACAGGGCTCCTAAATCCCTTGGAATTTACTAGATGATAGCAGTATCTTTTGTTCGAATGAGGTGATTCTTGGTGGGTTCCTAGATGGCGTTGGTCATCAGAAAGACTCAGCCATACTTAGAATTCGGTAAAATGAGGCCATCTGGGTGATCCTTAGTCCAATATGACTGGTGCCCTTATGAGAAGAGATTAGTACACAGATTGCACACAGACAGATGGATGGCCATGTGAGGACACAGCAAAAAAGTGACCATCTACCAGCCAAGGAGAAAGGCCTCAGAAACTTGCCACCAGACTTGCTGACAACTTGATCTTGGACTTCCAGCCTCCAGAACTATGAGAAAACAAATTTCTCTTGTTTACGCCACCTAGTCTGTGACGTTTTGTTAATGCAACCCCAGCAGACTCACATTGACAGACATCTAAGTGCCAGCTCATGGAAGTGAGAGCACACTGGGGGCAACTCTGCATGGAGTGGAAGACAAATTAGAGGGCATGTAGAAAGAGCACCATGGTGTCTGCTCTGGCCTGGGACCCTTAATTCCCAGTAAAGCATTTCTAGAATGCGTGCTTCTTGTCTCTACAACATTGGTCTTTGCTTCATTAGACATTTCTGGTTTCCAGAAAGGACATAATAAAGATTCTACTGGAACCTGAAGCTGTGACTCATACTTTGTCAGAGGGGGCTTTGAGGCACTGACTAAGGCTTGCTTTTATATAATGAAGGCGGAAACATATATCTGGACCATGGGAGATTCATTTGGATGCATCTTTTAGTTCTACACCTGAAGATCACAATGAATGGGTTGATATAGCAATGGCCATAGGATGAGGGCAAGGTATCAAGCACACAGGCCCTTCAAAGTTGAAGAAATGGGTCACCCCACAAAGTGATCAACCTAGACCAGGTGCAGTTTAACCATCAATGAGGAAAATCTGGGATAATTAATGGAGGAGTGAGGAGAACCCTTAGTTGATTGGTTACTATTGAAAACTCGTTGCTTAGTTCAGTATATTTTAAATTCTATTTTTGTATTTGCACAGACAAGGGATTTACATCACAGTTCTAAAAAATAAAAGGTATAGCCATATTTGAGGCACTGTGGTCTATAGATGGGAAAATACGCTAAATAATCCCACAAGACAAATCTCTTTGCTTCTATAAAGACTCGTTGTAAGACTCACATATAGCCTATTAGGTTAATTCTGATTTTATATGTTTTTGTTTCCAAATCTAAGTAGTGTCTGTCACTGAAAGGGTGTTCTATGTAATACAGTATTGACAGTGCAAAGTTGATCTTACTTTAGTCATTTCTAATCATAGCTCTATTGCTGGCACAATTTTAACTTTACTTGAGAATATAATTGTATATATTCATTTCCTACAAAAAAAATTTACTATGGATCTGTAACTCAAAAATTAAATTTTATTTTAAGTATCTTACACATTTAAGGAAAATTGTCACAATAGTGGTAATTCAGCTCTCAAACTTTTAAGAATAAAATATAGAAGTTGAGGGGCGCCTGGGTGGCTCAGTCGTTAAGCGTCTGCCTTCGGCTCAGGTCATGATCCCAGGGTCCTGGGATTGAGCCGCATCGGGCTCCCTGCTGAGAGGGGAGCCTTCTTCTCCCTCTCCCACTCCCCCTGCTTGTGTTCCCTCTCTCGCTGTGTCTCTCTCTATCAAATAAATAAAATCTTTAAAAAAATAAATAAATAAAATAAAATATAGAAGTTGAGTTCCTATTTTAGAAAAAGGAACAAAATGGTAAATGCAATATTACAATGTTGTTCTTTTTCAAATTAGGAATACTTTGAGTAAATATATATAAAAGCAGATAATTATGTTTTTGATTTTGTCAAGCATAACAATGAATGTGAAATCATTTGGTATAATTTTTAATAATAGAAATTGAAATTTTTGCTTGTGTGACTCTATAAGTGATTTAAGAAAATTATAGCTTATTGCAGGGATGAATTCATTTAGAGACATTGTTTATAGCCATAGAATGGCAAATATTCCAAAATAATTCAACCTATGGTAGAATAATCTTCAACATATTTTCAAAACTAAAATAAACATCTAAATAAATCTTACATTATGTTCTATATGAATAATTATTTTGATGTTAATTTCACAAATGTTTTATTCATACCCAGTGTTAATTAACTTCCAAACCTATTAATTAAAGCAGGAGAATTCCATATTGTAATACAAATATAGAGACAATTTTCTTCCCGGGGAGCCAGGCTAAGTTAGTATTCAGAGCCTAGAAACAGAATATAGACAAAAATATTAACATCCCAACTCAGCCAACATCCAATGAACACATGCAGGAAAAAACAGATTACACAAAATTTCTAAAACTGAATAACATATGGGGCATTAGTTCGTGATGAAAGACGAAACAAAAATTGCATGATTCTTACCTAATTAGACAAGTTACAAACTGATGGTGGAAACATTTTGTAAAAACACAGATTAGTATATGTTCTAATATTACCTCATTTAAACCTCATGAATCTACCATCTTCCTCATTTTCTGTGGCCTGCAGACACTCTCCCTTAATCTTCATCCCTCATCTCTGACTGTCCCTAGGGAAGTCACCGAGTCCAGTGGCTGAAAACAGTTACTCAGAGGACAGACATCCACTTACCTTCTCACATAGGTAGCCAATAGCAATCAGCCAGGCAGTATTTTGGGTACTGAAGACACAGGCGTGAACAAAAATCCATTCACCTGTCTTCATCAACATCATATATTCATTGTGATAGTCCTAAGTAAGTTAAAAAGTAAGTAAGTAATGATCTTAAAATGTTGAATCTTACCATGCAACGTTGAGTAAGTTATTTACCCTACTAAGCCTCAGCTATGTCTTTAACCTGTAAATGGGTATGATAATAATTGCTTACCAATGGGTGTGTGTATGTGTGTGTGTATAATATATTATATACAATAAATAATATTATATGCTACCATTGTTATATATAATAAATAACATATGTTATATATAATGTTATATATCTTTATGTCTTATATATATTATATATGTGAGTATATATATTTTCTTCTTTGAGATAAAATTAGCCTTTACTAGAAGGGAATTATAAATCACAATTAGACTGGGCAAAGGGCCTTATGTAGACAGAAATCAAGCTCATGGAACTAAATATACCTTACTCAGATTTTGGATACAAATTGCCTCTGTTGACATGATCAATTATAAAGGAACATATGAATTATGGATAATCCAGTGAGCAAAGAACCTTGTTATCTGACTCCTTGGACTGATTCCCCAGAAAAAATTAGAACACGTCCTGTTCTTTATCATAAGTTGCAGACTCTTTCTCTACCTTTCCTGACATTCAGTGTGAAGATGGTCAAGACTCTCCAACGTATCAAACCATTTTACTAAGGAGACCATCATTTTGTGTTAGTCCCAAATCTCAGAAATCTTAATTTTAAAAAAGGTATTAAAATCACAACTGTATCTATTGTATGAAATGATGTTCACAGATTTTGCCTTTTATTAATCATTGAGCTTGTGAATAAACTCAAGAGTTCTTTTTTTCTTTTCCTTTGATCTTCCAGCCAATCTGAAACCTCTTACAGGAGAGAAGCACTTGCCCAGAAGCTACATGTCTCAGGCAGGTGTTAAAGTCAGCCTTTGCTGACCCTCCACACAGTGGAAAGCTTTGATTTCTTCCACTTTATTTCATAAGCTTATTGTGATGTTAAAGTGAGATAATCCATGCAAAATTTGTTGCACACTGCCTAGTATATAGTAAGTGATCAATAAGTATTAGCTACTATTCTTATCTGATCCCCTTCTCTATCCTACTGGGCTTACCATAGTTTAGAATCTTAGTACTTTTTGCCTTGTTACATTTGCAATAGCCTCCCAACAGGTTTTTCCATATCTAATATAACCTACCCCCACCTTCCATACATGTTATGTATTGCCACCAGGATTAACTGTCCTGATTAATAATTCTGGACCATTTAGGTTACTGATCAAATGCCTTTAATGAGTTCATACCTTACTCAGGCTTTCAAGACCTGCCACCGCCTCAGTCATTTCCCTTTCTAATTTTAGTGCCCCTTATGCTTTATACTGAATACTATATTCTGGTTAAAACAGCTTGTTTGCTCTTCTTTTAAATGACTCAACATTTTTTTTCTATCTGGAATGCCCCACTCAGTGCCTCACCCCCAGCTGGCCTACATCCACAGTCCCCATCCTCCAGATGTCTCTTCCTCATAATCTACTCCTCTGAAAGCATGTTTTCTCCCTTCTTTTACTTTCCTTGTAGTCCTTATCAGTCTCTACTTTCCACCTTCTAGCACTGTTATTTGTGTACCTGCTTTATCTCTCCTAGTGGAGTGTAGGTCCTTGATGGAAGAATCCATATCTGGCTCATATTTTCATTCCCAAAGTATCCACACTGAATAAATATTTGTTGGCTAAATGAATGAATTAATGTTCCAATTCTCCAGGCCAGCAAAGTGAGCAGGTTAAATGTCAAATATAAATAATATTTTACTACAAGGCTGGTTTCTTAACCAGAGAAGTGCTGACTTAATTTGTGATATGATTTATGGAGAACAAGGGAGATCACCTTGTTCCAAAATATCTTCCAGACCTTCATATTCTATGAGTAGAAAGCCAGTAAGAGTTGATTTTCTTAGTCTTCTTAATGGCTTTAAGTCAGTTTAGGTTTCAGAAGACACATACTTGCTCAATAAAGTTGCTTGCTGGATTACAGACCATGCAAGAGACAAGGAAGGGTTAAATGGCACCGAAGGAGGACACAGAATGGTGCAGAAGGCACCTTTTGCCTACGTTGAACTTTTTAAATGGATAATCCCATTTTAGTATTTGGCAGTGATGTAATTTCTCAGTAGGATGTGTCATCATTTACCCAGCATGAGTCAGACTATCAGCAACCTCCAAGAACCTGCCAGGGAGCAGAATCAGAGGGTGTAGCTGAACCTGGAGACAATTGGAGGGAGCTCAGGGGCAGGCAAGAGTCATTGTGAAGAGGGGAATGGCAGGGCCAGGAAATAGAAGATGGGACTCGAGCAATTCATGTTGTTTCACCCATGCAAATTCAGAAGTCACTGCTGAGTCAAAGCAGGCGTGAGCAGTCACATGGCACCTTGGCAAAATCCTCAGCCACGGAAACAATTATGTTAAGGTGGGAAGAGAGAGTCACTAAAGCAGGCTTGAAAGGGAAATACTGGAAGAAAACTGGAAGAACTGTCAAACCGGAAGAAAAACTGGGACCGGCATGACCTTGTGTTAGACACTCTATTGCTCCATCCTACTTGTATTACTGTTTATGCCATACACAGAGCTCTTCAACATACCTTCAGGACCTCTTATAATTATGACACTTTATTCATGCTGCCCGGATGTCTCAGATTTCCCTGATCTCAGACCATGGAGAAAAGAATTAAGTAACACTTTCTTTTCATTCCTAAATCATGATGGCAACAGTCCATCCACTTGATTGGTAGAACATAACGATCAGGAAAGTATAAGGCCACCTGAAGTGTCTCATGTGCATCTTAAGTCAGTTTTCAGCTACAATCAGGATATGAGGTCTGTGACCCATGCTGTGCTAGGGTGTGTTCCTATAAGCTCACAAGAGCCAACTGTGCACATCTCTTCCCAAATCTGTGTTCAGTGAATTTATAATGGTAGCTTGACATTGGATATGGGGGCAAAAACTAAGAGCCATGCCTTTTTCTCAGCATGTTCGCACTGGTCTTTTTTTTCTGCCATCTCTCATTTGTGGTTTATTCCACTGCCCATGAAGCCACCTGGAAGAGCTGAACCATTGTCATTCTTTTCCATTCATTTCCATTCTTTTCCATTCTTTTCAATAGTAGTGCCCATAGTATTGTTTCCAGATGCTTCCAAAGCTTCCAATCTTGGGATTGCCAGGACATTCTTGGATTTCATGCAAAGATGGGGAGAATAACATATCTCAACTCTTCATTTTGTCACTGGGACTCTACAAACTTAATATTCCCATGGTTTCTCAGTCTATCTTACTGAGTTCTTTATGGTGTCTCCAAATGAATCCAACAAGCCTTGTAGGAGATAAACACTATTTCGCCCCTTTTCTTATTTGTTTTGCTCCTTAAGGGCCTCCTGCCAACTATGAAAATGTGTTTCTCCTTTCCTAGGGACAAAACAAAAAACTTGAGGAATGGAGGGGCAGATGGAGTCCAGCTTACCCAGAAAGCAAGCCTGCCATTTGAATTTATTTTTAAAAACTATGCACTAGTTTTGTTAGATATATATTTTTGCCTCCTTTCCCAGGTGACCTTTCATCCTTTTTCATCCTGCTCTGTGTTCTGGGAAATTAGTACATAGGGGCTTCTTCAATGGTTCCCTTTTCCTCTAACCTCCTCTTGAGTTTGGCCAAAGGAAAACACTAGCAGGAGATGTGGAAGTCATTGTTGAATGGTCTTCTCCATATAGCTGCTCTGTCTGGGTTCTCATAACTGTTCTCTCCTCTGTCCCTCTAGCCTAGGGGGAGAAACAGCTCCTTGTTTTTGGCGGTCCCAGGAAACAGCACCATCCCTCATTATCTTCCTAAAGCCTCACCCTATTCCTTTAAAAAAGAAATCTTCTCTATTAAAATCTCATCAATTATCCAGTTTGAGTATGCTATCTTTATTCTGCTGGAATCCTGGCTGATAGGCTAATCACAGGAAATCATGACCTATGAAGCTTAATGTTCTTCTCACTACAGAAAGGTATTTCTATTTGATATATTTAGGAATCACATACTCACATTGTTTCAACTATTGAAAAGAACTAATAATCATTCTCCCAAAGACAGCTGTTTATTTGACCTTAATATATCTGCCCCACCTGTAATTTCATGAGCTCTTGTCAGAGTTTATTAATTTTTTAAAATGCATAACTCCACTTGAAATAAATAGGTACTTGAAGAGAAAATCAGGAATAATAAAGGAATATTGAGGACATGGAATCTTATCATACATATGAAAATATTGTTTGATACACATGGGTATAAGAAAAATCTAGCAATTTGGGGCACCTAGGTGGCTCAGTTGGATGAGCATCCAACTCTTGGTTTTGGCTCAGGCCATGATCTCAGGGTTGTGAGATCAGGCAGCCCTCCCCTGTAGTTGAGCTCATGCTCAGTGCTCAGCATGGAGTCTGCTTGAGATTCTCTCTTTCCCTCTCCCTTTGTCCTTCCCCTGCTCACACTCTCTAAACAAACAAACAAACAAACAAATAAAAAAAATCTAAAAAAAAAAAAAGAAAAATCCAGCAATTTTATCAGAGTATTAAGCGCACAGTGATGGACTGGAATAAGCTATACCTCACGAACATTATCTCTGGATTCAGTTACATTAAAGTGAAAATCGAGTGTGTAACTTTGGTTTAACATGGGGGAGTGTTAGAAAATGCACTCTGATGTTAGCAGGACCTTGAGTCTCACATTATTTGGGTGAATAGGTTCTGGAAAATATTTTCTGACTCACCTATCCCAGAAAAGCAACAAGTGAAACAGTTCAGGTGAGGAACTAACTGGGATATGTTTTAGACTCTCTAACCCTCTATGCCCCAGGCCGTCCTGAGTCAGTCATCAAACCAAGCTGCTCATCTGAAGCTGAGGCAGTGTCCAGGGTGAGAAAGACAAGGCACCCTCACCCTGACCTGCCACTAGAGACTAAGGGAAAGGTTATATGACATGACTTGACTCATTGTGAAAATTTGGGGAAGGAAATATTCTTTCATTAGATTGTATCCCAGTGACTACATAGTTTGTAAAACCTATGTATTCAACTGCATAAGAATTATGTTACCTTAAAATTTACCTTTCTAATGATACACTTTCTACTATCTTACTTAATGGCTCTAAAGAACGTGATCTCATAACTCTGTGTTTAAATGTAGTTAACAAATAACATGATAAAAATGGAAAACAAAGCAAATAAAAACAAAAAAGAAAGAAAAAAGAAAAATATGTTAAAAAAATAATGCATGAAGGGAAAGGCCTAAGTTATTACCTTACCCATCCCATCCCCCAAAGGGCCTAACCTAATGATCTGAACATATTAGGACTTTGATACCTATTTATTAAATTTAATGCAAATATTCAGAATGAAGTTAAAATCAGACTGGCTATTTCTGGAAAAGTTCCAGACTTAAGCATTTGGTTTTCTTTACATGTCACAAAAAATTAATCTGTTTACAGAATCTTGGTGACTCCAAGAAATCCAGTGAATCTCTCAAGGAGCTGAGGATTACCTAAAAAGGATTGTCATCTGAGCCATGACATAGGTAGTCATTGTCCCTGATGCTTCCTTGTCTGGAATTGTTCCTGATGAAATGCAAGCTCATCCACCCTGTGTGACTAAAGGTATTAAAAGCAATGAAGAATATGGACAGGGTAAGCCATGATTAATTGCTTAGTACAATGAAACTAATCCAAAATGTACATGAATCTTAATTTAATGCTCATTATAAAAAAGGGGATCTTTGATGTTTTAACACACCTTTGAAACCATTACCTTCCTAAAATTTTCCACTCGTGAGCTCTCAACTCATGAATGGCGATAATTCTAGAGAAATTGAACAATCTAAATTAATCAGGTATAAACTTTCCCAGGTTGTTATATTTATCTAGCATGACGAGTTTTGATGAGATCTAATTATACTGCTGTTTTTTATTTAGAGTTGTCTATAGATTGATAGGTTAAAATATTTTCTTCTCTTGAGCGAACAAAACAAAACAAAAAACACATTCCCATATATAAATCAAAACATCAGAGACCCTCGAACCCAGAAGTGCCAGGACAGAGCTGAGAATCAGTACAGAGCCAAGGTTGCAACAATAGTTTCTGACAAAACTGAGGGGTGGTTTGAGGATAGAAAGGGTAGAATTTGTAGCAAAGTTGGTGACCTGGATTGGCAAAGGAAGACAAGACATTTTCGATCCAACTGTATTATTCAGGATAAGGTAGGCTATATTGTAGTAACAAGATGACCCTGAACCCTTCTCTGTCTTCTCTGCACTGAGAGCCGCTCTCTTATCCCCTGAAAATGGACGCCTGTGCAAAGTTCGCCTCCACCCCCTTCTTTGTCAGGAGCACCTCTCCGCTCTTGGGCTGATTACTGTCTGCAGTGGTGCTAAAACCACCCGAAGACACTGACAGATGAGAGCCTTAGCAGCTTGACAGCCGCAAATCCCCTGACCTTACTTATTCCTAACCACAGTTCTGAACCAGTGCCATTTCCAGGGACATGGATGGGGTAGCCAGCTTCATTGGGGCTGGGCAGGCATGGTAGGGTGGCTGGCTCTGGGGCTTTGTTTGGGAGCCTCATCATTGGTTATGACAGGAACCCCTCTCTGAAGCAACAGCTCTTCTCCTATGCCATTCTGGGCTGTGCCCTCTTGGAGGCCATGGGGCTCTTTTGCCTGATGGTGGCCTCTCTCATCCTCTTCGCCATGTGACAGAGCCATCTCCACCTCCCATGGGTCTTCCTCCCGTGTCTTGTCTGCCCTGTATGTTCCTTTTGCTATACCTTCCCAGGCAGCCTAGGGAAAGTGGTTGGCTCAGGCTTAACAGAAGGAAGACAAATTAATGCTGTATTGATAAAAAAAAAAAACAAAAAAACCTGAAATCTCACCAGCTTAATATATAAAAGTTGATTTCTTGTTCACCCAAGTCAGATATAATGTGGTAGGTTGCTAGAACAGTGTCCTTCCCAGTGACAGCACAGATATCCAAGCTCTTTCTATCTTGTAGCTCCACCATTGAAAATTCTTGGTTTCCAGGTGGCTGGTTCAGGGTAAAGAGAGCTGGGGATTGTCTGGACTTGTCACTGCTGAGGCTCCAAAGTGGCATGTGTCCTGAGACACAGACCATAGAGTTTGTCAAATATTGCCTGGGCTTTCCAACCTATCCCAGTCTCCATATAGACTACTTTTGTCCAGTAGGCTACGAACTGAAATGGTGTGTCACCTCTGGAATGAAGCCTTTAAGACCCAGTGTGGGGTTCTTCAAGCTCTTTCTCCCTCTGTCATGTGACTGTAGTTCCACATGGTAGAACTATAAGGTTTTTTGTTTGTTTGTTTGTTTTGTTTCGTTTTTTTCAAAGAACCTGATCCTCAAGTCATTGTTTGGAAGGGAGCTGCCCTTGGGAGCTCCTGGTCCTATAGATGGTTCTGTGCAGGAAAGAGAAGAGTCCAATTGAATGTGCTAAGTCTTGAGATTTGGAGTTTATTTCCACAGCACGGCCCAGGCTATCTTTGCTGATGTCCCCAGGGAAGATGAGCACTTCAGAACCAAGTCTTCCAATGGAAGGGGTTCTGTGGAGCTGTTTTCTAGAATCCTACTGTTGTTGAAATGTATTATAACCCAAAGTAATAAGATCACATAACCAGAGATAACGTTCTATGACTGGAAATGTGTCTATCCAGTTTAGAAGCTGCTATATATTTTAAGTATAATAAAAGAGCTAGTTCTCCCAAGAACAGATTTTATCTTACCCCTAATAATTTTTTCACCATTTTTCCTATAAAAATCTGGGTAACATTTTTAACTGATGGCCAATAGATATTTTCATAGTAGATCTGAGTGGCCGTTTCCTCATGGAAAAGAATAGTAAACCTTCACACACTCAGGTCTTTTTATTAAAATAGGTCTTCCAGGGGCCCCTGGGTGGCTCAGTCGTTAAGCGTCTGCCTTCGGCTCAGGTCATGATCCCAGGTCCTGGGATCGAGCCCCGCATCGGGCTCCCTGCTCCGCGGGAAGCCTGCTTCTCCCTCTCCCACTCCTCTGCTTGTGTTCCTGCTCTCGTTATCTCTCTCTCTGTTAAATAAATAAATAAAATCTTTAAAAAATAAAATAAAATAAAATAAAATAAAATAGGTCTTCCAATCACCTTTTCTGACACATCAAAAATAAGTTCAAGTCTATTTTTTAATTGAGCATGGTGTAGATTACAGAACTGTCGACTCATAATCTCACTCCCTATAGAAAAAGACACTGTTAGTATTTTTTAATATATTGGCTTCAGATGTGTTTTCAAATATTCAGCAGTAGAAAGGGCCTGACCTCTCTAACATTGGAAACAATTCATGTCAGGTATTCCTAGGATGATCAAGGCTATAAAACAATTTTTAATAACTGCAGATTTTAGTTTAAACATAATTGCACATAGTTTGCAATTACTTAATGAGACACAGACATCCTTGCC
The DNA here is from genome assembly GCF_964656455.1 of Halichoerus grypus. Taxonomy (NCBI): domain Eukaryota; kingdom Metazoa; phylum Chordata; class Mammalia; order Carnivora; family Phocidae; genus Halichoerus; species Halichoerus grypus. The sequence goes on along the minus strand of NC_135725.1, from coordinate 15,029,539 downwards.
TCTGGGAGAGCCAAACCTCATGAGTTGGAAATGTATAGTCAGAGAAACCATTTATAATTTTGATTTTTTGCTTTGCTTTTTTTGGATGTTTGCTTTGGATGCTTTGGTTTCAATCAAGATATATGAAGTCAGGTTTATGACTGAAAAAACCACTTTTTCCCTCTCATGCAATTAGACAGTTAACTACAGCTAAGCACAGATTAACAGAGAGAATTGCTAAATTGCCAAATACTTTCCTTTTTAAGCCAATAGAAGAAAAAACAGCATTCAAGTGCTACTTTAAATTTATAGAACTATAACAAACCTAGGAATTTTCAACACCCAAAGCAACGTAAGAGAGAAGACTTAAAGATATCTTTCATAAAAGAATATGAAAAATGGTCATGTTGTGAAGTGATGATAATAAAATATTTCTCTCCATGTTTGTGTTTCTTTAATAATTACTTTTAAACATATTAGTCTTTTAAACTTCTTACCCTTTGTAATGGTCCAGGAAAAAAAATGACAGGTGAATATTCAGAACCTCTTATATTTCTCACATCCCTGGGAATTTTTTTTCTTTGTCTCCATAATTTGGGGCTTGGCCATGCGTGCAATCTGGAATGATGAGTGAGAAATGAAGCAATAAGAACAGTAAGCTGAAACCTACCTGACTACTTTTCACTGCTCAGGGATTTGTAGAAAAGGAAGGATAAAAGGGCAGGCACAAGAGAGGTGAGAGATTGGGCTGGGTTGAAAGAAGAGATTTAAGAAGATTTTAGAAACCGAGGGAGAAGATTAGGACTAAGTTGCCGAACGGTGATGAGTGGGTCTCTGCAAAAACTGAAGGGTAGGCAGAGAGGATTTTTAATGTTGAGTTAGGTGTTATGAATGGAAGTCTTCTTTTGGAGAGAATTCAGCAAAGATTAAAGAATCTCTCTTTCTCTCGGAGCACCTGGGTGGCTCAGTTGGTTAAGTGTCTGACTCTTGGTTTCAGCTCAGGTCATGATCTCAAGGTCATGAGATCGAGCCCCGAGTAGGGCTCTGCGCTTGGTGTACAGCCTGCTTAAGATTCTCTCTCACCCTCTCCGTCTGTCCTCCGCCTAAAATAAATGAATGAATGAATAAATAAATAAAAGAAACTCTCTCCCAATAAGAGATGATGTTTCTAAAAGTAATAAAATGCTGAAATGGGCCAAAGAATGATCAGGTTTACAGGTTGCTCTGACTTATAACAAGATATTTTAATTTTCTATAAAAATATAGTGAAGCAGACATCATTGTGCTCTACCAAGCTGATAGGAAAACACCAAATAGTGATGGATCGACATGGCCAGTCATTAATGAAAATTGCCAAAATAACAGGCTAGAATCAGGATATGAATTTCAGTGAAGAATGCTTCCACGTACAAGAAAGATAAAATTTGTCTAACGGGAGCTTAGCAATAGAGAGGCACTTTTCTTACATAACAAGAGGTCTGAAAATGGGCCTCCGTTGGCATTTGTTACTTTCCTTACCTTTCTGTCATGATTGAAGAGCGTCTCTGACACTTTCCAGTGGCAGGTCCTTGAGATGAGAATAAAACTAGTTTGTTGGCAAAGGAAGAAGAGGCATAGAATGTGGAGTGACCTCGAGAAGATAGTAGAAAGGCTTCTGTGTAGCTGTGTAGCTACTTCAAGTTTAGTTTCTAGGGGTATCCCACAGAGAGCAATATTTTTGGATTTTTATTATTTTCCTGTGAATAGTTTCACAATTCAGATATTGCCCATTAGCCTGGTTAATACCAGGTGGAAACCAGTCAGGGAACAAGGATGTATCTGGGCCCTAAGCCATAACTTATCCCTTCCATCCACTGTCTTTCCCAAATAAAAATCTTTTCACAAAACAGTATTGATATAAACAATTTGGCATGTATCTGTGCCATTAAAAAAAAAAAATCAGGCTCTTTGATTCTTAGAATGAATGCCTCTTGGATCATAACAGAGGGGAAAGTTGCATCATCAAGAATGTTATTGGCAATGTGAAATAGTATGTTTTATAATTCTAAGGTCTTTAACAACATAAAAAAAAAAAAAAACAACAAGTTCCGTAGGCTCAGATTGAGCTTAGTTTGGATCGTGACTCAAACCTTTCGTATTTCCACCTGGATGATGGAGATCCCGAGGGGTTTCCAACAAAACAGAGTGAAGTCAACATAACCCAGGCCACTTACTAATTAAATGTGCTTTCAGGTATGTTTGAAATAACCCAATAGATTATAGCTTCCAACATCCTTCCATTGGTGCAACAGTATGTTTTTTTTCTATGTAGTTGTCTAGTAGAATTGCTTTGGTCTGTCCCTGCTCAGTAGATAGCATCTTTCATCTGAGACAGAAATCTTGAGCCATAGTGAGGAAGTAAGTGTTCATTGCAGGAGTATGTATTTTTGTCTTCATTACTGTGTGGGGACTTCTTACTACATCTCTTATTTAGGGTTGGCTTGAAGTTAGACCTTGATCACTTGCAGATCATTCCCATGGATGTTTTTCACCTGAGTTCACTTGTCTCTTTTGAAGTGGAAGAGCTGGGAGTATCCGGATGAATAGATTGGCATCAAAAGAAAGCTGAGTTTTCTCAGGTGGCTCATCGGATAGAAAGAAAAGAATACAACTGTGGAAAAGGTATTTTTATTACACAACAGGCAAATATTTGTATTAACTTGTAGAACAAGTTTGATAAAACACACCCCAAAGCAAGATAAATAACATACAAATAGCCTATTCTTCCTACTAATTCTAGCACAATAAAGAATGTTTTCATCTTCCTTGTCATTACAGAGGATATTCAAGAAACAGCTTTTGGCACTGTATTGACAAAATCTAAAGCTGGCAATAATTGATATAATCTAAAGGTGATAAGAATAGGAATAAACCATATACAAAGAGGTGTTCTACTGACATGTCAATAAAATATAATCTGTTTTCCAAAAAAGTACAAATTCTTTGTATTTATTGATAATGATGATAATATAATAATAATAAGAGCTACTTTTAAATGAATGGCTTAATAAATATCTGGTGACAAACAGATTTTATTTAAAAGTAATTTTTTTAAACTATTGAGGTATGATTGATGTACAAAAAAACAATATATAGTTAATGCATACAACTGGATGAATTTAGGGATAAGTATACACCTGTGAAAGCATCACCACCATCTATGCCATAAACATACCCATCACCACCAAAACTTTCCTTATATATATTTTCATTTTACCTTAGCCCATTGGATCCTCATACCAACCCTAAACAGTCAGTAGGTATTGGTGTGCTTTCACCACTTTGCAAATGGGGAAAATATGCCTTGAAAGGAATAATTTGCCTGAGGTCTAACTGATTGAATGTTGTAGAACTTAGGAATGGAGCACAGGTTTTTAATGCTTCAAAGCCCATTTATGTAACTATTATTATTGTTGTTGTTGTTATTTGCTTCTCAAGCTTTAGAATATATCTAAAGGAAATAGCGAAAAAGAGTAAAATAATTATGTATATGTATCTGCATATTGCAGCATCATTTATAATAGGGAAATTTTGGATTAAAATCTGTGAAGCATGCATCAATAAGTAAAAATGCTTATAGTAGGATGCTAAGTAAAAAAAAGCAAAAGTTACAAAACAAAACAAGCCCCTCTCCCTTTTCCCTCCCTGTAGTGTCATGTTCCTTGTGGATTATCTTCTAAATTCCTAATGTTGGGAGGCTCACAGATATAAATTATCAATTGCAATTTTAGACCTGTGTTTTGGGAAAGGGCACTCTAAAATGAGGTGGTTTACCCAAATAACCTGAAGTGAGCAAGAGAAGGCATCCACATCCTGGGAACTTGCAGAAACATCAAGGTGGGATAGAAGAATATAGACAACTTCTGAGAAATAGAAGAACCTTTGAAGGAACCAGATAAATAGCAAGAAAATGAGGGCCAAGACCTTGGAAAGAAGAGAGAACAGATATATTCAGGGCCACTTTGCTAATTCATAAGCAACAATAGAGAGGCTAAGATACCAAGCAGATATTTATCTGCTTGTCTTATGGGGCTAATGGAGAAGAAAGATGAGATACAGTTTGGGTACTCTTAAGGAACAGAGCTCTGGTAAATTTCTCAGCCTTTTAACTTGAATTCTTCTTCCCAAGAGCTATTTCTGAGCAATAGAGGTGAACTGGAAAGAGATCAGTCCTCATAGAGGCTGAAATTCAGCTTTAAATCATCTCAATCCTTGATTGGAATGAGGTGGTCTTCTACCCTAATTGCCTGCCAAAAGCAAAATAAGGCCACCATGGAGGGAATCATCAGGAGATTTAACTGTCACCTAAATGTTTCACACTAAATTTCTAGCATTTAATAAAAATTACCAGATATGCCAGGATACAAGACCAAATAACTAAAAACCAAAGGAAAAAAGCCAGACAATAGAGAGACACAGAAGTTTGGGATATTGGAATTTAAAATAGGTGAGAATAATAGTCTAGGAAATTGGATGGCAGAGATTTTCAATAGAATACTAGAAACTAGAAAAAGAATCAAATGTATATCTTAAAACAGAAAAAAAATAGCTAAGATTAAGAAATCCATAGTGGCTTAATAACAGATTTTTACAAATGAAGGAAGGAGACAGGAACTGAGAGACAGGCCAAAAGAAAATATCCCAAGGGGGGAAAAAATGGATGGAAATTATAAAAAAATGTGTAGAAAACATACATAAGTGATGTGGTAGAAAGGTCTAACATATGTGAAATTAGAGTTCCAGAGAAGAGGGAGGGAGTGTAGCAATATTTGAAGAGATAGTAGGCAATAATTTATCAAAACTCTTCCATGGATTAGGAAAAGAGGATATACATTCCAACTCATTTTATGAGGCTAGTCTAATTTTGTTACCAAAACTCAAGAAGAAAGATTACATGAAATGAATATAGACCCATCTCTTTTCTGAATATGTATGTAAAAATCCTAACCAAAATATAGGCAAATTGAATACAGAGATATAAGAAGGATGATATCTATCATAACCAATTTGGGGTTACTCCAGGAATCCAACAAAATAATGTAATTCACTGAATTAACAAAATGGAAGAGAAAAATTATTTCAACTAGATGCAAATATAATTTTATAAACTTTAACACATCCATGACACACAAAACCTCTCAACAAAGTAGTAGAAGGGAATTTGTTTAATATAATAAAATTTATGTAATGAAACACTATAGCAACCAAACATAATAGTAAAATATGGAAAGTTTTCCCTGAAATGAATAAGACATGGAACAAGGATGTCCACTATCACCATTGTTATTCAGTATTGTCAGAGATCCCAAGTAAATAAATGAAAGGCATATAAATTGCAAAGGAAGAGAGAAAACATTATAATATGCAATTGATATGATAGTGTACATTGAAATTTCCCCCCTTAAAAAGCAAACAAAACAACTATGGCCACATATTACGATTTGTAAATGTATTTAGCAGTGTCATTGAATACTGTTATTGAGTAAGTATTCAAATATCAATACATTTATATTTACCAATAAAAATATATAAAAATAAAAGTAAAAACAAGTATATGTTACACTTTAGGAATGTATTCGAAGGTGAATCACATAATTGTTGAAATAGATGCAGAATACAAATTACAAAAAAAATGTAAGGAACATAATATGTCATGAGATATTAATTTTTTACAACATAGGAAATGTGTATTAACTAAGCCTTTGCTGTGTTTTAGGCACTGTATTTGACTTAAAAATAGTATGAAAAAAATAGTATGAAGTGAGGTAAAGAACATTGGGTTAAGAGATGTAACCAATTTCTACAACTAAACACATTAATAACTAAGATTAAAAAGCAAAGACTTTGGGGGTACCTGAGTGGCTCAGTCCATTGGGCATCCGACTTTTGATCTGAGGGTCATGAGTTCGGGACCTGCACTGGGCCCCACATTGGGCTCCACACTGGATGTGGAGCCTACTTTAAAAAAAAAAAAAAAGAGCAAAAACCTTGAACTAGCAAATAATTTTTTTCATAAGCTGGAATTTGAGGGAGACTATAATTGTAACATACTGGTATAAGTAAAAATTCAAGGCAGGAATCTTTGTTTTGTTCATGGATATAGCCTTTGAATCTGGTATAACACCCAGCATGTAATAGAGCTCAAAGAATATCTGAGCTGCTCAGAATCTCACAAATTTCTAAATATTTGACTCAAATTAGATAAAAATGGCAGGCACAAATATAATTCTTATTTTGAACCAGGCCAAGTTCTAGGTGCCTTACTCATACTAACTCATTTAAATTTGTCAACCTTATGAAATAGGTGCTATTTTTATTCGCATTTGATAGGTGAGGAAACAGAAGCTTTAGGCAACCTGCCCAAGGTCACACAGCTAGTAAGCATAGGAGCTGGGATTTGAACTTAAACCAGCCGCTCTGAGTAATGTGATCTTAAGTGGTGTGCTGCACTGTCCTGTAGGATCTGAGGAATTATCTAATCTTAATTCAAGCCTCACCTGAGATCTCAAAGCATTACTGACACAGTTTGTTGGATTAGACCCTCGTTCTTCCAATTCCCAGTATCACATTCCTGCCCACTCTATTACACCCCCAGTGCTTTAAAGGAGACTAACAATCCAGTCATGGGAAAGGGGAACAGGAAAGGGTGGTTAGAGATGTTTGTGTAGGTTTAAATAAATAATAGAATTGATACAATGGTTTTTAACTTTTTTTTTCTTTTTGAGAGAGAGATTGGGCATGAGAGTGGGGGAGGGAGAGAGGGAGAGAATTTTTTTTTTTTAAAGATTTTATTTATTTATTTGAGAGAATGAGATAGAGAGAGCATGAGAGGGGGGAGGGTCAGAGGGAGAAGCAGACTCCCCGCTGAGCAGGGAGCCCGATGCGGGACTCGATCCCAGGACTCCAGGATCATGATCTGAGCCGAAGGCAGTTGCTTAACCAACTGAGCCACCCAGGCGCCCCGAGAATTTTTTTTTTTTTAAAGATTTTATTTATTTATTTATTTGACAGAGAGAGACAGCGAGAGGAGGAAACACAAGCAGGGGGAGTGGGAGAGGAAGAAGCAGGCTTCCCGCTGAACAGGGAGCCTGATATGGGGCTCGATCCCAGGACCCTAAGACCATGACCTGAGCCGAAGGCAGACGCTTAATGACTGAGCCACCCAGGTGCCCCGAGAGGGAGAGAATCTTAAGCTAAGTGAGGAGCCCAACTCAGGGCTCAATCTCATGACCCTGAGATCATGACCTGAGCTGAAATCAAAAGTCGGATGCTTAACCAACTGAAACACCCAGGCACCCCAATATTTAACTTTTTTTTTTTTTTTAAAGATTTTATTTATTTATTTTGACAGAGAGAGAGAGACAGCGAGAGAGGGAACACAAGCAGGGGGGAATGGAAGAGGGAGAAGCAGGCTTCCCGCCGAGCAGAGAGCCCGATGCGGGGCTCGATCCCAGGACCCTGGGATCATGACCCGAGCCGAAGGCAGACGCTTAACGACTGAGCCACCCAGGCGCCCTGCCAATATTTAACTATTTTTAAGGAACCAGTCATTCAGCCTATTAGACATAATATGGGTCAGAGTAAGCAAGAATCATTCAACAAAATCAAAATGGTAAAAATTTGGACATAATATGTGAAAATGAGAACAAGAACTCACCCATAATAAGCAAAACTGAAGTGTAAGAGTTGCCAATATAGATAGTAGTATCTTTAAGATAAGTTCACTATGAAATAATGAGTCTTTGGCAAATGACTATATATATACACACAAAAAAAACTTCTGAATCATAACTTCGTTTAAACAGAACTTATGCTTCTGAATCATGTTTCTTATTAAAATGTACTTCATGTACAATTTCTAAAAATTAAATGAAATTATTTAATAACTCAACTTCCATTTTGATAACACAGTGTTGATATATAGGACCCACCTTAGCTTTGAGTAACATATACTGATGGTAATCTTGATTGCTGAAAGATTTGGATTTAGAAAATCTTTCCTTATACCCCAAAATGCAATCATAAGGTATCTTGTGTTAGATGTTGAATCAGTATCTATCACAAAGCCACAGTGGAGACAGATTTGGCTTATTCTTCCCTACTCAACTTCTTGATGAATTTCCCAATATTCTGGGTGGTTGACAAGACCACCGATGGCCTCAGGTTCCCAGAACATTCTGCTGTAGGCCAGGCCAGGCTGAGCAGAGCAGAACAGCCGGCTTCTCTTTAGACTTCTTAACGTAAAGATCACATGTTCTTTGGGGCGCCTGGGTGGCTCAGTCATTGAGCGTCTGCCTTCGGCTCAGGTCATGATCCCGGGGTCCTGGGATCGAGTCCCACATTGGGCTCCCTGCCCAGGGGGAAGCCTGCTTCTCCCTCTCCCACTCCCCCTGCTTGTGTTCCCTCTCTCGCTGTGTCTCTCTGTCAAATAAATAAAATCTTTAAAAAAAAAAAAAAGATCACATGTTCTTTGAATGACATCACTGCCTTTAGCACATGGCAAAATTGGGCAAGATTTTGCTCTCAAATGCAGAGCATGAGAATGAGAAAGAGAAAACTTGTATCTGAAGAGAGAATCATCCCAAATACTTGGCATGTAACAGCTGACTGGGGGAGTAATTTAGGGTAAGCTATAATTACATGGGAGTAACAGTCAACGGATTAAAGCTGAAATGTCAAATTAACCACTTCTTACTCATGTGAGCCTTAAGAAGTCTCCTACCTTCTCTGAACAGTGATTCCTGCACCTGTAAATTTGATTAATAAAACTGAGCATGAACATGATTTTTGAGAATTAAGTAAGATAACATCTGACAAGAGCCTACACATAGTAGATGATAAAAATTTTTGAGATAAATCCTGAAAACATCGTGTTACATTTTAAAAAGTTGGTTTACAGGTCATATGGACTTCTCTCTTTCTACTTTTTTTTAAAAAAAGATTTTATTTATCTATTTATTTAACAGAGAGAGAGAGAGAGAGAGCACAAGCAGGGGGAGCGGCAGGCAGAGGGAGAAGCAGGCTTCCTGCTGAGCAGGGAGCCCGATGCGGGGCTCCACCTGAGCCGAAAGCAGACGCCTAACCGACTGAGCCACCCAGGTGCCCCTTCTCTTCCTACTTTTTTAATTTTTCTGTTTTTCTCTTGAGTTTTTGTGGATGGTAAGGATATGTACCAAATAGGGGCATCTACGTCTCAATTTATCAGATTGGCCTATTGACATATTTACCAATCAAAATCTACAGTTTTTATTTTGGTAGAAGTTACCACTGAAGTCTAAGTCCTCACACAAAATGAATTTGCACCTACAAAGTCATGCCACAGTGACAGGTGACAGCTCCCCCTACTGGCCAAATGTGTAGAGGACAGTATGCATATTGGATCATTAAGAACTTACCTCGAAAGTATATAGGTGAAACAGTATCTAGACGTACACACATGTGCACATGCACACGTGTAAAAAACACCACTTGGGGCGCCTGGGTGGCTCAGTCGTTAAGCGTATGCCTTTGGCTCAGGTCATGATCTCAGGGTCCTGGGATGGAGCCCCGCATGGGGCTCCCTGCTCAGTGGGGAGTATTCTCCCTCTCCCACTCCCACCTGCTTGTGTTCCCTCTCTCGCTGTCTCTCTGTCAAATAAAAAAAAAAAAAATCTTAAAAAAAAATTTAAAAACCCCACTTATTCGCATATTCATTCCTGCCCCACATACGTAGGCTTGACAAATGCTAAGCATAGGGAAGGTAAGTTGATACAATTGAAAGGCATCTTTTTTTTTTTTGTGACTAGCAGGACTGCAATCCAGGTGGACTAATTTAATAATAACCACATAAATCTGCGTTCCAAGCACCAAGACTAGATTTTAATTTCAACCAAGTATGAAGTACTCAGGAATCAATGTCTGCATTAAGTTTCAGGACAACTAATTTTCTTTTCATATTCCTTATTAATTTCTAACTGTTTCAGACTCTTTTTAATTTATTGAGCTTTTCACTGATATTCATTAGATGTCTACTCTGGGCCTGGTAGTATGCTAAGTGCTGAGGATGGAGCAGTGAACCAACCAAGCAAAATCTCTTCCTGCATGGGGATTATATTCTAATGGGGAGAAGTAAATATTCACATTAGTTCACACTAATCTCTGAAGTCTTCAATGTATAAAACATTTCAAATAAGTAAAAGTGAGTTTTAATTATTCCTTTAATGAAACTTGGAAATGTGGGTTTTAATTCTTCTACTATTGCTTAGACACTGTAGTTGACCTGTTCCTTAGGAAATTGATAGATCTATTTCTAGTTTCCTGCTGATGTTTTTAAGTAAGTTCAAAAACGCTAATAGAAATATTACGAAAATCAGGTATTGTGATATGAAAAATGTAAAAATCAGTGGTGCTTGTGATATGGAATTCAGTGGGAGATATGCCCATGGAAGAGAACGTACTGCTCTTTTTTTTTTAAGACCTCGATCCTTTTCCAGTCTTCCAATATTTGAGCCATCTCTATCACTAAATTTTATCATTCCCCTCATTTACACAGAGTTACAGAGAAATACTAAATAAAGCATGATTTACCAAATCCCCATAATCCTTGAAAGAGCAGGAAAGATTGTCAAAACAAAAATGCCTGTGCGCAGACCCTAGTGGGGGTTTGTGTTGAAGGTTACCTTCTGTGAAAGCTCTGTTTTTAAGCTACTCAGACTAGATTTTTGAAGCCGAAAAGATTACCTTCCTATGGCTGCTATGTGAGCATATTAATTAAGTCAAGAGCGGGTCACAGAAACTGTTGTGTCACCATTGAGTTGGAGGCTGGTGTTGTTACCATTGGGCCAAAAAAGTGCTCGAGTACCTGGGAGGCCTGAGATCCAGAGTTCCCAGCTGCTCTTCTGCTTCATGACAGTAGCACAATAAAGAATGGGTGGCCTTGGCAGTTACTGGGTCTCTCTACAATAAGGGGTTTGTGGAGGTCTCATCCCATAGCATGTGCCCATGTAGTAAGGAGCAGAGCTCATGCAGTGTTTAAGGGTGCTCCAAACTTTTCTCATCTCTATAGAATGACCATGAGAGGAAAATAAAGACACTAAAGAGACTTTTTGAAGCATATCATGACCAAGCGATACAGAAAGGAACCAACACTGGCAAGATACGGTGAAGGTGATGTCAGAATGTAAACTGTCTCCCAGAGAGGTAATTCTATATAACATACTGAATAGGTCCACAGAGATCATTACAACCAGCACGAGAGAATGAACAGCTCCCTTTGAACATTAAACTTAATTACTGCTGTGTTTTTCACACATTCTTCTCTTCTGCTATTTTCTATCTCAGTTAGGAAGAGAAATGGTTCAAAACGATTTGCAGCAAACAGCTTCACGTAAAGTAAAATATGCAATGGGTAAATGCTAGTTATTTCTCAGCCTTCAACATTCTTACCCTAGTGCGAAAGAGTAATGTTTCCTATGACCGCCATGCCTTTATTCCAACTGTTTTTTGTTTGCAGAAAAACTACTGTTCTAATCACATACTTACATTTTTTAAAGTCTGAAAGAGCAGCTGTAGGTCATTTATAGAATTCCATATTGTTTCGAGTGTCCCGTTGATATTTGGTCTACTGGAAGAGGAAACAAAGAGCTTCCACAGCTGGAAGTCACTTTGGAAACTTCTTCACTCTCTGAGACAGTCCCATGCTGTAAGACAGAGGACTTGCCCCACAGATACCTGATGGGAGAATTAGGTTAGGCAGACAGGTCTCACTGGCTCAAATCAAGGTGTCAATAGAATGGCATTCCTTCATAGAGGCTCCAGGGGAGAATTTGTGTCCTGCCTTTTCCAGCTTCTAGGGATGCTCACATGCCCCGGTTTGTGGTCCTCTCCCTCCAACTCTGAAGCCAGCAACATAGCATCTTTCTGATGCCTCTTCCATGTCACATCCCTGTCCCCGACTCTCTTACGTCTCCTTTATCCACTTTTAAGGACCGTTGTGATGACATTAGGCCCACCCATGCAATCCAGGAGAACCCCTTAATTTAAAATCAGCTCATTAGCAACCTTAATTCTATCTGCAATTTTAGTCCCCCTTTGCCATGTAACCATAACTTATTCACAGGGTTTTGGGGTTTAGGACATCCGGTGAGAGAACATCTTTGGGACACCACTATTCTGCCCACCACAGAGATGGTGGGTGAGTAGTACTGGGTAAATTTGATAATATAGGATCAGTTTATAAATCCACATAGCAAAATTTGAATTAAAATCTTCAACCTCACCTCCAGATAATGGGGTGATTTAACAACTCATTTTGGCTACTAATTTTGGCAGCTACTAATATGACCAAATGCTACATCTGAATCAATCGTCTCTATGCTGATAATTCATTCGATTTATACTCTAGCATGCAGACGTGATATTAATATTAGTCCTCAAAAATACACTTTAAAGTTTCTGAGACCATAATTGATTTTAAAGTATATTTTTCTATCATTTACAAAGGTAACAAAAATGTTTGAATAGGAAAAAATCCTTATTCTGCCCTTCTTCTTATGGAAGAAAAGAAAAAAAATCACCTTTACCAAGCAAACAAACAGAAAAAAAAGGGAACTAGGAGAGAGAAAAGGTAGGTTTCAAAAAAGTATACTTTACTCTTCATGATTTGAGCCTGGTGGAGTTTCAGTTAGAAGCTTTTATTGGATCCTTACTATGCCATGCCTCAAAGTTTCATTTGCAGTTTTTGTGAATAATAACCCCTCATTTTTTCAGCCGCAATTAATGAAGCAAAGTGCTAGCTTCTAGGATTATAAAGAGGAATAAGATGCAGTGTAGGCATAAGGACATATAACTTCAGTGCAGTAATGGAAGTGCGTTAAGAAAGATATTTATGGATTATTAAGGAAGCACTAAGACGGGATCTAACACATCTTGGAGAAGAAAAACAAAAACAGATTCAGGAATAACTTCCTAGCACATAGATGCCTGAGCTAAGTACTAGAGTGTAAGCAAGTATGAGTCAGGCTTTAGGGGAGAAGCAGAGTAGCCAAGTCAGACTCCAAGAAAAGCATGAACTAAGGAATAGAAAGTGATGGAGCCCCTGTGTATCAGGAACTCCAAGCTTCTCATCCTCAGCATGGCCAACTTCTTCTCATTCTTCGAGATTCACTTCAAAAACCACCTCCTCTGAGAAGTCTTCCCTGACCAGCCTTACTGAATCCGAATTCCCCAGTGATTCATTATCAAAGCACCCTATTTCCTTCTTCACTGGTATTTATTACAATCTTTAATTATGCTCATGTATAGGCTTAGTTTTCTGCTTCTCTTCTCCCTTACTAGAATGTAAACTATCAGGCACTTATCCCCATTGCATTTTTCTAGAATCTTTCAGTAATGAAATATCCACAGTGATTTTCTTTTTGAAGATTTTTATTTATTTATTTGAGAGAGAGAGAGAGGGAGAGACTGTGAGAGAGAAAGAGAGATCATGATAAGGGGGGAGGGGTAGCGGGAGAATCCAACTCCCCACTAAGCAGGGAGCTCCGACTCAGGACTCGATCCCCAGGACCCTGGGATCACAACCCGAGCCGAAGGCAGATGCCCAGCCAACTGAGCCACCCAGGCGCCCCCACAGTGATTTTTTTTTTTTTAAAGATTTTATTTATTTATTTGACAGAGAGAGAGCGTGAGAGAGGGAACACAAGCAGGGGGAGAGGGAGAGGGAGAAGCAGGCTTCCTGTTGAGCAGGGAGCCCGATGCAGGGCTCCATCCCAGGACCCTGGAATCATGACCTGAGCCGAAGGCAGACGCTTAACCGACTGAGCCACCCAGGCGCCCCTCCCACAGTGATTTTTAATGATAATTTATTGTAAGGCTTTTCCCTATTCTTCCTCTTATTTCAGCTGCCAGTGAACTGCAAGAAATCAGAGTGGAGCTGGAAAAAGTCCAGGAAAATGTGAAACTTGCACATGGCCACCCAAATGCAACAGTGTCCCCAGGGAAGATAATATCCTGGGATTTGCCTGTAACCCAGAACAAGAGAGCATCAACAAGCTTGGAAATGTAATCCTTTCTCATGGCCTTAGAATCACTAAAAGCATTTTTAGCAATGTTAATCTGGTCACCCTTTGAGTAAATATCCTTCTGATAATTGCATTTGTCATACAAGAAGGGAGGTTAAAAAACTGAAACCATCATGTTACTTGACCTCCATGAGGCATATATTCGAAGGCATTTATTTCATGGATACGCAAATGGGTATGTGCCAATTTATCTTACACATCTATTTTTGTCCCTCTAAAAGTTCTTTAAAAAATCACTTCACCATGTCGAGTTGAGATATAGGTTCTAGCTGTTAGGTAAAGCACATTCTCAAGATAAGTGACTCGTTAAATTTTGTATCACAGCTTGAGAATCTTCAAAACCATATCTTTGAAATCTGAAATCTATTCTTTCTGACTTTTGTGGGAAATAGACACATATCTTCCTATTTAGAGTTCTACCAAATCACTGCTTATAACTAAGACAAAACCCATCTTGGGTGTTAATGATTTAGACCTGACTTAAGGTAAAACAGCTGAGGAAAAATACTTTAAAAGAAATAAGACAACAAGACTATCATTATCTTCATAGAGCCTTAATACTATTTTAATCTAAAATAATTTTATACATATATGTATATATAGACAGATGGATATATAATAGTGTGTGTGTTTGTGTGATTTGTGTGTGTGCTGTATATATATAAAATATTTTGTGTGTTAAGAAACAATTGTATTACTTTATAGATACATACTCTTCAACCGCTTCTTACATACACACATCCTTTTTTTTTTTTTTTTTTTTTAGAAAATGAGCACACGTGCACGTGAGCGGAGCAGGGGCAGAGGGAGAATCTTAAGCAGACTCCATGCTCAGCACAGAGCCAGACATGGAACTTGATCTCACGACCCCAAGATCATGACCAGAGCTGAAAGCAAGAGTTGGACACTTAACCGACTGAGCCACCCAGGCGCCCTTGCAGACACACACTTAAATAAGTAATCTGCTGTTTTAGATTCTTTAAATGGCTGACCCCCTCTTCCATACTGAGTTATGGCAGGCATAACTGGCTATGGGAAGCAAAACCCAAATTCACAGATGATATGGGCTTACTCCAGCTCACGCTGACTTGTAGTTTATGATCCTCTGCTTGTCTCACTCAGGCTTCATGTCCAGGTTTTCAACATTTGCTTTTACTGGAAGAGATCAAATCCTGAAGCAACGCCTCACATGGTTGGCCAACATTAGCCATCAGTCCTGTCCCCTCTTTCTTACTGGGTTTTGGCTTCTCACTTGGCTCTTAGAATATTCTTCCTCTGGAGGTAAAAAACTGCTCCAGCCTGAGGCATTCTCTCGTCACAGGTTGAGCTAATACCTGCCCACGTTCCCCATCCCCCTCACACCCACACCCACGCCAGTTGCCCCCAACACACGCTCACACACGCAGAAACACAGGTATACACACACATGCTTTCTTAGGCAGGAAATAAGGTTTTAATTTTCCAGGACTTTATTATTTGTTTTACTTTCTTTCCTGTAGCTGGTAGCTTAGAGTGAGACACACAGCAGTTACTCAGGACACACTTGGTGAAGACTCAGCCGTCACGTCTGACTACGCACACAACCACAGTGTTTAAAGGTAAGACAAAATGTTTCCTGTGTCTAATATCATCTAATATCATCTTTCATTTCTTATTTAGGAAAAAATAAGTAAAATTATTTTAAGACGTGTATATCTCAAACAGGTCTTTTTAAAATTTAAAAGCAAAAAAAAAAAAACAAAAAACACCAAGAAACTTCTTTTTTATCTTAATAAGATGCTTAGTTCAAAGCAGAGCACTCAGAGAGAGAGAGAGAGAGAAGAAAAAGAAAAGGAAAAAGAAAAAGAAACACACAATTATTTCTCTTTCCAGTTGGCCTGGACAAAGTCAGAATGATGGCGCACGCCATGCCAGAGGCAGTCACCTCCTTCATCAAGGTTGTCTGTAAGGGTCCGGAAAAACTAGAGGACATTTCAGTTGCATTCTTTCCCTCATCAGAGTCTGTGCCCCTCAATTATCGGTATTATAACTGATCTTCAATTACTAATAGAATTTTTGATTTTCAGGGATGCAGTGTAACCATCCGCTTTCTCACAGACTGCCATCAATTCCCTTGCTATATTTCCATTTTTCAATTCACTCCAGGGCCCCTGGGTGGCTCAGTCAGTGAAGTGTCTGCCTTTGGCTCAGGTCATGATCCCAGAACCGGTTCTGGGATCCAGCTCCCTGCTCAGTGGGAAGTCTGTTTGTTCCTCTGTGCTCGCTCTCAAATAAATATATAAGATATTTTAAAAAATTAAAATAAATTTACTTCAGTATAACAAATATTTATTTTACTTTTACTATTCGACCTCAGATTTACTTCATTGTTTATGAAATTCCCCTCTGTAAGCAGTGAGAGACCTCATGTGGTAGTTAGTGGATGAATCATAGCAGAAACCACCATAGATGTTATGGAGAAAGAATATTTCCAAACCTGGAACTGTCGATACTTATCTCTGATACAAGAGAGAATAGGAAAATAACTTTAATAGAGGAAAAAGTATTATGAAAATAATCACATTATAACTGAACAGTATTTCCGAAAATGCATAGAGTATCCCCAAAATGCATTTTGAAATGAATCAAATAATTCTATTTTTTAAGCTTCATAGCAGCTGATAAATTACCAAGGAATCCATAGGAAATATTTCAAGATGACTTGCAAATTAATGAGTTACCAAGCTAAGTTCAAAGCTCAAGAAACCCATGAAAATGTTCTGAGAAACACTTAACTTTTGACTTTGCAAACCTTGGGAGAGAACTAATTTTATGACAAGAATTACATTAAGTTATGCAATTATAAATATGAATTTAATTTTAATTTACTTTTATCCCCCCAAACCCATACTGTTATTCCACACTTCTTTAAAGTATTGATTTCATAGCATCATAGCAAATTAAACATGAGAACAGTTGGACAAAATCATTTAAACTCACCAGAACAAAACATGAACTGTACATGTAAATTGTGACTTGGAGAATATATAAAAATATGACACCCACTGGCTGTAAAAATAATTGCTGAAAATCTTCCTGTTGTAGAACTTTCAAGAATCTATGCCACTAAAATTGATGGTGATATAGTGACATTTCTCTAACATTTAGATCATTAATTAAACATAATTAATTATGTTTCTTTATGGGAGAATAATTTTATTTTTACAAGACAAGGGGGTAACCCAGGGGTGGAGGTGGTATACATTTTACTTTCATGGTATTTATGGATAGCCACAATCCAGGGAAAAAATACAGTGGAAAAGTGTCCTAGAATTATGATGGAAGATAGGAGATGCCCTGTGGATGCTGGGATGGAGCAGTTAGAAGTCTAGAGGGACAAATACTTGAAAATTCTGGAAAACCTAGCCCTCCAGAACACAGTTTGCATAATGTTCTCATTCTATTCCAGGAATAACAAGGAGTTTATGTGACATATATCTAGTGAATGGTGAGCTGGCATCCCTCAGCTTCTCATCTGATGCTTTCAAGCATATCTTCCTTCAGCCCATCTCTTCAGAATAGACAGGTATTGCAAGGGAACGTTTAACAGATGTGGAAGCAACCCTATGTGTGCCTTCCCAAACCTAAATTCAATTTACGATTCAAGAAAAATGAACCAAATATGCATGCTTTTCTTATCTTTTATAGGAGAAAAGCATGGCTAGTATAATGTATTTATTTGAAAGGATGCTCAGTAATATAGTAAAAGGTAACATGGTGACATTTTAATATAGACTTTTTCTTCCTTTACCATCATCAAGACTGGGGTTAATGTGTATAGCACGGTTGATTAGAACATTGGGATAATCATAGGTTTGATTTCTGTGTGGGCTGCATGGCATACATCCCTCACTGGCCTTTAATTAAAGCAGCTAATTATCTTACAAATGCTAAGGGCAAGAAAATGTTGACGGATTAGTATCTTAAATCTTGACAGCCTACTGAAAACAGATGTGGAATTATAATGGCCCCTATCAACTTTATCTATAAAGTATCCTGTTGTTAATATAAATGTCTTAATAAGCATTTAAGTGTCATGATCTGTTTCAAATTTTATGCCTGTTTCTGTTTTATTTTTTTTTTAACCCACTGGTTGAAGGTTAAAGTTGAGCAGGTTAGTGCCAGGTTAATGATGAAGTTTGCTCTCAAAAGCTAGTATATATAACTCTGATTACCTAAGTACAGGAGTGGTAAGGTCTAGATGAATAATTTAAGTGGCTGGAGCATAGAGAACATCCATCGACAAAATGAAACATTTAATAAAAAAATCTCAACAGCAGGCATATCTTAAAATAAAACAATGGAATTATTTGTTAAAACATTATATGTCTATATGTGTTTTCACAAATCATAGAATCACAGAAAATGCAGGCAGTTTTAGCAGAGACTTCTTTTCAGCCTTGGAAAGAGAAAGCATAAAGTTTGAGAAATGATTTTGACTATTTCGAAAATGTCAGTAATGGTTTGCTAAAAAAGAAGTCAGGAAATAAAAATTGTGTTGCAACAGTGCAGAGCTAAACCAGAACAAAGCACAGCAGTTCCCTCAAGTTATATGGGGTGAGTTGGTGTTTCTACAGCACTGGGAGATGCAGACACCAGAGTGTAGCCCGAAACAAACATGGTCTCAGCTCGCTTGTTGGAACTTATTTTAAAATTTGCAAACCATCGTTTAACTGTGATGTCAGTATAAAACACAGTCGGTGTTACATACACATCTGATCCAGTGACTCTCCTGACTCTTGAATTCTTCTCATAATTTCCCAGCCTATTGACCATTTAAACTTTGTCCATGGAGGGGCATCTGGGTAGCTTGGTTGG
The DNA here is from genome assembly GCF_964656455.1 of Halichoerus grypus. Classification (NCBI taxonomy): domain Eukaryota; kingdom Metazoa; phylum Chordata; class Mammalia; order Carnivora; family Phocidae; genus Halichoerus; species Halichoerus grypus. Next base: position 15,010,607 of record NC_135725.1, on the reverse strand, counting down.
TTAAGCAGCTGGCTCTTGATTTCATGTCAGGTCATAGTCTAGGGGTCCTGGGAGCTCAGGGGCCTTGCTGGAGGGTTCTTTCTGTCTTTCCCTCTGCCCCTCCCCCCTACTCCTATGCTCTCTCTCTCGCTTTCTCTCAAATAAATAAATAAATTTTTAAAAATTAAAAAAAAAAAAAAACTTTGTCCCTGGGTCTAATGGTGGAAGAGAATTTGAGTAGTGGTTAAGTAGAAAGTTCAAAGCTTCTGTCAAAAATGATCTAATCAGTTTGAGCAGGTCCAAATTATATATTGTGAAATCTCAGCTGCTCAGCAAAGAATCCATTATCTGCTCACCAAATGATGTTGAAATGTTTGAGCACAAGAAAACAGCTAATCTCAAGTCGGCAAACATTTGGTTTCATGAAGATTGTGGAAGGATGTACCAGGGAATCATGAAAAATACGTTGAAGAGTTATGAATTTATGAGACATAATTCTTGAATTTTATTTATATCATTCACTAGTTAATGAAATTATTGCTTTCAATGTAGAGTCATAGCTTTTAACAAATCCTACCTTATTGGAGATCTGCGTAAAGAAGAAAATTTCATGAAACATCTGAAAGCAAAGCAATTATATTCCTCTCCCTTCTAATATGCATTGCCAAGTTTCCTACAAATATCTTACTTTATTTTGATTTTCTGTGAATATTAACTTTCTCAAGGTTGTGATTTTATTTTTAAAAATCTGACAATTTAAACTCATGGCTAGTAAAGGAACACCCTATCCTAATACATCCAAAGACAGGAAAGTACTATTCTCTAAGGAATAATGGGACCCCAAACTTTTAAAGTGGTTTTACTTAATATAATATGTTACCTGTTACTCAGAATGCATTAATTCCAGTATCAAAATGTACTATTATGATCCTCAAAGTCTTTGTGACTTTCTAAACTATGTTGTTTATGAATTTGTAGCACATCTTTTCAGAAATCTTCTGATGCCTAAAAGTCACCTGAATCCTCAAGACCTAGAGAAATCAACACTGGATTGCATTAGAAATGGCAAGCTCCCTAAAGTAATTACTGCAGGTATCTATCCCACAATTGCTGACAGGTGAGATAATTTGTGACATTCATTCTGTACTTTCCAAATCTGTAATCTGTGTTCTGAATCTGTTTATAAACTGACCCAAGTGGGCTATTATACAAAATAGATTTTTTCCTAAAATTACAAGTTATTTAAAGAATAAAATTGACATTAAGTAAATTCACAAATATTTGTTGAATGTTTTACTATGTGCCAGATGCTGTTTTTGTTAATCAGCTTTATCGTGGTATAGTTTCACTAAAATGAGCTTTTCGCAAAGATGAACTTTTTTCCTTCTAAAATGACCTCTTTCAGTGCATAATTCAATGAGTTTTAACAAATGTATATACCCGTGTAACAAATACCATGATCAAGATACAAACATTTCATCACTGGAAAACATTCCTTATTCCCCACTCCCTCCTCTAAACAACCATTGATCTTTTGATTATAGAGGCCTATTCTAGAATTTCATATCAATGGAATTAGTCAGTAGGTACTAGTTTATATTTGGATTTTCCATTTTTAATCAGCATAATGTTTTTAAGAATCACCCATATTTTTGTATTTCAGTAGGTCATTCCTTTCTATTGCTGAGTATTCCTGCTGTACGGATAGACCAGAATTTGTCCATTTGCCTGTTGTTAGGCTATTGTGAACAAGTGTTATGAATATTTATGAACACATCTTTGTATAGACATGTTCTTAGTTCTTTTGCGTAAACATCTACAAGTAGAATTGCTGGGTCATATGATAAACTCATGCTTAACTTCCAAATGCTTCTTTAAACTCCAAAAATGCTGTCGTGAGAAAAAAGAATAGGGTTTCTTCTCTCATCAAACACATGCAAACTTAATTGGATGTACATAAAAAATCCCAGAGCCTTGGTTTTCAAAAATTGAACTAAAATACAAGGTATGTTAATTTTCTATTGCTTTATAACAAATTATTACAAACTCAATGGCTAAAAACAACATGCATTTAACATCTGTTTCTGTGATTCAGGAGTCCAGGTGTAACTTAGTTGGTCTTCTGTTCAGGATCCCACAGAGTTGTAGTCAAGATGTTGGTCAGGTGGTGGTCCTTTGTAGAGTTTGGGATCCTCTTCCAAGTTCATGTGGCTGTTGGCAGAAATCAGGGTTCCTTATGGCTGTAGGACTGAAGTTCTTATTTTCTTGTCAGCTGTTATCAGGGAGCTGAGCTCAACTGTTAGGGGCTGGTCAGTTCCCATGTGGCCCTTTCATACTTGCGGAAGGCCAGTATGATAATCTCTCTGACTTCCGCAGGAGGGCCCCAGTCCACTTCTAGAAGGTTCACCTAACTAGGCCTGGCCCATGCAAGGTAATCTCCCCTTTACTTAACTCAAAGTCAACTCATTATGGACCTTAATTATATCTAAAAAACTCCTTTTGCTATAAAATGTAACAATCATTTCTTTGATTTTGGATTCATTTGTTTCTTTTGAGTTATCATCTGAAATGAGTCTAAGTCTACTCTTGGATATATCTTACATTAATAATACTGTTCTCCCTTAGAATGGGACAAATATCAAAAGACACCCCTCACAACAGATGGCTCATAAAGCTTCAGAAGAAACGGCAGAGGAGCTAAAAGAGAACTGGAAGGATAAATCAATAAAGAATTCTCCCTCTCAAAATTAAATGTAAACCAGGTCAAACTCTTCTTGATTTGGAAGAGAATGAGATGGTGTAGTCCATAAACAGAATTGTTAATAACATCTGGTTAAGCATAGACATAAAATTCAAAAGCTTGTCGAAGTCGGTTCCCATTAGACACAAGAGAGGTAATTTATCCCAAGTAAATTCTGCAGATTGGTGGAGATTGGGGAATTGTTTCTTTAATCTGCTCAACTAATCCCAAGTGCTATGCCAGGTCTTAATTTTAGATTTTTGGACTATAACACTCAACTCTTTCAACACTGAATTAAATGCTACTTTATAACTTTCTGTGCTAAATTTATGAGGGGGGGAAGGATATTTATTTCTTTTTTTAGCATTCATTTTTAAAAGAAACTTTTATCTCTCTCTCTCTTTCTCTATTTTTGGGGGAAGGGGCATAGGGAGAGAGAGAGAGAATCTCACACAGACTCCACGCTGAGCATGGAGCCCAACGTGGGGCTGGATCCCAGGACCCTGAGACCATGACCTGAACCAAAATCAAGAGTCCGACACTTAACCCACTGAGCCACCCAGGCACCCTCTAAAGAAACTTTTAATGTATACGTGATGATTAAATATATATACATTTTGTGAAATGATTACCATAACCAGGTTAATTAATGCACTTATCAGCTCTCATAGTTACCTTTTCTTTTTTATTACATTGGGAAATGTTTCATCTTATCCCAAGGAGAAAATATAAAGTCAGAAATCCAAATGAATGCATTTCTAGAAAACTCCATTATCTGTATTAATAAAAGAAAATAATTATATAAATTATCGAACAAATTATTTCACAAAGAAAGCATTTATGTTTGATTTTAGAATATTGTTAAATTACATGACTATGATCCAATCTCCCTGGTTAAAAAAAAAAAAAATCCAATTAAAACCACAATAGAGGACCATGAATTTGTTTAACCCTTTGGAAAGTCAACTAAAATAATTTAGCCAAGGTTAAAAGATTCCACTATGGTGGAATGATAAGAAAGTTGGCTTCTCCTTTCTGCAGACCTGTTCCATATGACTCCCTGCATTACCCCATCCTTCCCAGTCTCTGGAACATCATCACAAAGGCCCTTTCTGCACTTTATAAATTTGATCCAAGCTGAGGCAAAGAAAAACAAGCCTTCTAATATTTATTTTTATCCTTTCTGATAACTATGAAACATAGTCAATGGGCAAACTGAGATATCATAACAAATAAAGTAAAACAAAAGAAAACAAAATGAAGAAACCAGCCACACCTGAAATCAAAGCAAAATTATCCAACTAAACTGGCAAGATCTTAGAGGATTAGCAAGGGAATGTCAAGGGGTAGTTGAAATTTGATTCCAATTATCCTAATTGTCTAGAAATTATAATGCCATAGGAATAAAAACATACACAAACTGAATCTCAAACGTCCTTTCGAAAGCTAGATAGCCCACTTACTACCTATGATTTGAATGAGTTAATTAATGTCTATATGTTAAAGTGTTCTCATCTTAGAATGAGGGTAAAAGAGTATCTCCATCACAGGGTGTTATAAGATGAAAAGTGGAAAGATTTTAGGGCTATGCCTTGTTGAGAGTGCATGCCCAATACATTTTAGCTATTACCATTATGTGGTAATCATAAACTTGAAACTGCATTAAAAACATTGTAAAAATAGGTAATAATGTTTTTTTCTACTGTACTATACATAATGCATTTTCTGCTCTGTATTGAGACAGGAAATACTGATTAAATATTTTCAAATATCTTTTCTAAGAAAAAAATATTAGAATTTCAAGGATGGAAATAGTAACACTGTTTATTTGCAAATAATTTCATGTTTTCTAAATATTTAACTCAAAAGGCATTTATTAAGTTCCTACCTTGTAGAAACCCCCTTCTCTGCACTCTAAGGCTATAGAAGTGAATGAAAACACAGACTGTGTCCTCAGAGGTGTTATAATAACAGAAAACATTTATTGCACGTTTATTTACTGCATGGGAAAGTGCTCTACCAAAGAATTTAGGTGCTTATGTCATTCAGTTCTCACATTACTGTGAGTTATGTGATGTAAGCACTGCCTTTTTTCCAAGTGAGAATATAGAGTCATGGAAGGTTGTGCAGGCTTACATCTAGCTAGTGGGAAATCGGGATTCAGTGAAGTCCAGGCGGGGAAATATTAAACCTTAATATGAAGTATTAGTAGTTATATATAGGGGCATCTGGGTGGCTCAGTCAGTTAAGTGTCTGCCTTGGCTCAGGTCGTGATCCCAGGGTCCTGTGATCCAGCCCCATGTCGAGCCCCTGCTGAGCAGGGAGCCTGCTTCTCCCTCTCCCTCTGACCCCCACTTGTGCGTGCTCTCTCTCTAGTGCTCTCTCTCTATAGTGCTCTCTCTCTCTCTCTCAAATAAATAAAAATCTTTAAAAATAGTTAATATATAAAACAATGCCTTTCTGAATCCAGTTAGCCATGAGGCATCATTTTTAAGGTGAAGACATTTGACCTGACATGGACCTCTTTTTTCCCCATCTGCAGCCTGTCCACATGTCACAAAAGGCTTCTTTTAGACAATCGTGTATGAGAATTATATTGAGAAAGTCAGAGTATTTCTAACAGGTAAAAGGAAATAAAGAGAAATGAATAGAAAAGCAACAAGAGGGAGGAAAGGGAAGAAGATAAATGAAAGGTTTGGGGAAAGAATCAGGTTTTTTGGGTTTTAGTTGCTTAGGATTTGGGGCACTGTCAACCAATAGCCAGTAGGTGGCGCCTAGAGTATGCATATTCCAACATCCAAAAAGGTTGGCTGGGTTCCCTTCTCCCGCTTACAAAACAAAACAAAACAAAACAAAAGCAAAAAAAAAAAAAAAATCCCAGAACTGATCAAATACTGGGAGTTGAGCATTGAGTATATGTTAGTGATGCGTTTTTTAAAAAGTAAACCTATACGTTTTTTAAAAAGTAAACCTATTTCCATATGTTAGTGATGCCAGCTTTCAACTATATTTTCAACCATTTTATGCAAAACCGGACTATTTGAATGGGGTGCTGTTGTGAGGAAATGCTAGAATGCCAACATGCATCGTAATCTTTCATTCCGTTCTCTTCCTCTCTTGTTTCTCTTCAGTATTCACCAGAGATGTTTTCTGTGACCACTTCTAAGTACAAAGTCTCAGACTGAAATAAAGGATGAGAACAATAAAATTTCAGGCTAATATGACTTTAATTAAGAACACACTGACAGGTAAAAAAACAAAAACAACTTTTAAATTTCTCAACCAATCAACACAGTCCTACATTCCCAAGAAACAAAAGACCTGACAAAAGTAATAGCCGTTTCTTTCCTGGCCCAGGTTTGTCTCCAACAAACATGTACTCATTGAAGTGTCATCTGTCTGTGACCCATGATGCTCCCGAATAGACTTTCTGGTTTGTTGAGGAATGATCATTTGCCATTTGCAGTACAATGATATCTTTAATTTAATTATGTATGAATATTTGACAAGGCATTTATAAAAAGTAAACCTATCGGGGCGCCTGGGTGGCTCAGTCGGTTAAGTGTCTGCCTTTGGCTCAGGTCATGATCTCAGGGTCCTGGGATTGAGTCCCACGTTGGGCTCTCTGCTCAGCAGGGAGTCTGCTTCTCCCTCTCACTCTTCCTCTGTGCTCTCCCTCTCTCTCTCTCTCTATCTCTCAAATAAATAAATAAAATATTTTTTTTAAAAAGTAAACCTATTTCCATTGGTTTCTTAGCAAAAGCAACATTCACCTGCTTATTATTCCTGGGAGATCTTTCCACCATAGTCTCACCTGCCCATGGGAGACAAGAGATGATTTCATTTCTTTAACACACTCAAGGATACTGCTAGTACAAAGGGTTCAGAAAGATTGCAAAAGAACGTGAAACATCTGCATAAGTAGAATGACATAATTTTTAAATAAATGTGTGACAACATTTGTAATCTAAGTTTTGTTCCTTCTCTGGCTTCAGATTTCAGGAATTTAAAAAAAAACTGTGATTGTAATAAGCTTATAAAGTTCAGGCCACTGATGGAGGCTTCGGGCACTTCCTTCACTCACCCACAAATTGGACGGTATGTTCCAGATGGACCTTGCCCTCCTTTATCAGGCATTTCAGGTTATGAGGGGAGGGCACTCTTGTAAACGTTACGAAATTGTAGAATTGAGGTATTAGTTCGTGCTTTGTCTTTGATGCACTTTTCCCCACTTGAGTACACTCTAAGAGGGCAGCAAGCTCCTTCATGCTTTCTCACCTCATAGGAGGTTTGTGCTATAGGATGGAAAGGATTGTCTTTCTGGTCCCCCTGGAAGGGATCATGCCTGGTAGGGGAAAAGGAGACCAGTGCCTTTTGTGGTAAAGAGGAGGGAGGGGATGCATCCTCTGAAGATCAGGGTGGAAAGGGAGATCTGGCATTCCCAGTTGGAACCTAGAGCTTAATCCCTCAGAGCATTTCAGGAGATGAGGAGAGTTTTTGATTAGGTGGGAGGGGGGTGACTGCATTGTATGCACTGAGAGTCTGCAGTCTAGGCTCGGTTTATAGCCTTTGCAGAGTTTACTGCGCTTCCAGATGGAACAGAAAGCCAAGGATCTGAGATTTCAGTAGCCCTGTATGAGCTAAAACAAGGCATCTTAGAGGTAACCAAATGGGTGCAAGATCAAAGGGCTTCCCCCAAATGTCCTGTTTTTTGTAAGATGGCTGCTCACTTACTCACTCCAAAATAGATTCAGATTGAATTACCGTGGGATTAGAGCTCAGAGAAAGGTCTAAGTTTATTTTAAACATAAATACTCTCTCTGAGATTGTGAACTAAGATTTATATTTTACTTCAAGCTTCGTTTCTCCTTCTGAGATTTTTTTTCCCTTCTGAATTATTAATTTAACTAACTGTCCATCTCAGCAAAGGAAAATAATGTTTGTTTGAAAGAAAATAAAATATGTGAGGAGAGGGGAGGAGAATTATATGAGAACAACTCTTTTTCTTTTTTTAATGTTCTTGCCTGGGTAAGCAGATTAATTGGAGGATCAAATGGCAAAGTAAAAACTTAAGTAAATATCATTATTATGTAGCCAACCAATTTTTGTGAGATAAGAATTGGAGAAGGATGGAATCTGCAGATTTTAATATCCTTGTATGTGTGCACTGCAATGAAAGAACCATGTTTGGGCTTTTGTAAGCCAGGGTGAAGCAAGAAACGGCCTTCCAGCTGAATTATGCAGTGAAATAGAGAGGTCATCCTTTGCAACATTCCATGTCCGGGTAGCAAGGAGGTGACAGACAAGGACCTAGACAAGAATCTCTCTTGGGTCACACCATTACTCCTTTAGCTTATTATGTTCTCTCTAAACCTGCCTTATTTGTGTTCCTCACACATCCACAGTGTAGGCTAGTTTTTAGTTAGGAATTCTCAGCGAGTATTTTATTCTGCCTCAACTAGAGCTAGGGCCAAAACAGGCAAGTACTTTCACCATCTATATTTTTAAGGGAAAGCAGGTTTTGCCTTTGAGAGTTGACCATTTGAAGAATCCCAGCATTATTCGAGGGGGTCCTCAGTCACCCTCAGTCTCCTCCCTCCTACTCAGCTCTGGTCTCCAGCTTTATTTCCTGTCCTAAGGGCACATCTAGTACTCATGTACCCCTCTAGATTGCTTTCTTATTATTCAAGCGTCTGTTTTCCTACCATTCTTTAAAAAGTTGATTGGTAAATTCTATTAACAATTTTCAATGTGCTTTATCAAAAAAGATTTCGCTGAATATCAAACCAACCATCTCTACCCTGTTTCCCCTTAAACAGCTTGAGTCAGTCTTTGGCCCACATCCCTACACCAAAACTAATGTTCAAAGATAATTTTCAGAAAAAAGTAAAATCGTGACCCTCATACAGATATAAAATGAACATGAAAGAATTTCTTTTATTCATATAATATGAGAGAACCAGGCAGGTGTTATAACCAGTTCAAAGGAAAAGTCAAAACAGCGCAAATTTGTATGGAGTAAAGGGATGTTGAAATGAATCGCAGAATGGAAACCAAACTGGTTTTTCCATAGCCAGTTAAGTCACTACCAAACTGGACAGAAAATGTCAACTAAATACTACCAGACAAGCCAGAATTTCCCTGTCACTTACCTGTGTTCACAAACAGTTGCAAAAATTGCTCAAGGACAAGGAACTGATCACACAGAAAGGTTGCCATGAGATGCTTTGTTTTCCACTGAAACACAATTTTTTCTACACTAGTCTTATGAAGGTCATTAATGACTTCTACATTGAAAAACTTAATGTCATTTCTCAGTAATCATCCCACTTCAACTGTTAACAGCTTTTGACATAACTAATGACTCCCTCTTTTTTCAAAAAATTTTCTTTGCTGTCCCCTTTGCTTTTCATGAGTTCTTCTCCATCAGTACTCATTGACAAGGTGATTTCAACAAGTTCCAAGGGTTTATAAATCTACTATATGCTTAAAATTCCTCCTATGAGATCTTCAGTCCCAATTACTCCCAAGTACTCCTGACATACATTTTTAAAATTCACATCTGTCAAATTGCCAAATAAAACTGTGTTATCTGAAACTGAACTTTGATTTCTTTTAATCTAACCCTTTTTCAAAGCACCTATACACTACCCACACCCCATCATCAGGCAGTTCCAGGTACTCAAGCCAAGTCTGAAGGGTTATGTGTCTTCCACGTGTCCTCCAGGCTCATTCTCCACCCTTCTACACTTTGATTCATGACAATGAAAGCCCACCTGTAGGAACTAAATCGAGATTCTCTCTTGCCCTTTGTCTTGCAATTGGTTTCAGTCAGTGGGGAGCCTTTGCTGAAGATTGGAGGTGGGGAGGAGGGGGAGGTCAAAGCATTGATTCCCTTGTCTGTATTTTTATGAGACACTGTTCTAACTCCACTCAACACAGGTTTTTATACTGGGCTTTCAACTTCCAAGATTGAATAACCACATCTTTCCTTCATTCGTCAGGGCATCGCAGTGTCCCTTGGGTTCCCCTACGCCTTGCTGACATCTTTCTAAATAATTCCTTTATTAAACACACTTCTGATTATCTTAATTTAATGTCCCATATCTTTTCTGGTGGAACACGGAGAGATATGAGCCCTGTTTCATATCCAGCAAATTCTCTGCACCTATATTCAAAACACGTCCAGAGATTGACCTCTTCTCACTTAGAGTTCCCTGGTCTAAGCATCATCATCTCTCTGCTGTGTTCTCCTAATAGTCACTTCACTGGTTTTGCCCTAGAATCTGAATACCCAGAAAAGCATGCTATGGAAAATGTATAACCTTCTGTCAAAACATAAAATTCATTTTTTCTACACTAATGTTGTCAAGGTCATTAATGACCTCCACGCTGCAACATTTAATGTCACTTCTCATTTTACGGTCTTGCAAGTACTGGAGAGACTGCTTTTAGACAACAGGCTTGAGCAGTGGAAACTTGACCAAGGCAGAAAGGGCCCATAGCGACCCCCTGGCTGAATCCAGACAGGCCCATCAGGTGACCCATCTCCAAAATATCCATAGGCCCTAATTGACCACTGGGCTCCTTACAACCAGGCACAGTTACCAAAAAAAGGGAAAGTTCCATGCACCCCATACCTCCTCACCTTCCCCCTTTAAATGCAGCCCCCACCCACTGCCTCCTTGCAGACAGCCTCTCTCCTTTGCTGTAGTACCCGCTGCTCCCAGGCGGTGTATTCGATCAACTTTTCTCTCTTTTATTCTTCCTCAGGTGAATCCCTTCACTGCCTTCACCACCAGCTTCCACTCGATCCATCGATCGTCGCCCCACATTTGGGGGCCCCCATCCAATCGGGAGAGAGACACCACAAGTAGGTAATAGCCCTTTACACTTGCCCTTCTTAGTCTATTCTCATACACAAACAGAGCGATCTTTTAAAACAAGTATGTCCCTGATGATCAAGCCCCTTAGCACCTGTCTTCTGTCTCTCCTGCTTCCTCATAGGACTCCAGCCCTGCAGGCATTCTTGCCATTCCTGGGGTACAATTAAGCATATTCTTGTCTCAGGGTCTCTTTCCTTGTCTGCCATGTGTATCCCTTAGATGTCCTTTTAGTCCCTAATTCACCTTTCCTCCCTGTCACATGAAGGGGCATCCCCACCCCTCCCCTCTGCCATTCTCTGTCCTCCTCTCTCCACATCACTTCGCGGTGCTCACCACCACTTGACATAATTTATATTTTGTTTATGTATTTTTTATTTGTTTACTTGTTCTTTCCTCTTTGAAATCTAAGTTTCATAAGAGCAAGATCTTTGAGTCACACCCAAATGAATGTGTGGAGTGAAATGAAAGAATACATAAGTGAATTATCAAATGATACAGAGATTCTGTTTTGAAACTCTGAGTCATAAATGGTCAGTCCTAATCCTATTGGAGTCTCAACCAGTTTCAAACAGGAAGCAAAAGAGTCTCCTGAATATAATCTCAAATATAATCAAATATTTGCAAGCCACTGACTGGTCTGAATGGGACTTTAAAGCTGAAAACCAAACAAAATCAGAGTTGTGCAATGATTTGTCAGAAAGCCAGTAATGAAGAAACCAGTCAGCTGGATAAACAAGATGGATATAAAAGAAATTTCAGGATGTCATTGTGGGTTCAAGCTATGTTTTCTTTGAGTGAAAGAACATAATTATGCTATTAATATGATTAGGTGTGTTTCTTAATTAATAAAATTGCCTTGAATAAAATAGTGATTGTCAAGTGAATTTCTAACATCTCCATTAGAAGGGAAATGTTAATATGTCAAATTTATGTTGCACAGGCACTGGAAGATAAATGCCCTTCATGATCCTTTCATACAACCGATTTACTTTAGTTTTACAGTTTTGCATTTGGAAACCTTCATACTTTTTATTACATCAGTATCTCTTAAAAGTCAACTCTCTAATGAAGCAATTTTGGTTTTATCCTACACATCTTGGATGACATTTCAGCAATTGTCTTTTCTTCAACTCTATTCCATTAAATTATTCTCCCTATTATAGTAGTAGAGTGTAACCTGGCATTTCCTTGAAGATCCACCATTGGAATTTTCTGGAAGAGTCAGTTTCAAATTTCCATATCCATCTTATTTGATAAGCAAAGAAAAGTAAGACCTACACTTAACCCTGCTAAAATCAAACAGAAACAGGAGAAATTTATTGGCTTGAGTAACTGAAAACGACAAAAGATAATGGCTTCAGATAGTGTTGTTCCAGAAATTCACATAATAGCTCTAGGATCTGCTACGTCTCCATCTCTAGATTCTGAGTTGATTCTCAGGTTTCTCATGACAAGGTGTTTTTCATAATCTCTTGCTTAGGAGGAAAGGTGAGCACCTCTTCCCAGTAGCTTCTGAAAAATTCCCGAGATTAACTCTGATTGGACACTTTATGAAAATCAATAGCTTTTTCTCTGTTTAAAAATAAAGTGGAAAAATATATCCATTTATAATACAGACAAAACAAGAAAATTCTTAGACCTGAATGTAGCAAGAATAGTATAAGACATAAAAATTAAATTATGAAATCCAAAAGAAATACATAAAATAGCTTGAATAAGAACTAACTATAGAAATGTCAGTACCTCCAAAATTAATATAAAATGTTATGCAACTCAAATTATAATCTCAATGAGCTTGTCTATGGAACCCATATAAAATGATTCTGGAATGTATGTAGAAGAACAAATCTTGGAGAGTAGTCAAGAAATGTATGAATATTGAATAAGAACAATTAAGAAAGCGAAGTGGAAGACTTCTAGATACTAAGATAACTATAAAGTTACTGCAGTCAACAGTGTGTGATATTGGCACAGAAATACATAAACATATTAGTCACATACGATTGAGCATTCACAGAAACATCAGTATATATGTGGCTTTAATCTAACTTAAAAAGAGTGACTAATTTAATAAATGGTGCTAATGTGATTGATTATCCAGAAAGAAAAAAAACTGGATCCGTACTGTTTTTTAAATATTGGAAGGAACTGTAAGAGGCCGTTTGTATAAATTTGGGGTAAGGAATTTAGGCTTTCCTAAGTATGGCAGGAATCTCAAAAGTCATAAAGGAAACACCAGATGGATTTGGCTATTTGTAAATTACGTATTTTTATGGTAAGAGATAACCATAAACAAAATGAAGAGGCAAATTCAGAGACATATTTATAAATTAAGTGTGGATTCTTTTTTTTTTTTTAGAGACTAGCTATTGAAGGATCATTGCATATAAAATTCACTGTGGAATTCATAGGGTCACCTCACTGTATACAACTGGAAGAGAAATTTCAAACTTTCTCAACCAAATTACTGGAAGAATTTCAGAGTTAAAACTTAAGCTTGTATTACCAAAAAAATACCTTTCCGAGGAAATGACACTTTCAGAAAAAATATGAAACTTAATTCAAGTCTTTACTTTAAAATAAGTAAATGCTAAACAGAATGCTATTAGTTGGAAAATATATGGAGCAAAAGAAGCACAAAGACAATGGAACATAATAAGATCTCAAAATGTTCTCTCCCTGATTTTCTTTTCCTGTCAGAAAGACAAAAGTTTGGAAGGGTCAGCAGACTAACACTTTTGACCAAGGAGGAATCTTAGAAATGTGAATCAATAAAGAGAACATCTTGTTTTTCAGCCTCAACTGTTGCGGTGAAAAGTAGCATCCTGAAAAATATAAAAGACATATACCACAAGATCAACAGGTATAAATAACCACTTCTACCCTCCCCCTGGAATCATGAACAAAACATAGACGTTGCTGTAACAGATATATTTTGAAGGCAGGGATTGTTTTGATAAATGGGGAAAATCCTGTAGGATCTCTTCCCAAGGAAACTAGAAAAAGATAGTGTTGGCAAAACCTACTTTCTCAGGAGGCCATGGTAACTGTGAGCTAAGATCATTTGTCTCTGAGGGGAGGTGGCAGAGGGTTGTGAGATCATTCACTTTTGAAGGACTTCAGTCGATGAATGCACTCAGTCTGCCCTAGATTCGTTTCATTAAGAGAGAACGAACCAGCTCACATTGCCAAAATCAAGTTCATTTAAGGTAACAGGCCAGGGATGTTTCTGACCATCTGCCTCTCTAATAAGGGCATGTTTGCCATCTTGGTGGCTAGCACAAAAATACAGAAAACAGCAATTGTTGAAGAGGGTGTGGAAAAATCCGAGAACTCTTTTACCTTGCTGGTGGGAGTACGCACTGATACAACCAAGCCGAAAAACCAGTTGGAAGTTCAAAAGATAAGCGTGTGAATGTTTTATGACTCAGCAGTTCCAGTCCCATGTTTGTATGGCCGGCAGAAAGGTACACATATGTTCACCAAAACAATGTCCATCAGAATGTGCATAGCAGCACCAGTCAGAATAGACCCAAACTAAAAACTACCCAAGTGGCTTCCATCAGCAGAGAAGAATCATAAATGGTGGTGTATTTACCTGATGGAATACCATAGCAGTGAGAAGGAATGAAATAAAACTGCTCACAACATGGGTCGGACTTGGGAGCACAAAAGAAGTCAAGCCCAAAAGAGTACAAGCTGTGTGATTCCCCCATTTACAATTCAAAAACAGATAAACCAAACAATGACATTGGAGGGCAGGATTGGGGCACAGAGATTGGAACCTGGAAAAAGGCACAAAATGACGGGGGGGGGGGGCGCGGTGCTCCAGGATGCTGGTGGTGTTCAGTTTGTAAACATGCATTAAACCTTAAATTCGTACTTTGCGCAGCTTTCTGTATGTATGGTTTAATAAAAAGTTTCCCAGCAAACTTGTGTTTGTAGTTTAGAACAGGAAGCAGTAGGGAGGAGAAGGAAGCAAGTTCACTTTCTTTAAATGGAGAGAATAGTTTATAAACATTTTAACCAAAAACACAAACAGCAGCTTCCCAGGTGTAGAATAATTGGGTTCATGTTACCTCGCCCAACCGCTGGGGGAGAAACAACACCTCTGATTCTTAATTCAAAACCGAAGGCAATTGCTGTTTCTGCTCCAAAGAACCGTTCTGATATCCCAGGCTACATTTCTCAGTTTTCTGAAATTGTTAACTAAAGAGGGATCACCTTATAAATCATTTCACCGCCCGCCACAATTTTAACTTTGGAGAGCCTTTTCATACACTTTTCCGTAGCCCATGAAGGCCCAATGAAGTAGACTGCCAATACATACTTTGGGAATGATTGATCTGAGTACATGCTGAATGACTTTATGTTCCAGACACTAAGCACTGCTAAGACAGTAGCTGAAGTTCTGCCTTCCAAAGGGGTTGAAACCCTCTTCCCAAGGTGCTGGATTCTAAACCGCCCTGTTCTCACCTACCCTGAGGTGGCAAAGTCCTTGGCGATTCTAAACAGATGGATGAAGGTCAGAACAGTTAAGAGTTACACTGAGACCCAGTGAGGACCACAAGGCACGGAATGCTGGAAAATGGTATAAAACAGGCCAGGTTAGCACAGAGGCATGAAAGAATAAAGACTTAGGAGAGGGACCAGCTGTGCAAAGAAGTAAATTGGCAGAACTATACAAATATACTTGATCAAAAAACATTCACCCTGCCATGGACTTTTTACAAAACGGAAATTGCAAAGGAATTGTCAAAGGCACACCCACCTTATTTGCATGAGGAGGGAGAAAAGGAAGCTTGAACTTTTTATGGCCAGTCCTAGAACAATTAAAAATATGTATGTATAACTATATATATATACTCACACATATACACAATTGTCAATATTTGCCTTTCCCTTAAAGAGCTTCTGAAGTTAGGGATATATTTTATTTATTTATTTATTTATTTTAAAGATTTTATTTATTTATTTGACAGAGAGAGACACAGCGAGAGAGGGAACACAAGCAGTGGGAGCGGGAGAGGGAGAAGCAGGCCTCCTGCTGAGCAGGGAGCCCAATGCAGGGCTCGATCCCAGGACCTGGAATCATGACCTGAGCCGAAGGCAGACGCTTAATGACTGAGCCACCCAGGGGCCCCAGTTAGGGATATATTTTAGTCATCTATTTTATGCCTGGCTTAGAATAGGCACCTGAAAACACTCATTAAGAACTAAACAAAGTGTTTTGTAGGTGTGGAGAGCTTCTTAATCATTCAGTGAATGATCCTTGACTTTTAAGGTTTTATAGGAACAGTTTTTGTTTCCTATTCTCAGTTGCCAGATTTTGTTTTAATTTAATTAATGTCAAGCTTCTATAACCTGATGTTTGAAGTCAGAGTTCATTTGTCTAGTCAGAGAGTCTGAAGATCACCCCCCTCTCTAGACCAAATCCATGAATTTTATGACAGAGATTTGCCATCCTTAAGCCTTTCTTCACCTTTGACGTGAGTTCACAGAAGTAGAGAGAATTTATAATCTCAAATACATGCAATACTATATTCAGAGCATAAGCATAAAAAGAAATAGAAAAAAATTAAGATTTTATTTATTTGAGAGAGAGCGTGTGTGTGTGCATGTGGGGGGAGAAACAGAGGGGGAGGAAGAGAGACAAGCAGAGTCCATGCTGAGCACAGAGCCCAGGGTGGGGCTCGATCCCAGGACCCAGGGATCATGACCTGAGCTGAAACCAAGAGCTGGATGCTCAACCAACTGAACCACCCAGGTGCCCCCAAAATTGTATTTTTGTCAGCATTCTATCCACATCACATCTTACTCTTCTTCCCAGGTAACAACAAACAACAAAATCAATAAAAATGTACATGCACAATCCACAAGATACTGAATTTTGTGCTTATTATCCCTATGCATGATTCACGGAAGGCTAGTATACTGGTTTACACCATTGTGTTCTGTTATGTAACTGCAACATAATTACATTTGTCTAACATCTCATTTATAAGCATTAAGTTATTTCCAGTTTTTCAGTAAAAGAAGAAAGAAAGCTGGAGTGGACAATGCTTGCCTTCTTGTGCATACGTGTGACCATTTCTCTAAAGGAATTGCTGAATATCAAGTAAGTGCAACTTCAAGTTTATTCAAAATTTCCAAATTTCATATTGGTTGTACCCTTTACACCCTGAACAAGAGGGAAAGCAAGGTCTCATTTCTCCAAATACTCACCACCGTTTGTATTGTCAGACTTGTAAATTGTGACCAGTCTAGGTAATTTAGGGTGCTTTAATATGTACTTCACTGATTATTACTGAGGTGGGTGATGTCCCATATTTCTTGGCTTTTCCTTTTTGCTTTTCTGCCTATTCATAAACTTTGCTCATTTTTGGGGGTAGGGGAGGGCGGTACCGATGATCTTTTTCATACTGATTCGAATAAATTCTCTTTAATTCTGGATACAAGTCCTCTTTCTGTTACATGTGTTGCAAATATCTTTTCCCACTCTGTGGCTTATTTTTGCTTTGGGTTTTTCTTTTTTTTTTGGCTTTTTGTTTGTTTTTGCTTTTTGCTTTTGTTTTTGCCTTTTTTTTTCTTTTTTTTTTATTATGTTATGTTAGTCACCATACAGTACCTCATTAGTTTTTGATGTAGTGTTCCATGATTCATTGTTTTCTTTTTTTTTTTTAAAGATTTTATTTATTTATTTGTCAGAGAGAGAGACAGAACACAAGCAGGGGGAGAGGCAGGCAGAGGGAGAAGCAGGCTCCCTGCCGAGCAAGGAGCCCGATGTGGGACTCGATCCCAGGACCCTGGGATCATGACCTGAGCCGAAGGCAGACGCTTAACCGACTGAGCCACCCAGGTGTCCCGATTCATTGTTTTCATATAACACCCAGTGCTCCATGCAATACGTGCCCTCCTTAATACCCATCACTGGGCTAACCCGTCCCCCCACCCCCCTCCCCTCTAAAACCCTCAGATTGTTTCCCGGAGTTCATAGTCTCTCATGGTTGGTCTCCCCCTCTGATTTCCCCCCCTTCATTTTTCCCTTCCTTCTCCTAATGTCCTCCATGCTATTCCTTATGTTCCACAAATAAGTGAAAGCATATGATAATTGTCTTTCTCTGCTTGACTTATTTCACTTAGCATAATCTCCTCCAGTTGATGCAAATGTTGGGTATTCATCCTTTCTGATGGCTGAGTAATGTCCATTGTATATATGGACCACATCTTCTTTATCCATTTGTCTGTTGAAGGGCATCTCGTCTCCTTCCACAGTTTGGCTATCATGGACATTGCTGCTATGAACATTGGGTGCATGTGGCCCTTCTTTTCACTATATCTGTATCTTTGGGGTAAATACCCAGTAGTGCAATTGCTGGTTCATAGGGTAGTTCTATTTTTAATTTTTTGAGGAACCTCCGCACTGTTTTCCAAAGTGGCTGTGCCAACTTGCATTCCCACCAACAGTGTAAGAGGGTTCCCCTTTCTCCACAACCTCTCCAACATTTGTTGTTTCTTGCCTGGTCAATTTTTGCCATTCTAACTGGTGCATTTTCTGCACCTGGTTTAAGAATTTTTTCCTTATTTTTCTAAAAATATTTTCTTTTTTTTTTTTTAAGATTTTATTTATTTGACAGAGAAACAGCGAGAGAGGGAACAGAAGCAGGGGGAGTGGGAGAGGGAGAAGCAGGCTTCCCGAGGAGCAGGGAGCCGGATGCGGGGCTCAATCTCAGGACCCTGGGATCATGACTTGAGCCCAAGGCAGCCGCTTAACCGACTAAGCCACCCAGGTGCCCCAAAAATATTTTCTTCTAAACATTTCAAAGTTTGGCTTTTTTCATTTAAGCTTTATTCTACCTGAAATCGATTTTCTGAATGATGTAACTTTGGAATGTATTTCAGTCATTTCATATATACTTAGATGGTTTCCCTAAGTCCATCCTACGTATTACCACTAGGTTTCTGGCACTATGGGTGGGGGGATGAGAGACAAAGAGGCCAAGTTCTAAGCTCTTGATCCTTATTTTGACTAGAAACATAATTTTATATATTAAGATGCTGCCAAAATTTCATGTGAATTAAGGAATATACTCTTGAAACTGCTACCATTATGGAAACTATACAAGCTTTGAATTGAGTTTGATATAGATATTCATCCTGGATTAAATTCTTATCAGCAGAATGATCTTAGATATATCACTTCCTTTTTCTGAGCCTCATTTTCTACAAAAAGATACTGTCAGTAACTATTCCATGGTTTGTGTCAAACTAATCATTTAAAAATGCCTACTACATTGCCTGACACAGAAGATATTCAAAAACTGCTAGAGCTTTTGTCTTCGGCGATGCAACAGCAGAAGCTTAAGAAAAGTAGAACAAATCAAGATGCATGCTTGTTTTTCTGATTTTAGCAAAAACATGGTGATGAAAATGGGAATAAATACCCCCAGATTTTGGAAAGCAGCAATGTGAATATCTGTTGAGATTATATGACCAGCTTTCTTCTGTGAGACCTAACATTGGCCCTGAATGAAATAAACATTTTGGCTTTAGTCATCCCTGGCAGGGGTTAATCCTAGGGTAGGAAGTGGAAATTCAGAGGTTATGCCTGGGGCAAGTGTCAGAAGGTAAACCCCGTCTCTCTAGGACTGAGAGAAGGCTAATTTGTTTCTTTGTTGGACCAGCCTTAGAGTGGGCAAAAGCTAGAGTGAACGGTTCTAATGGGGATGGGGGGGGGGGGATGGCACCTGTCCATAGGGAGCAAAGAGAGCAGGGAATTGGTTAAGGATGCGGGCCTGGGCACAGTCTGGGCTTAGGCAGTAGGTGACAGGACTTGATTTTGGGGGGGGGGCGTGGGGGGTGGTGCAGTCCTTTCCAATATCCCCAAGCCTTCAAGTAAGCTTTCTTTAGAATTACCAGTAACTCTTGGTTGTGCCATTGACAAATAGGTAAATGCCAACACTCATCCTTGGGTGTAAACATTATAGGAAGAAAGTAGTGACTGCTTGTCTGTCTCAGAGTGGGCAGAAGAAGTGACAGATGCTACTAGAAAAGTCACTGTTTCTGGTGAAGTCAATGACATGGTCAGCTGCCGATATGTATGTGCATTGACAAGACAAAGAGGTTGGAGTGGGAGACACATAGTGACTTTCTGGAACACATTTGAGTTGCTACCCTTGGAGAGTTTCCTGAATGCTTAGGATATACTTTGACACTGGTTCTAGGGAAAGAGACAGGCAGCTAATTTCTAGCTGGAGTCTGGGGCCAAAAAAATGTAAGGCAAAAAGGGCTTATTTGATGAGACCTGCATCTTATAGCTTAAACAAGTGTGAGAAGACTGAACAGATTTGCAGACTGAGGAGATGTAGGTTACCAAGTAGAAGTTAAACTGGGAGCAGACAAGCCACAAATAATATCCAAACTAGAAAATCTCAGACATTTCCTTTTTTTTTTTTTTAAGATTTTATTTATTTATTTGACAGAGAGAGACACAGCGAGAGAGGGAACACAAGCAGGGGGAGTGGGAGAGGGAGAAGCAGGCTTCCCGCAGAGCAGGGAGCCCGATGTGGGGCTCGATCCCAGGACCCCGGGATCATGACCTGAGCTGAAGGCAGACGCTTAACGACTGAGCCACCCAGGCACCCCTCAGACGTTTCCTTTTGCTAAAACTTCTCCTGCTCCTCCAACTAGATCCATCCATCAAGCAAACCTCTAATTGATTGTCTGCCCCATGCCTACAACGATGCTGGACACTGTGGGTACAACAGAAAGCTAAGCTGACTTGTTTTCGTGGAGCTTGCAGGGAAGTTGGGGAGATTGGCATTAAAATGATGACCCAAACCAGGTGCTGGGGCTGGGAGGGAAATATGACCAAGAGAGCATAAAATGATTCCAGCCCAGTGAGTACCTGATAGAAATAAATAAACTATAAAGTCTTGAAACTATGAAAGTTCGTGTAGTAAGTGCCTTTTCAAATCAGAAACCCAGAAAGACTTTTATTAAGATTCATTGAAATACACCTTTGGGAGCTTAGTCATCTCACTTAGCTGGAAAATTCATTCATGCCATATGCTTTGGTCCCCAGGGAGTAATGGCAATGGTATGATGCGTATCTGTGTAGCTTCCTGGTGGGGCAACCTGATAGTCCTATTGGGTTGAGGTAAACTACTCTCAATAAACAACTTGAAGGTAAGAAGAAGACTACAAAGTTTTATGATTTTTATTGATTTTGGCTCTCTCCGGGTAAAAAATGTGTATGATGGAGAATCAATTGCTTGCATCCTGCATTTTTACTCTTATCTTAAGAGAAAGCCAGTGATGTACTCCCTAAACAGCTCCCTCTTGCTATTTCTGATTTAAGTGTACATAGTCAGGTGCTGTTTTGTTTGCTTAAATTATGAATCTTGGGTTTTGTTGGGGAAGTCCTGTGTGATTCTGAAACATTAAGTCATGTATCCACCTAGCTGGAGGGCCTGGAAGCATCTGTAGATTTTACAGCCCAATTAGTAATTATGTAGATAGTAAAATCCCCTTCTGCCTCTCAGAAGTGGTTCTGATTTCTTATCCTGTTGCCTGGATTGATATTACACCTTCATGATAGGCTTAACTGGGATGAAATTAGAGAATTGCAATATGGAAGTATATAAATGCCTTTCTAAATTTTGGTGTAAGATTTCTTCTTTGAAAACCACTTGAGACCAGACACATTCTGTGCTCGCTCGCATCACACAGTGGATAATGTTTCTAGACTGGTCTTCATCTTCATAATGTGACAAAGAGCCCCAAGGGGTTGTAGCTACAAGAAGGGCAGGAAGTTATCTATAGATACTTACATGTAGCTAATGTCTAATTCTTACAACTCTGCCTTTTTGCTTCATACGTAATGACTTTTGGGACTTCACTCATCTTAGATTATCACTGATGCATAGATCCATATACTATCAACTGTTCTACAGTCATAAAGAATTCTGTGTGTGGTTTCCAGATGATTATTTTAAGTGTTTATGTTAATATAAGTGATTTCAATACAATATTTTGGTACACTGCATCGCTTCAGATTACAATGTATAAAATATATTACTTCCAGATAAATACATATAATTAAAAGTAACTCATAAATGACCAAGAAAAGTTATCCCTATTTTGCTTTTAAACTTCCTTTTCCTTGTTTTATCTATGTTTCTAAAAATACATAAAATGTAAATTTATGAATTATACAAAAAGCTTATAGTACACTCTTTAATTACACCTTAGGAGCACAGTAAAAGTGAAAATTAGCATTTTATAATACAATGTGTGACAATAAAAGTATAGAATCATATTTGCTCTACTGCTTAGAAAAAACAACAAAAACAAGAGGCTAGAAGGATACAGTTCTTTAAAGAAAATACCAGATAAACAGATTCCTGTAGCGTTCTAGTCATCCCCATTACTGTTGAGTACACAGAAGATTTGACAGTTTTTTTACAGAGAAAATATAAGAATAGTTTCAGTTTGACACGCTGTCATGGGGATAATATAAATAATTTCAAAAGCTTTTACAAGAAAGGACAAGCAATCCAATTTATTTATATACATAAATCCAGCATTATCTGGAAAGAAAGACCCAGTCCTGACACTAATTCTCAATGTCTCTGAATTGTTTTAACTTCTCTGCTTCCATTGCTATGTCCTAGTGGGGAGGTCATTACCTAGAGCCTCCCCTCACCCACTGCCCTCCCCATGTGTATTAGACCTCAGATATGCTCTTATCTCTCAGCTCTGACTCCAAGTCCTTTATGATACAGCTCTCCTTAATCCTTCAATCTGAAATACATGGCCTTTCAAACTGTCCATTTTATGTTCCTTATATGACTTACCTCACTACCACATTCAATTAAAGGACTGTGTACTTAGTGCTGGGTACTACACTGAAAAATATATTTTTTTAATTGCTATCTTTTTTTTTTCCCTCATAACATGTTATGGACTGAATTGTGTTCCTTGCCCCCCCCCCCCAATTCATATGTTGAAGGTCCAACTCCCCCGTATCTCAGAATGAAATTGTATTTGGAGATGAGGTCCTTAAAGATGTAGTTAGGTTAAAATGAGGCTCTTAGGGGGAGGCTGTAATCTAATATGACTGGTGTCCTATTAAGAAAAAGGAGAGCCTTTTCCGTCTGGGCTGCCGACATGCCATCCAGACTGAGGAAGACCCGGAAACTTCGGGGCCACGTGAGCCACGGCCACGGCCGCATCGGCAAGCCCTGGAAGCAGCCAGGAGGCCGGGGTAGTGCTGGTGGCATGCATCACCACAGGAAACTTCGACAAATGTCACCCAGGTTACTATGGAAAAGTTGGTATGAGACATTACCACTTAAAGAGGAACCAGAGCTTCTGCCCAACTGTCAACCTTGATAAACTGTGGACCTTGGTCAGTGAGCAGACACAGGTAAATGCTGCCAAAAACAAGACTGGAGCTGCTCCTATCATTGATGTGGTGCGATCGGGCTACTACAAAGTTTTGGGAAAGGGAAAACTCCCAAAACAGCCTGTCATCGTGAAGGCCAAGTTCTTCAGTAGAAGAGCAGAGGAGAAGATTAAGGGTCTTGGGGGGCGCCTGCGTTCTAGTAGCTTGAAGCCACGTTTGGGGGGGTTCATTAAATACTAACAAGTGCTAAAAAAAAAAAAAGAAAAAAAAAAGGAGAGACGCCAGGAATGCGTGCACATAGAGAAAAGGCCGTGTGAGATGGTAGCTATCCACAAACCAGGAAGAGAGGCCTTGGGAGAAACCAACCCTGCCAATACCTTGGTCTTGACCTTCCAGCTTCCAGAACTGTGAGAAAATAAATTTCTGTTGTTGAAGTCACCAGACTATGGTATTTTGTCATGGCAGCCCTAGCAAAGCAATACACAAGTGTATTTAGCAGGTGCGAGAAGAAACCGGTAACATGGTAAAAACACCAACTTGCCCTAAAATTAAATTGTTAATACAGAAAACATAAGAGCTGATATAAAAATGGATTTTGAAGAAATCTGCCCTCCTGTCCTTTTCTCTACCTTTCTAAATCTAGCGCAGCTCAGTTCTCATCACCATTAAATCTTCCTTGCTGTTCTAGGTGCCTAGCTCCTTTCTCTGAACCTCTTTGAGCATCTGTTATTTCCCAGACCACTGAAAAGAAGTATATTTAATACCAGAACCTTGTTCTTATTCTAAATTCTATATATTTTTTAAAGATTTTATTTATTTATTTGAGAGAGAGAGAATGAGAGACAGAGAGCACGAGAGGGAAGAGGGTCAGAGGGAGAAGCAGACCCCCTGCCGAGCAGGGAGCCCGATGTGGGACTCGATCCCGGGACTCCAGGATCACGACCTGAGCCGAAGGCAGTCGCTTAACCAACTGAGCCACCCAGGCGCCCTAAATTCTATATTTAAAACAAATATAAGTGCACCTCTCCATTGGAAGCTGTGGTAAAAAGAAGGTAGACAGAGCCCCTGCCTGCTGGCTCAGTCCACCACCCATCTTTCCCTTCTTCCCCACTCACAGCACCGAGTGACACCTGGGACACCACAACATGAGACACGGGCTTCAGTCGCCCCGAATTACATCACACTTCATTATTTTCTTAGAATGTTCTCATGAGACAAGATCTCTTATATTAGAACTGAGGCTATGCCACACACTTTAAAAAAAACACTTCCTACATTAGGATGATAGACAAGGACAGGAACTAATAGTACAGTTTAGCGGGGTAGGATCTTTAAATTGCTTGTCAAATGAATTTGAACCCCATTAATTTTTCTGAATTACACAAGAAATCTTCCACCCAGTCTGAGAATCTAAGAATGCAAACAGAATGGGGTTCTGTTTGGAGTTGATGCGTTTTGGCTTCCTGGCTAAGTTGCACATGGGTGTCCAGTCAAGTCCAGCTCCAGGATATTTCTTTAGCTCGAGCCACTGGAGTGATGAAAATGTATATCTCATTTTGTGCAGTTTCTTCCCTGAGACACTTCCAGAGCCCCGTTCCGAATATCAACATTTTGTCCTCAAGACTTTGATTTCCTGTTTTTGTGTAGAAATCTCTGAGGTCTAAATAAGTTGGGATTATTCCAAATAGGTCTGTATAAAATAGACAAAAGTAAAATTTTAAAAGGAAGTCATTTTATCACTTTTACCTTTGCTGCCAACTTCACAATAATTTTGTTTTGCATGAAATGTCTTGTTCAAGTTCGGCATATCCGTTATAGAGTTTATAAACACACACAGTATGTATGTACATATTATATACATGTGTCATATGTATATATGTAATTATGGAGATATATAATTATACACTATATAATTATTATGGATATAAAAGTCATTTTTTTCTTTTAATTTATTGACAAGTTTGTTACTATAAAGATTTAGTATAATTATGCTAAATTTTCACTAAAACGACTTCTGAGTCATTAGCGAATAAAATATTTGAATGTTTATTTCAGTTTTTAAAAAATGTTATGTCAAGGGGCTCCTGGGTGGCTCAGTTGGTTAAGCATCTGCCTTCAGCTCGGGTCATGATCCCAGGGTCCTGGGATTGAGCCCCACTTCGGGCTCTCTACTCAACAGGGAGTCTGCTTCTCCCTTTCCCTCTGTCTGCTTCTCCCCCTGCTTGTGCTCTCTCTGTCAAATAAATAAATAAAATCTTTAAAAAAGATGTTATGTCAAGACTTCTACAAAATTCTCATAAGAATATTCCAAAATTGTGGTATAAATGAAAAGTAATCTCCTCAGTCTCTGCTTAAGCAAAATGAGCCAGAATGATGGGACTTTGAGCCACACCTCTTACTGTGGTGCAAACATATTTAGGAAATGGCCTTCATACATCATCACAGAGAGGAGCCAGGTTTCCAGAAGGCAGCCCTGATTGTAGGGTTCCCCACAGCTCCCAAATTGTTGTGCATCTGGTTCTCTCTTCTTCCTCCACCTTTTGTTAACAGGCCCCATATTTGTCTTATCCATGACAGTGAATGCCAGCATGTTTCCTAATACATCCTAGGCCATACACTGGGAACCCACTTGACTTTACAAAGTCATGAGCCTCTTTGAGTTATAGATGTCACCCCTCTGTCTATAGAGGAGGAAAAAAATGTTTCTCTTTGCACCTGATGCCACCCAGAGACCTACAAGTCATACTCAGTCCTCCAATAAATTTCATTTTGCTCTCATAATCTTTTAAATGTAATTCATTGTTGCTAACATATAAAAATCAGAAGCTTCCACATGAAAAGCTGCATTTCCAAGTTCTGTTTCATAACGGAAAGCGCAGACAACATAGGGACAATGGCAGTCTTTATGTTTACTGGGCTGGGTTAGACAGAACAGATGACCTCTTCCCAGTGTTTCAATGAGTACAATTCTCTCATTTTTGGTATTTTCCACTGCTCAGTGGGTGCTTGAGTTTGTGACCTCTGTTTAGATTAAACATGAATAATGTCTCCATTAATATCAAGCCTTGAATTACATACTTACTTAGCTTCAACAAGTGCCTCCATGCAAACAGCATTTCTTTATCAGCACCTGTGTCAACTCCGTTTGTTTGAACTTGACTTAATATTCAGTATAGTCACAAGTGCCTGGGATCCTAGAACCCTTGGGATACTTGAGCTTGTACTCACTGAGAATAAATGCCATTAAATTTATACTGACGTATCTCTTTTTATACTGGGTTTAAAAAAGCTTAGTTTCATCAGTACGATCACCAGGTCTAGCGAATGGAGGCATCACTCTCACTGACAATAAGTTTTGCGGTGGGACGGTCCAGGCACGGTGTTCCACCACTTAGCTGGTTACAGAGATGGTGAAGATGCGGTTAGGCGCACAGAATAACATCACCTGCCTCCCTACCAGGCTGGAGCAGGAAACGTCATTAGGATGAGATCTTGGATGAAGATGGAGAAGCTGTACAGGGAACTGTATATAGAGCCCGCTGGGTGCATGAGGATGCAGTCTCTACCAGTTCACTAGAAACATCGAGCCCGGACCACATGGAGCATCTGCTTTCCATTAAACAAGATTTAAGGTATATTTCGTCTGTAATCACTAATGGGATATTCTTGGAGGAGCAGGTTTTATACTCCCAGGGGAGACTGAGTGGACAAGTGTGTCTAATTTGGGTGGGAAGTATGGGCAAGTCTACTTGCTCTAGCTTTAAGATAAACTGTGCAAACTAGTTCCAATTATTAAAATGCTAATAATTGAATCTTTATCTGATCTATGTTCATCCTGGAGCTAGTACTGATCTTTGGCAAATAATATGGACATGATTCATTGGGTACCCTCAAAAGCACAACAAGGAGGAAGGCCAAACAGAAAGTAGATCTAGGTTTTGGAAGGATTACCTCCTCCTATGCATAGTCACTTCCCTATCTCAATACATTCCTGTCCACACACCTTCTGTGGAATCAGCTGTTCAAATTCTATTCTACATAAAAAAAAAAAAAAGCCACACACTCCTATTTTATGGAAACCTAGCATGTAAAATTTGATTTCACCAATATTGAAATATAAAAGTGACTATTTATTCTAAAGAATGATTCAATATAGAAATGCATTAATTACAGGGTTTCTCTCTCTACATACATATTCCTGGTTAAAGATGTGTTTCAGCCAGAAAGAGGATCTGAAACAAAGGGATCGCTGTGGACAGAGGATGTTGTGTGTGAGTATGGAGGGCAGGTACGGATGCCAAAGGAGGGGCTGTGTGACTCACGGTCAGACCCTGACCCTGCTCAGCCTGTGGCCGGAGGACACCTCACTGAGGACACTCTGCACCTGCTGTGCCGATTAGCGCAGGATTACAGCGGCTTCCTGGAGTGAAAGACATCCCTACTCCTTCACTGTTTAAAGATGCGAAGAGAAAAAGCCCCAAGAATTTCATTTTTTAACTTTTAATTGTGTGAAATGGAAGAAGAGTCAAACTACCGGAACTCTGTTTCTCTGCATTACGATTCCATAAAACCTATCTGCCTCGTCTACTGTCACGCATTTGCACGCTGGAGAGTCTGGCTTAAGTTTTAGTCAACTTCAAGATATCTACAAATGATGCTCTGTTTATTCTGTTTGTGGCCACACTGGCTTCCCTCGTCTATCGCCCAGCAAAATTCTAAGCTGCTGAATATAAAGTCACATCAACAGGTGGCTAAAGCTGCTCATAAGAGGAAGTTAAGTGAGCTTGTAGGACACTTTATAGCCAAATACATATTATTGCTGGGTTACCTGTTGTTTGGAATTTCTCTTTCTCTTCCCTTGCTTAGTCCATATAAGATGAAGGTTAATGGCATCATAGTTCAGTTATGAAAAATACTTACAAAATATGCCTTCAGTCTATGTAAATATTTCAGTAGAGGGTTTCAGAACAAAGTGAAATTAGATTAAAATAATATTAAAATAATGTAATACAGATTTTAAAGCACTTAAGATTCTTTTTAAAAAATATTTATTTATTTGACAGAGAGATACATAGCGAGAGAGGGAACACAAGCAGGGGGAGTGGGAGAGGGAGAAGCAGGCTTACCGCAGAGCAGGGAGCCCGGGGCGGGGCTCGATCTCAGGACCCTGGGATCATGACCTGAGCCGAAGGCAGATGTTTAACCGACTGAGCCCCCAGGTGCCCAGCACTTAAAATATTCTAATGCCTTAGATTCCTCATGCCCCTACCCCACCATCAGTTGCTGTTTCAGGGGAGACTCATATGCTGACCAGTGTGAAATCATCAAATGGAGAAAAGAGACATGTCTGAATATTTCATTTATGGGAGCTTCTGTGCAGGATAAAATTTTACTGCCTTCAAATCTGACTGATTCCAGCCCAAAGTTTTCACCTGAAAGAAAAGCATTATTTTAATTTAATAAGAAAAATAATTATAACAATTATATTTGTAACCTGAAAGCATTTTACCTATTCTTGAATTTTGGCCTGAATTTCTGAATAGTATATCAAAACATAAAACTCCAAAATAGACATGTTGATACTGTTTCAAACCCTGAAAAAGAAATGAGACAAAGTGTCTATTGGCAAAATTGCTATCTTCAATTTACTTTATATTTGAGCACTTAGAATTAGGGGAAAGTGATATAAATATAACCACACATTAATATGATCACAATAAAACAATTATTATACATTAGAGTTTCTTTCAAAATATAGGCATAACCTCTGACCCATTGGGATAGCCACTATCAAGAGGACAGAAAACAAGGGATGACGAGGATGTGGAGAAACGGAAACCTTTATGTACTCCTGAAGGGAGGGTAAAATGGTTCAATCGCTGTGGAAAATAGTATGCAGATTCTTCAAACAATTTAAAAAAGAATTAGCATGTGGGTCCAACAATCCCACTGCTGGGTATGGATCCAAAAGAATCAAAAGTGGGGTCTGGAGGAGATTTTTTTTTTTTAAGATTTTACTTATTTATTAGAGAGAGAGACAAAGAGAGCACAAGCAGGGGGAGCGGCAGAAGGAGAGGGAGAAGCAGACTCCCTGCTGAGCAGGGACCCCCCCAGCTCGGGGCTCCATCCCAGGACCCTGGGATCATGACCTGAGCCAAAGGCAGATGCTTAACCCACTGAGCCATCCAGGCGCCCCTGGAGGAGATATTTCCACATGCATATTCATTGCAACATTATTCACAATCCAAAGGGTAGAAACAATTCAAATGTCTATTGACAGATGAACGGATAAACAACATGTGGTCTATACATACCGTAGAATGTTATGCAGCCTACAAAGGACAGGAACCCCATCACTTGCTGTGACACAGATGAACCTTGAGGACACTCTGCCACATGAAATAAACCAGTCACAAAATGACAAGTACTGGATGTTTGTACTCACATGAATTCTCTAAAGTGGTTGAAGTTAAAGAAACAGAAAATAGAAAGGTGGCTGCCAAGGACTGGGAGTAGGGGTAGGAGAATTAATGTTTAGCAGTCAAAACTAGGTTTCAGTTTTGCAAAAAGAAAAAGTTCTAGAGATCTATTGCACAATAATGTGAATATACTTAACACTACTGAGCTGTACACTTTAAATATTTAAGATCGTTATTTAATATTATGTTTTTATAACAATTAAAAATAATTTAAAAACGTCGTTACTTATAAGACGAGTGAAAATATTAGAAATATTTCACTACAAAATAAACACTATTATAATAGTAATAATGGCTATGATGTGTGTAGCAATAATAATTACAATCACAAGTAGCTTTTGAATGTTTATCTGTTGTAGGCTCTTTATATATATTTTTTCTCTAACTCCTAATACAGAATTATAAGGTATATATAGTTATGCTTGTTTTCTGAAGAGAAAACTTTGCCTCAGGGACATTATAGGCCTTGCTCAAGGTGACAACTCAGAAGACACAGAGCCAGGACTTGAACTTGAACTTACCTGGCTCCAAAGGCCATGAGTTTGTATGAGCACATAATGAGTTTGATTATATTAGGTTTTGTTAATACTAATTTGTAATGTCCTTTTAATGGTTTCGAATTCATCCTTTAAACAGGATATCTTCATTTTTGAGATGATCTATACATCAGCTAGATGTCTTTTTTTTTTCTTTTCATTGTTGAAAACCAAAGCAAGTAACTCTGTACATCAGACTTCGTCTTTTTCTCAAGGAATTTTAACATGACATCAAAATATGGGATCAGTTCTTGAAAACCTGACACTCAGAAATGCCACATTAAAAAGCCTTTCTAGACTGCTCGAATTGTAGATTCACCTCTCTGAGGACCTACTATCAAAATTAATAATGTTATTTGTGTTTTCTACTAAATCTTAGAAAATCTAGTAGCAAAAATGAGGGTTGACGTCAATATATTTTATTTCCAGGTTTTCATGACGATGATGACCACATGGATGAGGATGAAGATATGGATATTGACCACTTCTTTGCACTGGCATCTGGGGTATGGGGGCTGTAATTAGCCTCACTCTAGAGAAGAAATGTAGAGGTGCTTCAGTATTTTACCGGGGTCACACAAGGGACAGAACCAATGCATGAATTCAAGTCTGAGGCTCCACAGCATTGGGACTTAACTCTTCGCTCCCTACACAATTGGCATCACAACATGCCCGAGAAATACGCCCGGACATGGTTGCAGGGCAGAGTTCAACTCCTCCCAAGCTTCCCTTATCACACCTGTTTTCACATCTTTCGAACAGAGCGATCTCTTCTAGTGAGCTGGTACCTTCTACTGTTTCCAGCTCGCGAAATTTCTTTTTTTTTCTTTTTAAAGATTTTATGTATTTATTTGACAGAGAGAGAGACACCAAGAGCAGGAATAGAAGCAGGAGGAGGGGGAGAGGCAGAAGCAGGCCCCCCACTGAGCAGGGAGCCCAATGCGGGGCTCGATCCGAGGATGTTGGGATCATGACCTGAGCCGAAGGCAGACGCTTAACAACTGAGCCACCCCAGCGCCCCAGCTCACGAAATTTCTAATATGACTTCATACTGCAAATGATCCTAAAAGTAAGTTGCCCAAACTTGCTGACCGTGTTGTCTATATTAGAGTACAGTATAGTGTGAAAATGTGGACTTCCGTGCAGAATAGACTGACTCCATTCTCTAGCAAAAGAGAAATTGAGAACAAGCCATGAATACTGCATGAGAAACACGATGTTGCACACTGTAGAGCCATGAACATCATATCCAAGACTACAACTATCTGGATAAATAATAGCATTTATATTTTGATCACTGTACATTTTGCTTTTTATATCATGTACGAGGCAACCTATTATTTATCTTGGGAGAGTATCTAAAACTTGAGCTCATAGTAAATGATTTTGGGAGAGCCTGACTCTATCCAAAGGGAAATCAAATGATCTCTGTGATCAATTTGAAAAGTCAAATACAGAAATATAAATGCTAATAACACAGTAGAGCTGATGAAACAGTGTGTTTACAAATTTTATCCACTGAAATATGTGTTTCAGAGCCCACTATTCTCTTATAAGAAAGTATTCTATTTCATATCATTAGTGAGGTAGCAAGCATGTGGAAGTTTATGTTTCATTAATTTTCATTATTACTCTTATTTGAATTCAAAATACAAATTCTATCAGATAAGTTTGTTGAGGGAATAAATGCTTTATACAGTAATGCATTATGCTGAATACTCTTTGTTTTGCACACATTTTATCCAAATCATTTTTAACTGTGTTGTGCTCATCTGATAGTGTTCTGAATTTGGTATTCTGTATTCTAGTCATTTTTGTCATCTGCCATAATTTTATATTTGTTGATTACCTCAGGATCTTGGCAGTATTATATATTTCTGAAATATATTCAGATATCTCATCGAATTAAAACAAAAATAAAACCCTCTTGATGTGTTAATCACACCCACACACACCCAGCTTATAGTATTCAGTGGTGTTCGGACTTTTAAAAAATGTCCTCACAAATGCTAACATTGGTATTTAGCATCAGATAGTTGGCAGAAGAAATGCTAAGTACAGCGTGATCACATTTATATAATAATCAGCAGATCCATCAAATTTAAATCAAGATCAAAATAATAAATATATATAGGTGTGTGTGGAGGAGGAACGAGTCTTTTTGCATGAAGAAAAATAATGCACATCAAAACAAATGCTTCTGTTGGCAAAGAATATTCAGGAACACAAATGCATAGATCCCAGGAAAAAATAAACCCAATTGCCAATAAATATGGTACAAAGAAGAAAGGAAAAAATGAATTTGAAGGATGTTACATCTAAAATGAAACTGCTAAAACATCTTTAGTATCTTTTGTTGTTGTAAATGCTAAGGGAATTTGCTTCCTGCAGTCTAATATCTAATATAAATTATAAGAAATTTGATAGGTAAAAATGATTTTAAAAACTATGAAATTTAAGAATGACAGTAGTATGGTAACCGTATAAACTGGTATTGTCCTTTTGAAAACGGTTTTGGTAATCTGTATGAAAAACTCAATCATTTTATCAGGTGACCCAGAAAGTTTGCTGCTTAGCATAGGGCTATAATTCAAAAGGAAGCAAAACTGATGTATAAAGATGGCCATTTTAGCATTAGGAAGATATTCAATATCAGTATTATCTGTGCAGGCTGAAAGTGGCAAAGAATGGAGGTGTCCATCCCCAAGACAGCAGGTGGGTAAAATATGGGGGGTTCACACCATGGAGTATTATGTAACCAGTAGAAGCAACAAATTAGAAATACACCTGGCAATCATACCTGGATCTTAAAAATACAGGGCTTCATTAAAAAGTTAGAAATGGATTGAGATGTAAATAACAAGGGTATTTCATAAATTAAAGTTCATGATAATATAAGAATACAAGGTAATATATGGCAATATGAAGCCGGTTTTATAAGAATGCATAAAACAAACAACACCTTAAACAGATTAAGAATAAATGTCAATGAGTTGGGGAAGGTCCTGGGAATGGGATGTGGGGATACGAAGTAATAAACCAACCAGAAAACACAGCTAGGCATTACATGCGTTAATACGCAGAACAGAGGACTATGTTAACTCAAGTCTCTACTCCTGAGATGAAAATAGTTTTCTGAATGACTTGGGAAAAGGGCAGAACATCAAATTGTTTATACAGAGTGAGATCAACTCTGAAATGGCCAATATCAAAAGAGGACTCTAAACCATGAACAGTGGTTAACAGAAAATCACAATTAATCTTTATTTGCCTTTCATATTGACAAATACTCCTTACCTACCAGTTCCAAAGAGATCATTCGTGATGCTTACAGTTTCATCATTATTTAAGGTGGCTTTTGGATGGTAGCCTATTTGTTGCAGCGTGCAATAATCAGAGCATCAGCAGTGACTCAGCTAGGATCCTGAGGAGTCAAACCTGAGCATGATCATTCATTTCCAAGTACATTTCACATCACGCATGCCTCTCATGCAAGAAGATTGATAACACCAGATAACTTGAATGAACCTAATTAGCTTAGGAATATAAGGAATACAAGTATATCATTTTAAACCTGCAACCAATTTTGCTTGTCAACGGTAACACGCAATCTTAAGTGTATAGAATAGAAAAGTTACCAAACTCAATTTTCTCCAGGAAGTTTCTTTCAATCATTAAAAAAAAAGGAGTACCTATGGTCTGGAAGCATACTTTTAAAAATTAGAGGTTAGTTTACTATAGAGAAATTGCTAGACAGTGAATTATAGTAAGAGGCTTCTGAATCTATTATAAGGATTTTACTGTTATCGGCCCACCGAAAGACATGGGGCTGAAACATATTAGGAGATGGGAGAAAAATGTATGAACTTTAGAAATTCTTTTGCTTACTGTACCTGATTTAGAATTCTGGCCAATACCTAGAAACATTGTTTTCTGCCTCTTCTTTTATTTATTTTTTCTGTCCCTTCTTTTCAGTAGAGGGGATTTAACTCCTTACACCTCTTCATTTGCTGAATTATCTCCGTTTTTATGTTCTTTTTCCCCCTGATGCCCTCATCTCAGCAAATTGGACCCTGAGAACTAGAATTCTTTCTAACACACATTTTAAGAAAAATTTTACTCTTCTGTGGACCATCAGATTCGACCAAAAAGATTTCACTGGTTCATAAAAAAGGTCCCCGTCAGTCACCTGGAGAACTTTCTACGTGTGTTGTGATCTCAAAATTTATTTCTATGTAGTCACGGAACTCAAGTAGAGTATGAGGATAATTTGAAAGGTCCCTACAGAAAATCTTTGTAACTATTCACATCACCTTCTGAAAAAATTTGCTTATACTTTTAAGCCTGAGACCTCATAGTTTCAGATGTAAAATGGGAGAAACTAAATCATTGATTCATTTCTCCAAGGAACCCATCTCCATGTTGGTCACCATTTATCAGTCAAGTACAGATTCATAATTCAAGTATGTGCTTTATCCACCCAACTGGGGAAATTGCTGAGGTCTCAAAGAATTCAGAGCTCTTCTTACGGTCCCTACATGAGAACTAAGTAAAACTGTCCTATTATCTCACTGACCAAACCTCACATTTACTCATAGTTTGGGTAAGGTTCATTGTGGCAAAATTATAGTGGAAGAATATATATAATTTTCTGGGTACTCACTGCCTCTCACCATTATCATTTACTTCTCACCAAAACCCTGTCCTGGTGTGAATTTAAATCCTTACATTATCATATGTAGTAAGATGATCATGTAGTGCAATAAACCGATTCGGAGCCTGATAAAACTCCTGGGATGCATTTATAGTTCATAGTGGAAGGCAATGGAAACATGATACAAAATTAGCAGTCTTTCTCTCTTTAAACATTTAGAAGAAAAGTACAGAGTCTTTGTAGTTAGTTGAAAGCTATTTTTAACTGATGAACTAAGGGAGCAAAATCAAATTCTTGTAAAATGCACTATACCTTTATACCTTCTAGCAACCAGCCCAAACCCTTCCACGTGATGGACAGAAGAGGACAGACAGCTCAGTGTAGAAGGCAGTCTGGTGGTTGGGAAAGGGATTGAGGCTATAGAAGCTGATTGATGAGCTGGAGGACCTTCATCTTGTCACGTAACCTCAGTGCATCTCGGTCTTCTCATCTAAGTATCCCGCATCACAGATTTAGCCGTGCTTCCTTCGAACAAATACTTATCGAACCTCCCCCCACCCTGTCAGGCACTAAAAATATAAAACAAAATTTCACTAGAATGAAGAAACGAGATCAACACAAAATAAGACTATAAAGTGGAACGTGCTAGAGAGAATTTGGTATGGAGCAATCTGTCATTGTTTGGGAATCAAATTATTATTAATTGGTGAATTGTAAGCCATTTAATGGATGCTATCTAATTGGTTGTTGGTCTAGCTTGTCCTTGGACTTCCCAGCCTGCTTGTAAAGCTATCCAAAGCTATCTTTCTGCTCCACGACCTGTCACATAGACACGGGTGATTGATCAAGACTGGGCTACTGACCCAAGATGAACTTTCCTTAGGAATAGGGAACTGGGACTGTGAAAGCTCACCCTCTCTTTGGGAAGCTAGATCTATAAACTCTAAGTCCAAAGATATGATCTGGGGACCTGTCACCCACCGGGAAGCCCTGAGAAACTGTGAAAGCAGGTCTAAAAAACAAATGGCCTCATGACCTTCCATCCACTGCCTCTAGTACCTTCATGAGATCCTGTTCTTGGATTGAATTCATTGCTGCTTAAACTAGCTAGCAGTGGTTTCTGTTACTTGCAACCAAGAGGGTCCTAACAAAAAAAGTTTCATAGACATGCAGAATATTTTTATTACTTATTGCATTTTATGGTAATTATAGAGAGAGTACCAAACATCTTCTCCCTTGAAAGAATGCAGCTAAAATGTTGACACTTCTCAAATCACTGAGACAAATAACATTAATGGGCAGTATACTCATGGTCCAGTGTAAATATCCATTTCTTTTTGATTTTTAAGTAGGTCAACACTTGATTTCTTCTAGACTTAAAAAAAAAAAAAAAAAAGGTGCCTTATTGGATGCCTGGATGGTTCAGTGGGTTAAGCATCTGCCCCGGGCTCAGGTCATGATCCCGGTGTCCTGGGATCGAGTCCCGCATTGGGCTCATTGCTCAGCGGGGAGCCTGCCTCTCCCTCTGCCTCCCCCTTGTTGTGCTCTCTCTCTCTGACAATAAAAAAACAAATAAAATCTAAAAAAAAAGTGCCTTAATAAACTGAGCAACATTCTTGCAAAAAGAGAAGCGTGATAAGGTGATAAAAAGCAGTACATTTATGTTCTACTAAAAAAAGATGCACCAAGCATCAAAGAGATGTTTATCTTGAGCTCCCACTCTAAATATACAAACTAATTCTTTGTCACCTATCTTATCTGATTATTTCATCTTTGCAAGGTCACAGGTAAAATGTGGCTAACTACTCCAGCTTGGTTGGCACTGTTTCCTAAGGAATGAACTGGAAGGAATTAAAAGCAAGAGATCAGCTTCGTTTTTATTGGGTGTGGAGGTGGGGTAAAGCACCCAAGTGTGCATTTAAGCTGAAAAGGAAAAACTGAGTCTCCCTAATCAATGCAACAGCTACAGTTTGCAAAACT
The DNA here is from genome assembly GCF_964656455.1 of Halichoerus grypus. Lineage (NCBI taxonomy): Eukaryota > Metazoa > Chordata > Mammalia > Carnivora > Phocidae > Halichoerus > Halichoerus grypus. The sequence goes on along the minus strand of NC_135725.1, from coordinate 14,973,944 downwards.
GCCTTTTTTCTCTGTTCAGAAAGAAAACAGTGAGGTCTTCATTGTGTTTCTGCTTTGTGACAGGCTGATTTTGCAAAAACCTCTCCTGTTACTACAACCATTTATTGTCCTCTTCCCATGTGACAGGTCCCGAACTAAGCACTAAATCTGCACCGTCTTTTCCAAATCCTACCTCTGTGAGGTAATGCATCATCCTGCTACGGAGAGGTTTGGGGAGATAGAGTCATTTTTCCCATTTATTTCCCACATTTTTTTAGTTTAATCATGAATCACCAATTACCTCTAGCACTTCCTTATTTACAAAATTCAGTTTCTCTTGGGCATTCACCAAACCAGCAGTTTTTACGTTGCCAATTATCAGCCGCATTTCCAAAGGAGACTACTAAATGTTGAGAAGTGGGTGTGGCTGGAAGAACGTTGGACTCTCGGAAAGGTGACTGTTTCCTGCCTCCCTCTTCCCCTGTGTAGCTGTGAATCTTATGTTAAATTATGATCATCTCTCTTGACCTCAGTTTTCTCATCTGTAAAATGGTCCCTTCAGACTAGAAGACTTCAAAGTCCAGCTCCAGCCTTCAGCAAGCAAACCTAGAAGGGAAGAGGGGGCAGAAGCTCAGGTGTGATGCACAGGGTTAACTGCCCAGCATGGTTGTTTTGCCAGTTTCCAGAGCAGTTCACAGTTCATCGAAAAATGTAAGTAACGGTTGTGTGATCACCGTGAATTCCTTTTCAGCCTGGGCCCTTCTCGTTTCTTTTATCAAATCTTTGGCGGTTTACCAGGCCCAGATGCGTTGCCAACTTTCCCTGCAACTTTCTTGGAAAGGTCTGAAGGCACATTCTGTTCCTGTTGGTTTGGGGTGAACTAGGGCTGAGGACAGGGGGTGTGAACCTTCCTACAGGTGGGCTGCTACGCCATCGAAAGTTCAAGGTGAACTCTAACCTCCTTAGAGAAGAGCCAGGTGAGATGAGCATATGTAGGTTGAAGTTTCTGGACTGATTCTCAAACCTAGACATGCACACTAGACCTCCCTCAGGAGCCGTTAAACCATAGCAATGTCCACATCCCACACATCTTGGGAGGATGCATTTTAAAAAGCTCCTCAATATAACGAAAGGGCATTCTAGGTTGAGGACCTCTTGTAGGGGAAAACAGCCTGCTAAGGAGATCAACAAATGCATTCAGCCAAATTACAGTGACGTTTGGAAGGGGCACCTGTGCCCGGAAAACTTGCCCGTCAGTGTGAGGAATCTGGCAGAGGAATGAAAAGACAGAGAAGGTTTTGGGGAAAGCCCCGTGTACCCTAGGAAACGGGAACAGTCTGGTCACAGCAGCAACAGTGGGCCTGGGGAAAGGCTGGGGGAGAACATTCCAGGAAGAGAGAGTGAGGCGTGGACCTTGGATCTGTGTGGAGAGAGGTCCAGAGGTGGATCAGGGCGTTTGAGAGCTGGAGGGAGGGTGGGAGGCCTCTGCAGCCAGACTTGGGCCTGGGCAGCTGGGAGAATTCGGCGTGAGTGATGGGAGAGTAATCACATCTGGAACAATGGGCTCTGATGAAGAGGGTAGGATGGAAATTAATCTGGGGAAAAAGCAGGACAGGAAAGGAAAGACTGAAAGACTAGTCATTTCGGAATTGCTGGTGACAAGCAGGGTCGGTTGGAAGACCTGTAGCAGAAGAGGCAAGGGGCAAGGAGGAAAAAAGATGGGGGACAGAGGCATTGCTTTGCTGTGAGTTTCTGGAAACTAGGAAAATGCGCAAGCACAGGGGTGGGAAGATGGACAAAATACAAAATCCAGGAAATTTAGGGCCTCTTTCTCAGGTGGGTTGGGTATGCCCTTGTGACTCTTCACCAACCAGACAGATCTGTATTTCCACGACTAGAACAGTTACCTTATGAGTATGATATGCATAACTTTGGCTCGATAAAATATTCCTGTGTCTAGGCACTTCTCCCCAACCTGAATAAACACCAGTTTTTCTACCTAAAGGCTCCTTTTTCTACTTGTGACCAGGCAAACAACCTGTGGTTTAGGGACATCTTTCTGCCAAGATGTCTGCAACTTAATACATAAGAGAGATTTTTTTTTTCTTAAAGCTTTGCAATTTGGGGCTGAGTAAATATTAGAGGTTTCAAGGTCACTTTTTTTTTTTTTGAGGTCAGCTTTTAATAAGAATGTCTAAGAATGATCATGGGAGCCAGTACTTTTTCACATAGGGAAGAAAGCAAGCATCCAAATGGAATGGGGAAACTGACATACTCCCTCAAGAGTAACCTTCAGGATCTGAGGTACATATTCATATTAAAAAAAATATCATAGACTTCTAAATATCTAAAGTCTAAAAGTCATATGGCAAAAAAAATCTGACAAGGACATAACAAACCATAGGGATTTTCTGACCCACTGGCAGAAATTGTGTTAATTAGCATTTAATCATGTCATACTTAGCTACAGAAAAAACAAAGCAAAATATTTTTACTCCTAATGTTTCTCCATGCAGCATCACCTTCTCTAATATAATTAAGCCCACATTGGATTTGTGTATAGACATTATGTACCCATGTCAAATTCCTTGTGCAAGCACCGTATTACAGACAATTGAAAATAATTGCTTGACAATCTGTTAATTAAAAGGTTTGTTAGGAGAGGATAATGAGAATTACCTTATATTCCCATTGGTTAAGAGGAAAATCTTAAAATAATTGTGGCAGTTAATGTGTGTTGTGAGCTTACAAGAAATAGGCATTTTAAAGTGCTTTACAGGGGCGCCTGCATGGCTCAGTCATTAAGCGTCTGCCTTCGGCTCAGGTTATGGTCCCGGGGTCCTGGGATCGAGCCCCGCATCGGGCTCCCTGCTCAGCGGGAAGCCTGCTTCTCCCTCTCCCACTCCCCCTGCTTGTGTTCCCTCTCTCACTGTCTCTCTCTGTCAAATAAATAAATAAAATCTTTTAAAAAAAAAAGTGCTTTATAGATTATCCCAGTTATTTCTTATAGCAAGATTGGACAGAACTACTATTTTTTTCTCTATTTTGACAGATGATGGATTCTGAGGCACAGAGAACTACAAAATTTGCTCAAGCGAACAATGTGGTGTAGGTGGTGGAAAAAGAGATTTGAACCCAATTAGTATAGTTCTAGTGTCTGTGTCCCTAGCCTCTGGTTAGACCACCTCATACTGGAGAAATCTTCTGCTAAAACTGAGGCTTCTGCCGCTAACGACAGCCGTCATTACTGATGTGACTTCATAACGCAAGAGATGATCACTTGGATCACGTGGGCTACTCCTCCAAATTAGCACGTGGGGTATGGGTTCTACCCTCTACTTGGATCACGTGGGCTACTCCTCCAAATGAGCACACGGTGTATGGGTTCTACCCTCTACTTGGATCACGTGGGCTACTCCTCCAAATGAGCACGTGGGGTATGGGTTCTACCCTCTACTTGGATCACGTGGGCTACTCCTCCAAATTAGCACACGGTGTATGGGTTCTACCCTCTACTTGGATCACGTGGGCTACTCCTCCAAATGAGCACGTGGGGTATGGGTTCTACCCTCTACTTGGATCACGTGGGCTACTCCTCCAAATTAGCACACGGTGTATGGGTTCTACCCTCTACTTGGATCACGTGGGCTACTCCTCCAAATTAGCACGTGGGGTATGGGTTCTACCCTCGCACTGCACGTAGCCGGGGATTGTGTATTCGTTTCTTGGGGATGCTGTCACAAATTACCACGGACTTGATGGCTTACAACAACAGAACGTTACTAACTCATAGCCTGGAGGCCAGGAGTCTGTTAGCAGGACCTGGCTCCTTCTAAAGGCTGTAAGAGGGGACTCTACTTTGCCTCTCCCAGCTTCTGGTGGCTCCAGGTCCTCCTTGGCTTGTGGCTGCATCACTCCAACCTCTGTCTCTGTCTTTACATGGCCTTCTCTTTCCTCGGTTTCTCCTCTGTGTGGCTCTTAAAGGACACGTGTCCTTGGATTTAGGGCTCAGGTCTCAACTCGAGATCCTTAACCTAATTACATTGACAAAGATCATTTTTCCAAATGAGGTCCTTGATTTCAGGAAATTCCCTAGCTCTCAGCTTCCCTCGCTTCCAAGGGGCTGCAGCTAGTGATTGGCTGATGGAGAGAAGCAGAGACCCCACGGCTTTGACTCCCTTCGGGACAGCTGCAAGGGCTCATTCCTGCCCTGTCACCCCCCAGAGGATCCACTGAGATGTTGGTCACAGCTGGACCCACATTGTTCCCTTTCTGCCCAAATGTGCTGTCCTCACTTCCTTGCAAATGTATCTTCTGGAAGCCCTCCCCAACAAGACTTCTATGTCAAGTTTTCCACTCAGAATCTGTTTCCTGCGAACCCAATCGAAAGCAACTATATTGGAATTTGTGACCAACTGCATGTAATCTTTTGGCCAGTCCTGGCCTTGGAGGGATATTTAGCATTTTTATAAGCTGATTGTTCCCTGGAATCAACTCTGCTACAGGGGTCTGGACTCGTACCATACCAGGAGGATTATGCATCTTGCATTCAAAGTTTAATAGGAAGACATTTTCTAGAGAAAGTGCAATTAAAAAGGCTTGCCACTTCCTCCAAAAAAAACTAGAACCTTTATTTGATGCTTCTCTTTTTGTCTTATCAAAATTATAATCATAAAAGCCACAATTCTACAAATGTCTATATCAATACAGAAGAGTTACATTACTTTTTAACATCACCCCTCTATCTGATTACACCTTCGTGCGCCCGAGCCCACCCCACCACCACCACACACGTCAATACCCTCCTACATAAACACACAGCGTGTCCTTGACAGTGAGCAGGAGGTCTCCAAGAAGTCTCAAATACAGGCCACCTACATTGGCCCCTTCTCAGAAAAGTAGCTTAAATCTCTTTGCCAGGTCTGCATATAATATAGAATAAAACGGATTTGCTACCCATTTTGATAAATGAAATGGAGTTTGGTGCAAGAGCTGAAGGAATCCATCTGTGGATGAAGTATAGTCGATGTTGTCTGCGTGCGCTTCTTTTTTCCTCCCAAGATCCAACCATTTCCTTACTAAGAATCAGTGCAGGGAATGATGAAAGATTAACTCCATGATAACCACTTGGGGCCTAGCAGATATGGGAAAAATAAGCAGTAAAATATGAGCTTTATGCTTTTATTTTGATGCCCAGTCCGGACTCCTTAGAATGACGCCTTCTTGGAGGGATGTACATAGAATATTAGCAGTGCAGACACCTTCTGAAGAGTATTTCAATCTGACTAAGTCTGAGATCAGGAACTAAGGCGTCCACAGATCATTCTATTAGCCTACAATCTCTGTTAGGATCTGAGATGCCCTAATTGAGCAAGTATTTACAGTATATTGGTAGATTACTATACCCTATCAGGGACCTCTGAGGCCAGCTGATGGTTGTGGCGCACAGAGACAGTTGAAATTGGTGCCTCTGTTCGACAACCAAGTGTCTCAGCAAAAAGGACCCATGTAGCCTTAGGAGGGCCTCATTTTGTTCATTAAAACCCAATAACTATTCAATAATATATCACAGAAAAATAGAAGTCGGCTTATATATCACATATTACAAGTATTGTGTATAAAGTTTGGCAAAGCAGTAAAAGTAGCTAATAACACATTTCTACCCTTCTAAGAGTGGCTTATGGTTGTTCACTGCAACATTACGCTTCTATCCTTGGACCCAGACAGATAATGTCTTTGGATTTGTCATAAAGAGATAATCAGCCAAGGACTTAAAATCTGTGCACAAGGATGCTCATCATAACATTATGATGGTGAAAATTTTGAAATCACCTAAATTTTGTTCATATAACATTTTATATAAGGAGTAATTTGCATCCCTAGAAAGTATAGTAGGAACTCACTATTTATAACCATGGAAGATGTCTATGCCATATTGCTTAGTACAAAACAAGATACCATACCACATGCATAGGAAGAAATCATCTCTAAAATTACACATACAAAGCCAAGCACACACATATTCATAAAGACATGATATCTGGAAGCATATTCTTATCTGTTCATATGAGAATTGCAGAAAATATTTACTTCTTCATACTTTGCTGTACTGACTAAACTTGTTTACAATGAGCATGTGTCATTTCATTAAGTTGAAAATGTCTAAAAATCTACTTTTGATTTTTAAATCATTCTTTTAAAAGTCATGCTTTTAAAAATTTTTAAGATTTTATTTATTTATTTGAGAGAGAGAGCACAAGCAGAGGGAGCAGCAGAAGGAGAGGGAGAAGCAGACTCCGTGCTGAGCAGGGAGCCCGATGCGGGATTCGATCCCAGGACCCTGGGATCATGACCTGAGCCAAAGGCAGATGCTTAACCGACTGAGCCACTCAGGTGCCCCCAAGTCATGCTTTTTTATCAGTATGTCCATATCTATACTTATTATACTTATTTACTTGTTTTTACCTATTATACTATTATTTGTGTTGTTCTGATTGTTAATGATAAAACCCTTAACATTACTTGAAGAAACCACGTTGGTGGGTTGCAAACCTTTGGGGAAATGGGCCTGACACACATAGCATGGGCTCTACCTGACCAGCCCCGGTAGCAGGGCAGAGAGTGTATCCCCCATCCTCCAGGGTATACAGACAAGTGGGGAACATGCAGATGTGATCAAGGAGCCTGTCCAGTCATGGTCCGGTGGTAAACATGCTGGCATCAAGAAGAAATACAAAATTTCTAATGTCAAAGGATGTGGAAGAGGAAACAGAGCATGGTCCTGAGTAACCCACCTGTCCTTTCTGAACTTACATTCCTTTTTTCATTTGCAGTTTGCTGTGGTGACTAGAAAAATGTGTGTCGGGGCACCTAGGTGGCTCACTTGGTTGAGCGTATGCCTTCAGCTGAGGTCATGACCCCAGGGTCCTGAGATCGAGTCCCGCATTGGGCTCCCTACTCAGCGGGGAGTCAGCTTCTCTCTCTCCCCTCTGCCCCTCCCTCTGCTGGTGCTCTCTCTCTCTCAAATAAATAAATAAAATCTTAAAAAAAAAAGTGTGTGTCAAATGCCTGGTTGATAGTAGGCGTTTAATTAGTGATGTTGTGATTGCTATTATTGCTGACATTTTGGCTACCGTGTGCTACTAAGAAATGTTGCTATGAAGAAGTGTAACATTGAAAATCACGTGCTGAATTTTATCATGTGGCCATTCAAAACAGATAATTCGTGGAGGGGAGAGTGGGGGGGTTCTTAGCCCACACACAAGAAATTTCTTTCTTTTCTTAAAACTATCAAGTATTACCAAATTTCTACACATCTTTACTCAGAATGATTCAGCCTGAAAGGAAGAACGTTTTCTTCTATATCTCACTTGGATGTGGTAATATATAAATTTTAATTTAACAGCACCTACTTCATTCCTAGAAAATCCAATTTTCTGTGCAGGAATGGGACAATTAATTTTGCCTTCAGGTAGACAACACTTAGTCCATGGCATATTCTGCACTGTGCTAAACTTTTTCTTCAGTCTCAGTTTCCACAAAGCATAAGCAGTTTCCTTCAAATACTGCAGAATATTTTTCATTCTGATCAATTTCATATCACCGGTGTGAAAAATTACTAATAAAAATGGCTCACATTGAAAGTGAAGGCAGCATTAATGAGTTTCCCTTTAATTTCTCATGTGTGTGTGTTCAGGCTTGACAAATAAATCACAATCACATATATTGGTCTGTGATGCAGTTTATTAGCCTAATATACCCTATATCTAATACATAGTACCATGGCAGAAATAAAATTGATCAGCCGGTTTTTATCATCGCAGCAATATTCAACAAGAGGCCATTCACCTAAGATAAACTTCAGAATCCAATATTCAGAATTCCAGAATACTGATTTTGACATGTAATGATCTCTCAAGTAGTTTAGAAATGTGAATTTCTGGTTAACTTAGTGCTTTGATTAACTGTATAGGAGAAACTAATTAACCGTATGGGATTAACTAATGGGAGAAAATACTTGCAAATCACATGCCTGGCAAGGGATTAATATCCTGAGCATAAAAACAAAAAATAAAGAAAAACTTCTACAACTCAACCACAACAACCCAAGAGAAGAAGATGGGCAAAGGACTCGGGTGAGCCTTTCTCCAAAGAAGATACACAAATGGCCAAAAAGCACAAGAAAGATGCTCAACATCACTAATTGTCGGAGAAATGAAAACCAAGCCAGCAGCTGTGGAGAGCAGTATGGCAGTTCCTAAAGAAACCAAACGTAATTGGAAAAGACTCTTCCAAACCAAACAATAATTAGTCTTCTCTGAACCTTCTCCCTTTTTTTAAAATTAAATTTAAAAAATTAATTCCAATGTAGTTAACGTACAGTGTTATATTAGTTTCAGGTGTACGATATAGTGATTCAACAATTCTGTGCATTGCTCAGTGCTCATCATGAAACCTGTACCCTTCACCCCCATCACCTAGTTCACCCATCCCCCACCCACTTCCCCTCTGGTACCATTAGTTTGTTCTCTATATTAAGATTCTGTTTTTTGGTTTGTCTCCTTTTTTTTTTGTTCCTTTGTTTTGTTTCTTACAGAATTCCATGTATGAGTGAAATCATACAGTATTTTCCTTTCTCTGACTGACTTACTTCACTTAGCCTTATACCTTCTACATCCACCCATGTTGCAAATGGCAAGATTTCATTCTTTTGTATGGCTGAATATTTCATTGTATATATATACCACATCTTCTTTATCCAGTTATCTATCTATGGACACTTGGGTTGCTTCTGTAATTTTTTTTTTTTTAATTTTTTTTTTAAGATTTTATTATTTATTTTGAGAGAGAGAGAGGGATAGAGCACAAGCAGGGGGAGCAGCAGAGAGAGAGGGAGAAGCAGGCTCCCCGCCGAGCAGGGAGCCCGATGCGGGGCTTGATCCCAGGACCCTGGGATCATGACCTGAGCCGAAGGCAGACGCTTACCCGACTGAGCCACCCAGGTGCCCCAAGTTGCTTCTGTAATTTGATGATCGTAAATAATGCTGCAATAAACATAGGGGTGCATCTGTCACTCTGAATTAGTGTTTTCATATTCTTTGGGGAAATACTTCATAGTGGAATTAATGGATTATCTAATAGTTTTATTTTTAATTTTTTGAGGAACCTCCATACGGTTTCCCACAATGGCTGCACCAGTTTGCATTTTCACTAACAGTGCAAGAGGGTTCCTTTTTCTCCGCCATCCCCTCTGAGCCTTCTTTTTGACCAGGCCTTGTTCTCAGCCCAGTCTTCATTTAACCTAGTACAGTACATAACTCAGAATCTCTCACCCTTGATACCTTGTTAAAGTTCTTCCTCCTCCTCTCTTGATAACTGATCACCCTAGTCAGCCTTCGACAAGAATCCTAAGTCAGTTTAGCACAAATCCCCCATCCTTGATGTCTCCTCTTAGTACTTTTCCATCCATTGACCCCCCTCAATCTGCTCATTGCCTAGAAATCTCTATCTGTCCTTGCTGTATTCAGAATTGAACCCGATCTCTCTCCCCTACTGTGATCGTCTTGACACCTACTGCAATAATCCTGAATAAAGTCTTTCTTACTGACTCAACAAGTGTCAGAATTATTTTATCTTTAACATCATCCAGAAATTCACTTCTGGGTATATATTCAAATAATCAAAAGTGAGTATTTGTACAGATATCTGTACACCCATGTTCACAGCAGTATTAGTCACTATAACCAAAAGGTGGAAGCCATGCAAGTGTCCATTGGTGGGTGAATGGATAAACAAAATAGTATATATGTGTAATGGAATATTATTCAGCCTTAAAAAGGGAGAAAATTCTAATGTACACCATAACATGAATGAACCGTGAAGACATTATACTAAATGAAATAAGCCAGTCACAAAAGGACAAATATAACTTCACTTTTATAAGGTGCCTAGAGTAGTCAAATTCATAGGGTTGAAAAGGAAAATGGTGGTTTCCAGGGGCTGGGGGGGGGGGCAGGGAGAATGGAGAGTTATTGTTTTTTGTTTTATTTATTTATTTATTTATTTATTTGACAGAGAGAGAGAACACGAGCAGGGGGAGTGGGAGAGGGAGAAGCAGGCTTCCCGCCGAGCAGGGAGCCCGATGCGGGGCTCGATCCCAGGACCCTGGGATCATGACCTGAGCCGAAGGCAGACGCTTAACGAATGAGCCACCCTGGTGCCCCAGAGAGTTATTGTTTATTGACTACAGTTTCAGTAAGATATCTAGTTCATTTGTTCAAAATGAAAAACTTCTGGAGAAGGGAGGCTGTGATGGTGGCACAACATTGTGAAATGTACTTAATACCACTGAACTGTACACTTAGAAATGGTTAAAATAGTAAATTTTATGTTCTATGTATTTTACTGCAATAAAAAGAGAAATATGTCTGAAATTCTCAGGTTAAAAAAATATAATTCTCAACACATTGAGCTTCTTTTTCAGTTCATAGTATCAGAATACAGTTTCAACTTATTTATTATGTATTTCTCACTCAGTCATACAATGGTATGACTAAAACAAAAACAAATTTGCGAAAAACAAACAAAACCAGAAACAGACTCATAAATACAGAGAACAAAATGGCAGTTGCCAGAGGGGATGGTGGTGGGGGATGGGCAAAATAGGTGAAGGGGACTAAGAGGTCCAAACTTTCAGTCTAATAAATTAGACACAGGGATGAAAAGTACAGCAAAGGGGATATAGTCAATAAGACTGCAACAACTATGTGGTGACAGATGGTAACTACACTCATCATGGTGAGCATTTCGTAACGTATATAATTGTCAAATCACTATGTTGGATATCTGAAACGAATATAATATTACATGTCAACTATACTTCAGTTAAAGAAAATGTGGTCAAAATTTCCTTCCAAGTATCTCCTTTTGTTGATTAAGAAAAAAAAATTGGGGGGGCGCCTGGGTGGCTCAGTCGTTAAGCGTCTGCCTTCGGCTCAGGTCATGATCCCAGGGTCCTGGGATCGAGCCCCGCATCGGGCTCCCTGCTCCGCGGGAAGCCTGCTTCTCCCTCTCCCACTCCCCCTGCTTGTGTTCCCTCTCTTGCTGTGTCTCTCTCTGTCAAATAAATAAATAAAATCTTTAAAAAAAAAAAAAAAAGAAAAAAAAAATTTTTTTTTAGTTTAATCCTCTTTTTGTTTTGTAACCCTGCTTAAACATTTCAGAGCTGAGCAAGCCGGAATTCTTTTTTACCTTTCATTTTAAAATTGCGGCGGTTGAACACTTGAAATTTTTTTTAAATAAATATGAAAGCTGCTCTTTCTTTGTAAAAATAATTTTAAAGAGTACTTGACCAACAGGAGTAATTACTATGACTGTATTAATAGGTCTGGATTTGCCCTGAGACCTGATTTGACTGGATTTACTTGAGACGGTGAATCCATTTAAAGGACTGAAAACAAACTCTAGAAGCTATCTAGTTCCTTTGTTCTAAGAAGGACTCACCCATTCCAGGAAGATGGCTCTTTATTACTTTATTCAAATACTTTCCTAAGACTCTCATTCAAAAGAATCTATTCTATTTCTTAATAATACTATTCCTGGTTCAAATTGTCCATCTTTAACAATAGCTCTTAATAACGTGTATTCCCTCTTTTTCTTCCTACTTAGGAAATAACACAGTCTGTTTCTATAATGCATGTTTCTGTAAGAGAAATGTGCTCATATCTGTCAGGGGAGTCTTGCTAGTTTAAAGAGGAAGTAAGTTCATTCAATTTGTTGTTCTCCCCAAAATGTTAATGTTGTTAAGTAAGCAGGACAAAATTTCTCTCAAAGAGAGAAATTATCCCTCAGCGGGGAGAAAGGTAAATCCTACAAGAGCCTTTCTTGGTGACTGGTTAGTAGCCATGCTTTCTACACATTAAACTATTTGGTGAAACAGAGAAAGAATCTCCAAAAATATATTTACTCTTGTGGTTAAAAACTAAAAAGTGGTTTACTTAAGGAGCCTATGCCCTAAATCAATTTTTTAAAAAAAACGTTTTGATTAAACTCGTCTCTCTTAAAAATAGAGACCCTCTTCAGTCCACCTCCCTGGGGAGAAATTCTGAGCTGAGAGGAATTGTCAGTGGATATGTAACCATGTTGACATCTTATTAGGATTTTAATTGTTTTCATTTGTGCTCTGGTTACAAATAAGAATACATTTTGAGCAGTCTGCCTTTAACCCTGGCTTATGAATGTCCCTGTCGGTGTACCTTGTTGCAGAAATCCAGGTATTTGTAGAACAGATAAATTGCAGTATAGCTGAAACAAATTCTTACCATTTTCTGAGGATTATTCCCAGCTGTACACAAATTACCTCATTTAATCCCTAATAAGAGCTTTTTGAGTTTGGTATAATTATGCCCCCTTTTGAGAACATTGAACTGTGGTTCATGGTTTCTTTTGCAAGAATGAATCAAAGGACTCTCTCCTTCAGTCTCCCGAAATGATAACATTTATCATCTTGGTTTTATCATTCTCTTTCTCAGCTTTTGCAAGTAAGGGACACAATGTCCCTTTACGTCTAAATAGTTCAGAGTTTATTTCCTAAAAACAAAGGCATTCTACAGTAAAATTAAAATCAGGAAATTAGCATTGATACAATAATATTGTCTTACTCAAGTTGCCTGAAAAGGTTCTTTCTAGCAGAAGAAAAACACAACGAATTTAGGTGTCCTGGTGCTATAAATTCCTTCAATCTAGAATGGTTCCTTTGTCTTTTGTCACTTTAACACCGCAGGAGAGTACAATATTCTCTTGGGATCTTGTTAAACATGAGTTTGCCTGATGTCTCCTCATGATTTTGTTCAAGCTATGCATTTTTGCCTGAAAGGTCCAATGGTAGTTCATAGTTTTATCAAAGTTATACAGTTAAAGTTGGGGCCACCATTTGAACTTGAGTGAGGATCCAAAGCCTACACTCAAAACCTCCATTCCTAACATCGTGAATAATTACGGAATTTCTCATACAGTATCTTTAACAAATGTTAATGATTTCTATAAATGTCACTGAAGATTTACTGGAGCCCTTACCACATAACAGAATCGAGAGCAGGGAAATCAAAGGGTATCATAATATAGACCTATTATAGGATGTACATGTTTATTGTCCATTATGTGGGAGATGCAATTAAAAAATTTGGATTAATAGAAAACTCCATCAAAGTCTATTTTGTATGTCTTGGACTATCAATTGCTAAGATTCTGTTTTGTTTTGTTTTCTTTTGTTTCAAGTTTTTTTTGTTTTTTTTTTTAAGATTTTATTTATTTGCGAGAGAGAGAATGAGAGACAGAGAGCATGAGAGGGAGGAGGGTCAGAGGGAGAAGCAGACTCCCTGCTGAGCAGGGAGCCTGATGTGGGACTCGAGGATCATGATCTGAGCCGAAGGCAGTCGCTCAACCAACTGAGCCACCCAGGCACCCTTGTTTCAAGTTTTTAATTAAATTCTAGTTAGTTAACATATAGTATAATACTGGTTTCAGAAGTAGAATTTAGTGATTCATCACTTACATATAATACCCAGTGCTCATATAAAAAGTGCCCTCCTAATCCCCATCACCCATTTAGTGCACACCCCACCTTCCCTCCAGCAACCCTCAGTTTGTTCTCTATGGTAAGACTATCTTATGGTTTGGCTCTGTCTCTTTTTTTTTTCTTCCTTCCCCTATGTTCATCTGTCTTGTTTCTCAGATTCCACATATGAGTGAAATTATATGGTATTTGTCTTTCTCTGACTGACTTATTTCACTTAGCATAATACACCCTAGCTCCATTCACATCCTTGCAAATGGCAAGATTTCAATCTTTTTGATGGTTGGGTATTATTCTGTTTTATATATATATATATATATATCTCACATCTTCTTTATCCATTCATCAGTCAATGGGTATATCTGATAAAGGGTTAATATTCAAAATCTATAAAGAACTTATCAAATTCAACACTCAAAAAACAAATAATCCAGCTAAAATATCCTACTTTACTTGCTTATTTGCCTCCTGTCTTATTTTCTTGTCCTAAACATTTGTTATACAATATGTTTGATTCTATAGCATTTCAATTTAGACAAGTGATTTTCTTGAGAACATAATATAAACATTATAATCAAATGCCCCTGCATTCCAGAAATTCAACTCCTAAAGTTTTGCAAAAACAGGTGGTGATTTATATGTAATATCCTGCTCTTTTAATTACTTCAAAAGCCAACAAGTTAACAAAGTAGATTTAAAAATAGCAGCATGAGTCAATATGAACAAAGAAACCTTTGTATTTTCAAAACTCTATATATCTTGAGCTAATTCTTCTAATGTCACTATTACAATGCAAATTGAAACTTAAACAATAAGCAATTAATACTGTGACTTATCATTGATGTTTTAGTCATGAGGATCTTTAAATGCAAGTCTAAGTTCCACAAATAGAAACTTAAATTTATCCTGGATACCCTTTATTTTAAAATTTCAGTTTCCTATACTCTCAGAATCATGATTGACTTGATTTTGACTAGTGAAAGTACAAAGTCCCTGAAAATAAACGTACCTTCTCAATATAAACTGGTGTTGCTTCTAAAAGAATAAATAAATAATAAAATGATTCAGTTCTCAGCAATCACCATAAACTTTCAGAACCAAAGTCCTGGAAAATCCATGGGCCCTTGTGAAGTAAGGGCTAATACACAGTGACATGCCACTATTTTATTTAATCCAGTGTTTTCAAAGATGTGAAATTAGCTCCTTAGTAGGTCATGATCAGTGCTTTTTAAAAATGAAATAAAACAAGATGGAAAATTTTTCAAGGTGTCATGTAGGAAATGTAAATATTAATATGTGAAACTTTTGTTTTAGTGTATGTGTGTATGTGTGTCCACATATGTGGAAACACATATCTAAGTGTGTGTCTCTTTCATGTACGGTGTGGAAAGGGAAAATAGTTTATTTACTGTTAGACAATCAAAGAAATCTTGGGAGCCACTGATTTACTCCATATTCAATTCAAACTTATTCTTTGCTGTCATTTCCTACAGGTTACATAGGTGATGTATTTTATTTTTCATTGATTTGCTTTTTCTCCTGCCCATACTAGATATTTCAAGGGCCTTCTTCACAGTCTCTACCCACGCTCACCCAGCAATATACATAGATAAACTCTTCACCTAGGAATATTACCTCCCACTTCCATCCCTAGCTTTTTGATAAACATTAAAGCAGTTTCAGCCGATAGTTATCTATTTTAGCTGTTTGGTTTCTCTTCCTTGCATTGGTAATGATCCTAATTCCTTTCCTACCTGATGAAATCTGTCTAAACAAAATTAGATTATCTAATTTGCTCACCATTATGCGCTGAGTTCCTACCCCATAGTATGAGCTCTATAAGCATTTGTTAAATAACTAAATACAGGCCTATTGACAAGAGTGATCCTGTCTCCCCCTGTACAATGGCCCTTCCTAAATCATCCCACCCGACCAAATTATTGAATCCAATCCTCACAGGACCAAAAGTATTCTTGCTTGAGATTGCACAATTTAAGGGGTGAGGGAAATAGAAGAATCTCTTCTTGATTGAGATTACAATAGAGCTGGGTGTAAATTATATCTGGCTAGCAAAAATGCTTTGTTTACTCCACACATTTTAATCAATGTCCTATATTTAGGTATTAGAAATTTCCACAGAAAACTCGGCTTGTCTTAAAAGATCGTAAGATCTGGGGCACCTGGGTGGCTCAGTTGGTTAAGCGACTGCCTTCGGCTCAGGTCATGATCCTGGAGTCCTGGGATCGAGTCCCATATCGGGGTCCCTGCTCAGCAGGGAGTCTGCTTCTCCCTCTGACCCTCCCCCCTCTCGTGCTCTCTCTCTCTCATTCTCTCTCTCAAATAAATAAATAAAATCTTAAAAAAAAAAAAAATCATAAGATCTGGCAACACCAGGTTCCGAGTTGGCTGGAGCTGGAGTGGCTGATTCATCTTGATGGCACATGTGTGTATTTCTTTTCTTTTTGCTAGTTTTCCCTACTAGATTGTGAGTCCCCCAGAATCCTCATAGCTGGGACTCCACAGCCCTGTGCGAATGGATGCATAAATTATGAATGGGCCCCAGTGCTTAAGGTCCGTTTCAAGGAGGGCTTACATAACTCTTAGGTTTGGTCCTCTGTTCGCTTCCTTACTGCACCTAGAGTTTGTCCCGCAGAAACCTTATCGAAGTCTGCGGCTCAGCTATCATGTCCACCGTAAAGCTAAGTTGGCAAGGCTGGCCCGCCTCCTGGACTGTAATCAGAGATCTCTAACTGTCCCTCAGCCACTCAGACGGTCAAGAGCTTAACCCGTTACCCAGCCAAAACGTACTTTCCAACTGACTGCCCAGCTTTCTGTAACACTACCATCAGCCTCCTCCTTTTCTCCCTACAGCCACACTCCCTGAGTTATCAAGTGTCGTTCGTTCTTCAAAATAGCAAATGTCTATTCTCCTTCTTTCCTCTCTTCAAGGTCAAGTTTTATCATATTGATAAACACTTAATTGCTCTCCTTGACTCCAGTCTCCTGACTTCCAATGTAGATTTATTTATAATATCAACTATCCACCACTCGCTTAGGAGTTAAGGATACAGCGGAGAACAAAAGCGAGAGTCCCTACCCGATGCAATTTGTAGCCAGTGGGGGATACAACAAACACACAAACACATACATAATCATACGATGTCATATAGTAATAGACTATATGAAGAAAAGCAGAGTAAGAGAACAGGTAATGGAGAGGTGCAACTTTTTTTTTTTTTTTTAATGACTGTAAATCTTTTAACATTTAGATTCCTATGCAATTAATGGGAATTTATCACGTATAGCTTCCAGATTAAACTGCACTTTTCTTTTGGTGACGTTGAGCCTATACCTGAGACAGAATCATATTTGAAGCGTCCACTTCAGTATGTCCTTTATTTTCCCCTTGAAAGCCCTCTGTCACTGTAATCCAAGTAGATACACAACGTTTTGTAACTAGGATGAAAGGCTTTGCTCTGTTAGGATGGTAGCTTCCTACACTTACCACAAGAGGGCACAGCAGCCACTTCCAGGAGCCTGAATGACCACAGTTCCGAAGTTGTTGCCCAGATAGTTTGTTCTCCATACTTGGTTTCCATGAATTTTTCTATTCTTGTTTTTTGTCTCCTGCATGTCTTTCCCAGAACTAAAGAGAAATTCCTTCTTCGCCTTAAAAAGAAAATTGTATTTTAGTTTGCTTGATTCTATTCCTCTGGCCACTAATTGTTTAATTTCTACCAGATTCTTATTTCTCTGTTTTTAAAGATGTGGGTATCTAAAATGGCACCAGTACTTTCGGAGAATATTTATTGCTGGGAATAACAATTCAAGGGGAAAACAGAAATTATCTTTCAGTCAATACCTGACGTGGACAGCAGGTAACATATTTTTGTCCCTCAGTTTACTTCAAGTATTGAATGTGGAAAGCTATTGGATACTTGCCAAACAGGAAAAGTTCTTCACTAAAACGGGGGGATCCAATACTGTACACATAAACAATTCTAGGGCTAGCAGGAATATTTGAAATAATCTGAACTGAAATACTCCAGTTTACAAATAAGTACATTAAATCATAGAGTAGTCCAAGCATGAGCTGAGCTAGCTCAAGGACTCACTTAAGTCCGCTGCTCTTTCCATGAAACTATGTTATCTCTCCTGTGATCATAATGTAAAATCTGGACGATAGCTTAGACGCGGATCTAAAATAGTTTTTTCACAAGTCTCACAATATTATTCTAAGAATCATTATAAAAATGTGGCTTTGGGTTCTGAATACTACAAAATATCTGACATCCACACACAGTACCATGTGTTACCTTGTAGTTATTCAAGGAGATCTATCTGTGAAAATAGCAAAGTAAATAATAATAATAAAAACAATAGAAATAAGAGTAATACTCCAGAAGCATGACTTCTATTTATATAAAGAAAATTCTGTATGTCAATGCACGCGTAACATTCGGTTAAGTATATACTGTCAAAACTGCTGACCATGATACTCTAGGGAGAGAGAGAGAGAGACAAAGGAACAGGTGACATGCTTCCCAAGGAGACTTCCAATTTACATTGTGTTTACTTCCAGAATATTTCAGTTTTGGCAACAAACATGTATAACTTCTGAATTTATGAACATTTAAGAGGCAAAAATTAAAGTTATAAAAGGAAACACCACCTGGACGTTATTATGGGAAGAAAATGTTACTTTTATGAAAGGCCCTTGAACTTGCTGAAAAGACAAAGACATCCATTATTTTCTCACTGCAAATATAGTCAGTCAGTGACTAACCAGCGAGCTCAAGGTCCAGTCCTAATGGTGGCTCTGTATTGAATTATGGCTAACAAAGAATGGACTTGTTTTGCAGGAGTGATTAAAAAATTCTCATGAGCTCTATCCTAGTACATCAGCTAAATGAAATCGACTAGCTACCACGGTGAATATCCTGGAGAGATAAAGGCATGTAGGCTTTTTACTGCTCAAAGTTCAGGCTCAGAAGTTATTCACCCTCCAATGCTTGGTTCTTAAGAATGGCCAAGCCTCCCTAGACTTCTTACTAGTGTCTCCTTATGTCCACTAAACCCCTGTTAGCTTTGCTTATTAAAATGTAATTATATTAATGGGTTTCTTTGATCTAAATTGAGCTCCATAGTTTCTCCTTTCCTAAAATTAGAACATAAGAAATTTGAACCCTTTATATATTTCTTGTCTTTTATATGATTTTGGTGCCTTTTATCAAAAGGAACATTTATCCATTCCCCTCACGTTGCCATAAGGAAAATAGTATTCAGTCTCAACTCTCCAACTGAGAACAGTATTAAAATAAACACTTCGAATCCCTTTCTCTACCTGGCCATTTCTCCTTTGGATGAAGGAAGAGCTTTATCTGATTGGTGAGTTCCGTGAGAATGTGACCTTCATCAATGCCAGGTTTCTCCATTGGCTGAGATGATTCGTGTTGAAGTTCTTGTCCGTGAATAGCCCTGCACCTTGACTATTGTTCTTTTTCCCTGGGTTGTTCTGTTCTCAAGTAGAACATGCTTTCCGTCTGCCCCTCTTCAGTGTCCATTTGTACCCTCCTGCAGGGGATGTCTGC
The DNA here is from genome assembly GCF_964656455.1 of Halichoerus grypus. Classification (NCBI taxonomy): domain Eukaryota; kingdom Metazoa; phylum Chordata; class Mammalia; order Carnivora; family Phocidae; genus Halichoerus; species Halichoerus grypus. Next base: position 14,954,801 of record NC_135725.1, on the reverse strand, counting down.
CATTATCTACTTTCTCCGCCTTAGATCAGGGAGGTCAAATCCTAGTGACAGGAAGCCCTACAATGTACTCAAATCCAGGATTATCAGAATAATTTTGATTCTGGATGTTGATTCTCATTCATCTACTTGGGTTAGCTCTAAGTTGTTTATAACTCATAGGCGTACCTGTGCATGTACTTAGTGTCTTTCTTTAAGCTCTAGAAGTATAATGGGCATCCCAAAGTCACCTCAAAATTGACACCCTCAAACTTAACTCATAATCTTCTCCCTTAGGTAAAAATAAATTTGCAAAATACTGGTTCCCCTTTGAGCATCCTCTACCACAGCAAATGACATTACCTTCCTTCTAGTTGTGCAGGCCAGAAACCAGAAGTCTTCCCTAACCTCTCTCCTCCTCCATTTTACAGATCCAATTCACTACACTTCCCTCCATCTCCACCACCTCTACCCTATTCTAAAACACCTCATCTCTCACCTGTACTATAGCCATTGCCTCCTAGTGGGGCTGCCCACGTGTTCTCTGGCCTCTGTTCAATGAGCTCACCATGTTATGGCCAGTGACATCTTTTCTATGCCATGGATGCCATTTTATTTCTCTTTTAATAGAGACAAAACTCCTGGGGCGCCTGGGTGGCTCAGTCTGTTAAGCATCCGACTCTTGATTTTGGCTCAGGTCATGTTCTCAGGGTTGTGAGACCAAGCCCTGCATTAGGCTCCCCACTCAGTGAGGAGTCTGTTTAAGACTCTCTCTCCCTCTCCCTCTGCCCCTCCCCACCCTCCCACTCACACGCTCTTGCTCTCAAAAAAAAAAAAAAAAGTCACGTTAAAAGTAAATAAATAAATAAAGACAAAACTCCTGGCATAGAATATAACTGGGGTCAGAAACTCTCCCCCCCCACAAGGGGCTACATAATAAATATTTTACATTTCCTGGGCTATACTTTTTCTGTGATAAATTTTCAAAAGTTACGGTAATGAACAGCCGAGCATAGACACTATGCAAAGAGGCGACTGTGGTCCAACGAGAGTGGACTATTCTGCATATCACAACCCTGTGTACCTCTCTGTTCCCTTATGCAGGGTGTCCCACCCCCACTGCCAAGCCAGTGTCACTGACTTCACGCTTTCATACTTCTCTCCCACCAGAAGGCTTTCATGTCCTTCCCTCTGCCTGGGTTGTTCTTCTATCATCCCTTCACCTGGTTACATCTTACCTGTTCTCCAGATCTTAGTCCAAAGCCGCTTACTCAAGGACGTCATCTGTGGTCTCTCCACCCTTGTATTGTCTCTGCTAGCCTCAGAGACCTTTCCTCCAGAGCATGGCTCACAAGGGCAATGGTTATCTCTGCAATTACCTGAGTAATGTGTGTTCTCTCCGCTTCCTCCCACCAACTATGAGATCCAGGAGGCAGGAAGAGTGTTTCCTTCGTTTATCATCACATACCCCGGACCCAGTGCTTGGCCCATAGGTGGCACCCAGTAAAGTCTTGTTGACTGAATACACGAATGATGCATGCATGAGTTATCCCCACGCCACGACCAGCAGCCTCCAACGTCCCACTGTGACCTGCGCCTACCTTCTCAAGTCCTCTCTTCCTAAATCATTTCTAGCAATGTTTCTCTCTCCCTCCTTACGGACCAATCTCCCTCTTTCTGCACACTTGGAGGAATTTCAATTGCTGCTCACATACCTCTGTGTCCTTTGCACGTGTCTGTCTTTTCTGGTGAGTGTTCTAACTTTCCTTTGGTTCCCAAATACTCATCATACAGATTTGTCAAATCTCTCCATCTAAAATCTTTCTGGAACATATTTTTAGTAGAACACAGTTGCTTTTAGTCATTTGTGCAAGGAGAGAGAACACGCATTGTGAAAACCATAGGAGCATCTCAGTAAAAGGGAGATGAGAAAGGGTTTCGAAGATTAGGGAATATGTTTGGTGGTTGTAGGGAGAGTTCCAGGAAGCAGGGTTTAAATCTGGATTGACTGCTGCCATCAGGAAGTGAGGACCATTCTTTGATGGGGCATCTTAATTGTTTTCTAGGAGGGAAGAGAAGTGAAGAAGCAAGCACAGCTGAAGCTGTATTTGGTTAAAAGGCGGTGGTCCCAGTATTAGCCAGATTAGGGTAATTTGGGCCTTTTTAATCATGTGGACATTGTTTCTGTTTTTATCCTTCAAGACATGATTGCAGAATGTTCTTGTTTTTGCTTTGATCCAACAAAGTTATAAGATAACCTTGTTTTGTTTTGTCATTCCCTGACCTTGTTTATGTTCAGTAAAATCCCAGCAACACCAAGGCCCTAGAGTCATGACAGGCCCTCCTGGGTTTCAGACCTGCTGTTCTTTTTCTCGGGATGAGTCCTCCCAGGGAAGAGTGGGTGCCCACGAAGGGTGCCCAAGCACACAATGGTTCTCTGTGCTTAGTTCTGGTCCGAGAGTCCGTATCCAGGCAAGCTAACCTTGGCCGACATGTAATAGAATTTTGTTTATCATTGTTCATTTTGTCCTAGTTAAAAAGCCACATTAAGTTATGAAGTTAGATAAATAAAATTCCTCACTTATTGAAAAGCACATGGCATTCTTTGGCCTATGCTCATTATTATAATCACAGATAAGATAAACACAATAGCCCTCAATAATCTCCCCTAGTACATAATTTAAAAAAAAAAAAATCTCTTGAGTAATGTTGTCAAGATCATCTGTGCATTATCAACTGAGAAGGCAAACAACATAATTTTGGAGAAGAGCCAACCCACTGGCATCAGTTAATAGCTGTAGCCATTGCCCACAGGTATGACGTATCAAGAGGATTTATGAGTAGAAGTCAAGTGTAAGGTGCAGCCTGAGGACTGTGATAAGGAAGGATCTATATCCTGTATGCAGAATTTGAGGTTTCCTATTACTATTAAATGGCCCACTGATACAAGAGGTAAACTTGCACTGGGAAATAGTTGAGAAGACCACCTTCTTCATCCAGATCCCCCCTGGAATCAGTAAAGCACAAGTTTTGGAGGTTTCTGGAAGTCTCTCTTCAGTATGTATTTGTGAGAAGAGATTTGATCCTATCTGAGGCTCTGCAAAGTCAGTGACTGGTCACCAGGACAACACTGAACAGAAGCAAAATGCTAGGCCATTGATTAGACTTCACTTCTTGGCTGGAGGGTGTGGTGTTGAATTAAAAAAAAAAAAACCTTTGTAAATTTCAAGTACTACACAATATAATAAATGCACATTAATATCATTATTATTTTTCATTTAATTGCATAAAATAACCTACAGATGTGTAAATATTAACATGTCTGTGATTATATGGAAGACAGAACATTGGAAGTAAGGGTCCTGAGAGAAAAATACTTAGACATAAAAGGATTTCAAATGAGACCTCAGGAATATATGGGATCCCTAGCTTTCACACTACTTATAATTCTTTCATCTGTCCCTAACAAGGTTCTTACCCCATCCCCCCCCAATATTCACCACTTTTCTTAAGTTCTAATATTTTCTTTTTTTTTAGCAAATACGCTGACCCTGAATTTCACAGAAAAAAATAGAATCATCAGAGATGATTGTGCAAGTCATCTACAAAAAACAGGTCTGCAACTAGAGAAGTACGCCCTCACTTGTTGAGAACTCCTTTCTATCCACAATTAATGCCTCTACTGTGTTACCGATTCTCCATCTCCCACCTCCTCAGGGGACCTTTTTCCTAAATTCTTTCTCTCTCGCACACACACAAACAGACATGTGCATGTGCGCGTGCACACACACACTTCAGTGTTCCTTCCTCTCTATAAGCTCTTTTATTTCAGCACACAACATTATCAAGTCTCTCCTCTTAAAAAGAAATGCCTTCCAAGAGTCATATTTTTTATTTGTTACCCTCTATTTAGGAAATGAGAAGTAGATATCTTGTCTTCCTAACAAAACCATTTTTTTTTTTTTTTGCAAGAGTTACCTAAACTCATTACTTCTCCTGTTTAAATGCCCGTTTACTCATCATTCCCCTGGAAATTTTCTTCTCTTCCAGTTATTCCTAGGAAACTGTTTTCACATGTTTAACTCATTTATTCCTTGCAATAATCCTGATAGATACCATTGATATTCTCCCACTTTACGGATGAGAAAACTGAGTTACAGAGTAGTTAAGAAACTTTCCCAAAGTCACAGAGTTACTAAAGACTTATTGAAGGTTAAATTAGAACTTATAAAGGCTATACCTGTATATAAGATGGGAAATACGTGCAAAATAATGTTATCCTAAAAGTGGAAGGATCGTCCTGACAGTATTTTATTTTTTCACTATTGTGTCTTATATGTGATTCTTATCCCTTTATTGCATTTTAAGCTTTTTTGAAAGCAGGCATTTTAAAAGTCTCCATAGCTCATAGAAGAATGCTGAATTAATAGTGACAAAAAGAGTAGCTGGTATTTACATAGCACTTATTATGTGCCAAACACTGTTCTTACTGCACTAAATATATTACTTCATTCAGTTCTTATGACAGTAGCTGATTCTGTTATTTCCATTTATATGTGAAAAATTAAAGCACAAAGAAATTTAATAACTCTCCTAAAGCTACTGGGTTTGCAAATGGCAAAGCCAGAGTTTGAACACAGCCAGTCTGGTCCACGGTCAGTGCTTATAAGCTTTGTTCTCTACGAATCACTAAATGCTTATGAGTGATTAAAGAATCTAATGAGACATATATTTCATTATAGGATAATATAATTTGAGGCATGATTTATCCATATACCAATTGATCCAAGTTCCAGATTTATACTCCTGGATAAACTAAATAAGAACACAGGCTAGGTGTTAGTGAATCATACCGGGTGAACTAAGAATTACATTTGGAGAAATACACAATTCCCTTCTGAGAAAACACTGGTCATTAACTAAGGTCAAATTATCAGTGATTTTTGAGAATCACAGCCATGTTTTGCACTTATTCAATAATGTTCTTTAAATGTTCTCCTCTAGATACAATGTATACTGCATATTAGTAAAACAAGCCCATGAAATTATAGAAACATTTAGATGTTTAAATATTAAGATATTTTAAATAAATAATAAGATATTTAAAGTATAGTTGCCAAAATAAACTTTCTAAACCAGGAACGACTATTTTATCAAAAAAAAGGTGATGATTCCTCTTCAGACATAATCTTCTTTAAACAAATATAATTTATTTTTTTTCTAGAGTATTAATTTCATATTTCAAAAGAGAAGAAAACAAGGGATGATTAAGTGCAAATTTCAAGACAAAACTTGGAATTATTCTCACGTTCTTGACTGCAGCTCATCATGAAACAAAAGTAATATCTTCCAAAAGAAAATAAACAAGTGTTAACAATAACCACAATTATAAACCACTGTTGAATTGGGTGTGTGCATGGAGCACTAAGAACTATCTTTAGATCCTTTTTTTAGATGAGTCCATTCACCATGAGACAAAATACGTAATAGCCACCAGAATACATACTTCATTGTTTAAGACTTACTGAATCATCAAGCAGACCTATTAATGAGGCATTGAGATAACATGAGGACATGAATCACTACTTCTTTAAATGAAAAAAAAAAAAACTAGTTTCTTATCCAAAGAAATAAATTTATATAGTATCTTATATACATTTCTAGCATAGAAATATACAGTAATCACAGAATATAAAAGAAAGGGTATATCAAAAACTGTCACTACAGGAAAAAAAGGACATTGTAGCATGATAGAAAGGGTTAGAAAGAGTTAAAAACTGGAAGGAAATTAACCATTGAATGATAAGAATGAAGAAAGACTTCTTCCTCTTAAGCATTCTTTGTGTTTCCATATTTTCTAGAATCAACTGATGTTGCTTTTAAGTGTTTAAAGTGTTACAAACTTCTGCTACAAAAAAAAATAAGGAGAATAATTATTTATTTGAAAGGATTAACAATTGGAAATAGTAACTATATCTCCTGTATGACCTGAAAACCATAACTTTTATAATTTCAAGGTTAGAAGTTAGTTTAGCAATAAGTAGCCGTTGTCAGTCAGCACCTCGGTAACATAAATAATAAATTTATAGTGCCTCCATTGAAACATTTCTATAAAATCAAAAAATATATTTCAAATTATATCTCCAGTGGCACACTGAAGAATCACCGGAGTGTGGTATCATCTATAATTTGACCTACCAATAACAACTAACAGTAACAGGTTATAAAAAATTCACCTAATCCATGTAAGCAATGTACACACCACTATTTATCCTAACTGACCCAAATAACATAACTTATTCACATAAACAATTATAGATACTGCAACAAGATAAATCATTAAAATCAGAGGGACCTACCTTCTCAAAGACTAAAATCCAAAAGTATTTTCCACTTTAACTAAACTTAAACTAATTTTGTTGGTAGGTAACAGAGCTTCCCTAACTGGGTCTAAATCCAATTACAAATTTCCAGACCAACAATTATAAGTTCTGTCATCTTCAGTCAAGAACAACTAGAAAATGTACATGCATTCCAGAAAAAAAATATTAGAAATCAATGCATATATGTAAATATCATTACCCATGCTAGGCTTCTCATTCTTGCCAGTTTTATATCAGACAAGAGGACTTTCTTCTGGGTCATTTATCTCCATCAATGCTCCTTCTTAAACTCACAGGAAATCAGGGCTCACATTTCTGTGATTTTTAAATAAACATAGGTCTTCATAGGTGAGGAAGAACCCCAACTAACAACTTTGAATCATTTCCTTAAAATTCTCAGGAGGTTCACTTGACCAGACTCATTATATAGAAAATGACAAATCCTAATCTCCAACAAACTCCATTTCAAGGCAGTTTGGGGGAGGGGGAGACAAACAGACAGAAAAAAAAAAAAAAAAAAACCACAGGTGGAACCAAAGTTTAGGCAGGCAGGAAAAGAGATAATCTGAATTTAAATGGAACATTTCCAGGAACAAGAACACAGGTGTGCTTTTCCATCTTCTTCTTGTTCTTCAGTCTGATGTGGAGATCCAGATGGGACTCCCACTTCCCAGTTAGTCAGCTCTAGCCATGGGCTTCTGTCCTCTGCATATAGGTAGGGATTCCTAGCCTCTGCATATGGAGGTGGTCCTCTCACTTTACTGTGAGGACCTTCAGAGGATGCAAGAGGGTATGTGTTAGATCCTTGACTATAATCTGATTTGCGGACCAGTGAGTTGAGGCATAAGGGTTTACATTGCAAAAGAAACGCAAAACCGCCTGAAGACAATTTCATTCTCATTGGGGACTTTTTGGGCTCCCTACAAACTCCTCCAGAAATAGCTGAAGCTGATTCACTTGCTTCAGGGACACACTTATCGGGGCCAAATTTTTTATGGCACTTGATTATGAGATCTTAGATTAGCAGTGTTGCTTGGCGACACACCAGCCCCAACCTAGACTTTTTCATTTTGACTTACCTAAATTCAAATTTTAAACTTTCAGAAGGAGCACAGATGGTTTTAAGATTTAGCATTTAATATTTGCAAGGAAAAAAATGTTCAATTCTAATTTATTCTCCTAGCACAAGAAATTCTAAGTTTTTGTGCTAAGCAATTCCATTTATATCCATGTGAAATGTCCTTGCCATTTCCCTCAGTCTCCATCCCAGCTGTTCTTATCACTACCCACACTCAAAAAATCTCTCTATATATGCATTTGTGGACTTAATTTCTTCTCTAGAGAGGAATGTACAGTAATCCAAGCAATGCCTCAGCCTAACATCATATCATGATTGCTAAAAGAGAGAGAGAGAGACAAGGAAGGAACGAAGGAACGAAGGAACGAAGGAAGGAAGTGAGTATGCATCTGAACTGTCATTCAAGAAATTGCTTTACTATATGTGACAAACACTACTTCCAAAGAGACTGTGCAGAGTAAATATTGTTAAGATTCCAACAAAACGTAAGAAAATGAACATTTCTCCAAAATGTAGCATATCAACAAATGTTTGTAAAGAATTTAAAAGAAACATATTTATCAAAGTATAGCTTATTAATACAAATTACTTAACACATTCAAAGATGAGCGAATGATTTATCATAGTATATACAATAGAGAGATATACTCAATATCCTTGTGGAAGACAACATTGATGTTGTGGATTATTTAATGACAAAGATGTCAACAGTATATTAGATTAGTAAGTTTAAAATTTGGTTTCAAAAATTGCATGTAGAATACGACCCTATTTTTTGCTAATATAAAGATGTGTGTGTATGTATGTAATAAGGGGAGTAGAGGTGCCCCATTTTTTAAATGGTATGATTATGGGTGATTCTTATTTTTCTCAATTTTTCTCCATAAGGAAAATAAGCCAATTCATGTCATGTGTACATGTCGTGCAGGGGATGACGTTGATGATCAATTTCATACTGTGTTCTTACCATGCAGACTAGTGAGCTAGTGTATGTCTTCTCCAAACACACTCTTCTCTACGCTGCTTTGTGATGCTGAGCTTGTGAGTCTGCAAATAATCTTTCTCTTTTCCAGCAGGTTTCCTGGTAGATTTGGCCATTAGGGCCACACGACTGAAAGGCAAGAACAGGAGGAAGGGACATACTTTCTATTTGCTTGTTTCTGTGGCTGTCATCCCAGTGGTGGCCTGTCACATCAACCATTTATTTCACTCCCCAGCTTCTTCCAGCACTCCCAGAACACCCACCCTGGTAGTACCAGGGAAAGTGGGCAGGATCCTCTCCCAGTTACTACCGCCATTTACCAAGTCACCTCTAAACCCGCCAAGTTCGAGTGGGGACCAGAGAAGAGAAGACTCTGCAGTAAGTCCAGCCTGCAAGGAAAGCGGCTTCTCCACCTGCAGACCCCCAGCCACAGATTCTAGAATTCTAAGTGTCTGTGGTAGACCGGGCTGCCCCGTGGAGTCTCCGGCAAGCCCCAGTAGGAGGATCATGGTGCAGACCTCTGGGCTGTGAGAGCAAATCTATGTTTTTATTTGTATTTATTTGTATTTATGTTTTTATTTGTATTTTATTTGTATTTATTTATCATATTCTTTTCTTCTTTTGAGAAAGAGTTCCTGGAGTGCTTTTGATTCTTGTGGAGACTTGAACTACTAACCATGGGACATCAAAATGGCCACATGACCTGAACAGTCCCTCATAAACTGGGTATTAGATGGCCCACCAAGTCAGAAGTTTGGGCAAGAAATTGATCATCAAGTGGATATGCTTTTAAGGGATGTACAAGAACAGGTGTTTTGCAGCCTCCGTTCGTCCTTCAGTGTCCTTCTTTGACACCTACTCCTGCTTCATTTCTCTTAACTTACCCATGGTCACAAGAGAAATAACTGTCAAAATCTGGACTTGAGCCGACATGAGACTGACCCAAACGTCCATTAACTGGATAAAACGAAATGTGATATATCCATACGATGGAATATTAGTCACCAACAAAAACAAATGAAGTATTCATCCGTGCTACAACATGGGTGAGCCTTGAACTCATTATGTGAAGGAAGCCAGACAAAAAAGGCCACATAGTGTATGATTCCCTTCATACGAAATGTCCACGATAGACACATCTGTAAGAGACAGAAAGTAGATTAGTGGTTGCCAGGGGCTTGGTGGGGCAGGGAACGGGGAGTGACTGCTAAGGAGCATAGGGTTTCTTTCTGGAGTGTTGGAAATCTTCCAATATCAGATGGTAGTGATGGTGGCACAATATCCCAAAATATCTGCAAATATATCCCCAAACCACTGAATCATATACTTTAAAAGGATGGATCTTATAGTATGTAAATTTTACCTTACGAGAACTGTTCTAAAAATTGTAATTAAAACCAAATAATGAAACATGGAGATGAATAGCTTCATTAGTTTTTACTCCAGGAAAATGGTTATTTTATTTTTGTTAATCAGCCTGAAATAAATTCAGAGAATGTTTTTCTGCATTTGGGGAGTAAACCACTATTCTGTGTATGGGTGTGTGTATTTTCCCCCCAAAGGCTTTCACACAGAGAACACTTCAATTTTCCATGGTATTGCTATATTGATCCCTGAGTTCTTGCAAAGTATTTGTGATCCTCCACTAAAAAATAGAGAAGGAGGGCATTTCACAGAAGAGGAAGCATGAATAGCTAATATAAAGCAGATGTCCAGCTTCACTAAGAGTGAAGTTCATTCATAATGTAAATCAATTGAAAAATAAGCCATCACCTCTCCCCCTCAGACTGGCTGACCCTGGAGTGATAACGAGTGAGGAAGAGAAGAAGCCTCATGCATTACTGATGGAAGCATAAATAGTCACAGCCTTTTAGGAGAACATTCTGGCACTATATATTAAAATTAATAATCTGCATAGCCTTTCATGCAGTAGTCCCACTCTTTATATTCTAGCCCATAGAAATAAAAGTATCAGTGCATAAGGATATAATGACAAAGATGTATTTGACACCTATGGAAACAAAGTGAATGTCTATCATTTGGGGAATTTAATTGTGATAGTTTCATACAATATTTCTTAACCATCAAAAGGAAAGAACTAGATCTCTATATATTCATGATATATAGCTAAGGGATAAAAGCAAGATGCAGAGAAATATTGGCAACATTTCATTTATGTAAAACAAAGTAGCAAAATGTGTTTTATATGGACCCTGTGTATTTGTATGTATGTGTATATGATTTTATATGCATGGAAAAGGGTATAGAAAGACATAGACCAGATAGATAGTTTTTGGCTACATAGCTAGTGAGTAGGGGATGAGGAGCGGGGGAGTGTGGGGCAGAAGGAGATGAATGTCAGTTCACAAGGACAAGTGACCCAGCATGAATGATATCACCGCATTTGTACTGTCTTATATATAAATATACAAGATTAAATAAAGATGCTTACTGAATTTAGCCAAGTGCTACGAAAGGATATATGAAGGTAGCAGGATTTCAGAGGATGTTTTCAGCCTTCCACGTGATTTGGTGTATTATTTAAAGTTTTACAAAGATTATGCATTATTTATATAATCAGAAAAATTGAAAAGTATTTTCAATGGGGAAAATAGATGATAATATAAGCAATATTTTATTATTGTTATTTTTAACTTGAAATACCTTTGTTAATTCGTAGGTTCAGAAATTATAATATTTTGGAGAATGGCTGGGGTTGAAGATTACCTTTGCTAGACTGGAAATAAAAGTGTCCAGCTGATGAATAGTGTAAATCCCACCTGAGGAAGGGCTGTGTGTACGTCATGGACAATGGCTTCAAAAATCTTAAAAGCTCCCACCCCCCAAAATGAAGCTGTGGCATCTGAAAATGAGAACCTGTATGTGGTTCTTGTTCTAGCATCAGTGTTTTATGTATTCTCAGCTCCTCCCTTTCGCTGGGCCTGTGGTTTTTGATCCTTAAAGGGCCTGGATTAGGTTAGATGTCCTCCAACTGCATGCAGATCAGTTAAGATCACCTAGGATGAAGTCCATACCAAACATAATGGATCAGAATTTCTGGAGCTAGAACTTAGAAATCCATATTTAAAAAAAAGTCCTCCAAGGCTTGAGAATCCCGTGGAAGTCTATGTCACATCTAACCACAATGGTTTTAAATGCCTTTGCTGTTGTTGCTGCCGTACCCCCTTAGGCTGGGAAATGGGTTATCTCCAAAGACCTGTTGCTGCTTTGGTAACTGATGGTCATGATGGATGCACTAGTCTTGCAGTGGTTTCTCAAGATCTGGGGAAGGGAGGAGAGACGGCTTTTTTTTCCAGAGTTTTGTGCAGCTAGGGTTGTTGGGGCTTAGCAGGTGTTGTCTGGATACAAGAGAAACTTTTACTTGCTGTCATTTCCTTATCTTCGTGGTGAATCCTGTGTCTGTTCTTGAGAAATAATGAATTGGATTTTCTGGGTATGTATTATATTAGTTGATCTGCCCCTACCTATTAATAAGATTTTTCAATGTACAAGTAAGATGTAGGTAACAAAAGGAGTGAAAATGTCTATTTTGTTATATAAATTACATTCCAAAACTTATTATCAGTCAAACTAAACCACTTTTATTAAAGGTCTTCTAGCACATTGCATGTCTCAAAAGAGAAAAATGTGTCCTCTCATTGCTCCATAGATTCCGAATACCATATAAAGATAAAAGTTCATTATATGTTTCAGATAGAGTGCTTTTTACTCTCCAATTTATTATAGAATGTTCACATAAGTACCCTCCTCCTTTGTTACTTGTTAATTCTCACAGAGCTGAAAATATAATGTGATCAATTAAATATTCATTGCCAGTGATGAACCCATTGGAGAAATCTATCTTTTCATATATTTTATACATCCATAACCTAGTTTCAATGTGTGAAGAAGGAGAGCTGTGTTAGATGTTAGAAAGATTAATTGCCACCATTCTAAAACTATATTGTTAAAACAAATCGGGTGGTATGTAGAAGGTCTTTTTTTCTATTCGTTTTTTTTATTCATTAAATATTTTAAATTAAAAGCTTATTTTGCTCCAAGCATTTTGCTAGCCACTGAAAATTCAAGGATGAGCAAAATATCTTTCCCCTTTCCCTAGATCTTGGATTCAGTTGGAGCACTGCTCATATAAACAAAGAACTGTGGTAAAATGTGATAAAGTGGCCACAATAAAAGCATATAAAAATGTTCGCTTCATTTATAACTTCCCATTTTTCTACTTCTTCCTCATCTAATAAAGTACGATGATCTATTAAAATGCTTTGATATGCTGATGTGCCTTTAGCCACCAAATAAAATGTATTTTAATGTTGCCATTGATCCTGTTTTTCATTTTAAGAAAAGGCAGCTTATAAAAATGGTGGAAGTTAAATGAATTGCCTGCTAATTCCTAAATATTTGTGTTTTAAAATGGAGAATAACGCATGTAGAGTCCTATGTATCTATTAGATTTAATAAAATGATTACAATCAGATCTATTTCATAATATATTTAAGAATATAATTATGAATGCTAAATTACATGTTGTTCTATTAGCAAAGACGTCTTAAAACACTCTGTGGGGTTTTCTCTCCTTTTATAGTGCTAAAGCGTGCGAGGTGTTAAAAGAAAATTTTTCCAAAGTAGCAATAATCACAACAATAACAAAAAAGGGAAAGAAAAGAAAGTCAGAAACACAACGTTAACAAAATGCATGTTTAACCAAGTCTGGGAGATCAAGCCAGACCGCACTTGGTAAATACTCTTTGGAGACACTAATACTCAAAGGTTGTGTTTGCTGTTGTGCTTGAAGTTTGCTTTGCGTGGGATCTAAGACACCAGATGACCAGTAATCTCACTTGCCCTTTCTTCCTCTACTCTCTGTGGGCTCTGCATACACCTCATCTCCCCCGCAGCCTTTCCTGCCCCCGGCCATCCCCCAGCGCACGGGTTCCCCTCCAGATGTCTGGGGTGGTTAGGATTCAGCGGGTCACACCTTAGCCTGTCAGGAGCTGGAGACTCCTATGCCCAGCGTTCGTTCATCGCTTCATTTCCCCTGCAAAGGGCCCGGTGACAAGTCTGCCTTATTAGACACAAATCGCAGAGCGCCCAAGGCAGCCAGTGGTTTCCCGTTTGGTTACCTGTCATGTCTCCTTATGCTTTGGCGGTCTGAGACCCCCACAGTTCTCAACCTCAGCGGGGGCCATGCCAGGCAGGGCCAACTGTAGGCTAGACCATTCATGCCAGGGCTCTTGGATTTAACCTGCAACGGTTAACGCTGACAGCTGCATATGGGTAGGCACACAATCGTCGTAGATTTTTCCTCAGTTTTAATTCATTAATTCATTTAATTCAAATTAAATTAATTTAATTTAGCTTAATTCAATTCCCCGAACATTTATCAAGGCTATGCAAGCTAAGGGAAACCGCGGGGCTAAGGGTTTCCCTTAGCTTGTATAGCCTTGATAAATGTTCGGGGAGTTGAATACATATATATATATACACACACACATATATATTTATACACGTATATACATCCATTTACATATATATATATATATATTTTTTTTTTTTTTTTATTCAATTAGCCAACACATAGCGCTTAAGTTTTAAAAGTTCAACACACATGACTGGTTTTGATCTTCACAACAACCTTGAGAGACAGATGGGTAAATATTTCTTCCATCCCATGGCATTCCATTCATTTATTCAACCATTTATTCATTTGACAAACTTCTTGTTAAAGAATCTACTCTGTATCTGGTGCTGCTCTTGGAACAGAGCGACGGAATACTGTCCTTACTCTCCATGGGCTACCTGTTTTATGGGAGAGCCATAGAATTAGGCCAATATGACAGAGAGTAAATGCAATAGATCAACAAAGAAGAACAAAGGGCAGTGTATCCAATAAGGTGAGGTAAGAGGCTGCCCGCAAGGGCTGGATGCTCAAAGAAGGGGATGTTCGTGTGAGGCATGAAGAAGAAGTAAGAGTTTGCCAGGAAAACAAAACACCCCGACATATTTCGCCCCTATTCTATACTCGCCAAAACCCTATGAGGTTCTCGTTAATATCATTGCCTCTGCGGGAGTTTGGATCCAGGTTTAATACAGTTAGGAATGAGGCAACGTCGATCAGCAAATACATGGTAAACAGAGGACAAAGCAAACTCCTTCTGTCTGACTCATACTTAATGCTTTTTTTCATGAAACAATATTATTTCCTAGGAGGAGCTAATTCTGTTTTGAAGAGAGCGTTGATAGTAGAGAAGAAGTGACTTATACAACTGAGACAATTTAATATAATTATAAGTCAGAGAACAACAATAAGCTTGAGAACTGTGTCTGAAATACTCCAATATTCTAACTCTGCCATACAAAAGAAGTGGACAAAAATGTTTATTTATATTTTAAATTAGGCTTATTATGTGGTGAATATTTTGTGATTTTTGTGAAGTAGAGGTTCCTCTCAAACTTCACTAAACAAGAAGAGAGTTGAACTTACAGTTGAATTCCATATTGAAGAACTTTCTTTCCTTTCTTCCTCTTCTTTTTTTTTTTCTTTCAGGACTCATCAGAGACCTTAAAAGCATACTCCTACCCAGCCAAAGAGGATGTTTTAAAATAATTTTATTCAATAATGAGAGGAAGTAAAACCAGTAAAAGAATATAAATGCGTTCCTCTTGTAGACGTTCCTGGAAAAACAGCAGGAACGACATCACAAAAGGTCACTAAGAAAAATTACTGAATGGAAAACCATAAGACTAGAAATGTCAGCTCTGCCAAACTTTGCTGTGTGGTCCTGGACACATCATTTCATCATGGTAAGCCCTTCTGCTTCCTTTTGTATAACGGAGCAAGTGGTCATGATGGTGTTCCAATTTACTAGGTTTTGGTAGACAAGTTAATTAATATATGGGAAATAATTTGAAACATAAAATACTATGCATAAGGTACAAAAAAGAATGCTTTTATTTATTATTACAAATGAAATATTTTGTGTGTATTAATAAAGAAGAATGTTTGTATTAGCAGATATCCAAGAAAAAGGTTGATATAGATAGACATCTTTGGGAAACCTTGGGTCTTCTCATGGGTGGGTTATAACAATTCCTGTTATGTTGCCTGCAGTTTATTTTAAATAGTTCAACGTAGTATGATATATGGGTAGGATACATTCAGTGTAACCTACATGCTAGAATGGATTATTAGCATTTGAAGCATTCTAATTAGGATGGATAACATTTCAAAGTTGCTAATCAGTGTTGTATTGCTTCTAATAAGAATGGCCTCTAATATCACCATCTCCACCTGCAACAGACAGTCTTCAGCAGACTCCGCGCTGAGTGCGGAGCCTGACTCGGGGCTCCATCTCACAACCCTGAGATGATCAGGACCCGAGCCAAAACCAAGAGTTGGATGCTTAGCCGACTGTGCCACCCAGGTGCCCCTACTTTATTTTTTATCTTAAATTCTTCACATTACATGGATTAGAATTACAAACATATATTTACAAATGAATTTATCATATAATATAACTATCTAGCTGTATTTGAGGGACAAGACAAACTCAGGGTCCTCCTACACCATTTTAATTCCTCTTCTATCATGTAATAGAGATTTCAAACAACACGACTGGTGTAGGAGAACCTTGCAACATGAATAAGATGAACTTTCTCTAAAAGCCTATTTTCTTTTTTTTTAAATTCCAGTTAATTAAAATATGGTGTTATATTAGTTTCAGGTGCACAATATAGTGATTCAACACTTCCACACAACACCCAGTGTTCATCACAAGTGCACTCTTAATCCCCATCACCTATATCCCCCAGCCCCCCACCCACCACGCCTCTACTAACCACCAGTTCTCTATAGTTAAGTGTCTGTTTCTTGATTTGTGTCTTTCTCTCTCTGTTTTTTCCCCTTTGTTTTGTTTCTTAAATTCCACATATGAGTGAAATCAGATGGTATTTGTCTTTCTCTGACTTATTTCCCTTAGCATTGTACTCTCCAGCTCCATCCATGTCATTGCAAATGGCAAGATTTCATTCTTTTTCATGGCTGAATAATATTCCATTATAGATACATACCACATCTTCTTTATCCTTTCATCTCTAGTTGGACACTTGGGTTCCTTCCATAAATTGACTATTGTAAATAATGCTGCCATAAACATAAGGGTGCATGTATCCCTTCGAATTAGTGTTTTTGTATTCTTTGGATAAATACCCACCAGTGCCTTTGCTGGATCATAGGGTAGTTCTATTTTTAACTTTTTGAGGAACCTCCATACTGTTTTCCACAATGGCTGTACCAGTTTGCATTCCCACCAACAGTACAGGAGTGGTCCTTTTTCTCCACATCCTTGCCGACACTTATTGTGTCTTGTGTTGTTGATTTTAGCCATTCCAACAGGTGTGAAGTGATATTTCATTGTAGTTTTGATTTGCATTTCCCTGATGGCAAGTGATGATGAACGTCTTTCCATGTGTCTGTTGGCCATCTGTATGTCTTCCGAGCCTATTTTCATAGTAAACAATTGAGAATTCAGAGAAATTAGTGAACGTTAGAAGCAACGGTATGAAAGTAATATTTTTAGTAAGCTGTAAACTGTGGGAAAACAGAAACCGTGCACACTTTCAATAAGGAATTTCATTAATGCATATCTATAATTAAGAAATGGTTTCCTCAAACAATGTTAGAATAAAAGTGCTCATTCTATGTCTTTTACAAATGTCTGTAATATATATTATAATACCCAGTCTTTCTAAATTTTCTGTACTTTCAAAAAACTTGCTGAGCAAGTTTTTAAATCAATAAATTATTTTTAAATCATCAATGTAGTTTTCTATCCACAACATTTCCACCCTTCCCATCCCTGAGCTAATGATAAATACTGAATCAAGTGCAAATAAGTGCAAGATAAGGCTTGACGCCATTTTGAAACGCGGGCTATTCTCCTTTAGGTGCTGAAATCCTTCCTTGCAGAAAGTCAGGAACTTGTGTTCAAATGGGTTAAAGCCACTGCTTGGTTAGCACTAACTTCCAACATCTTTGAAGTAGTTAGTGGCCCAGTTTGCTCCTTTAACATTTATTTCCTTTGTACCCAATGTCTTTGAGGTTTAAAATTAGGATTAATTTCCTAATCTTCACGTTGCAGTGCTTATCATCTCTCTCATCAGTCTAATTTGAGTTAATTAGACTCTGTAGTTAGTTCTCAACCCGTGTTATAGTAGAACAATTGGAAAGAGAGGCACAGACACAATTATGTTGTTTTATTGTCTGGAGGAGACAGAAAGCCAGTGGGGCTTCCCTTATTAGGTTAATATCTACCTGACTTCAAAATGTTCCGGGGATACAAATAGCCATTGCTCATTCTACCCTCCATCCCTGGCCTCGCCCTCCCCCTTACAATCCAATTAATTCAAAGGTGATGGAAGAAGAGACATGTTCTACATGCCAAAGTGACAATGTTCATTACATGATCCACGGAATGATAGATGTCAATGGCTTTGGGTAAATTCATGCTTTTACTTTTAAAATAATTTCTCTCGTTGTCATGTTTTATCAAAACCCCCCTTCAGATTGGTCTGAAAAAAGTATGTGCCTGAATAATCTCTTTTGATGACCACAATGGCTTGATAAACATGAGAATTAAATAAATATACAACGTTGCAGGTCCATCACTTCCAATTGATAATCTGGGAGTTATGGTGTGGTTTGATACCCCAAAAGGAAACTTTGAGTTTGAGTATAGGTTGCAAGGCCAACTTTTGCTGTAAAGGTTATACACTGTCTTCTTCAAAATCTATGTGGTTTAGTCCTGGTCTGAAATTCAATGAGCAAATAAGCTATTTACAAAAACATCAAAAGAGAGGCATAATATTTGGTATAATTGTGGATACACAGCATTTATTGTATGCAAGTGAGCTCTCAGCCTTCAATTCAATGGTTAAGTATTAGTAACTGTTAAGAATATAATCAATCTGAATGGGTCATTAATGTTTAGCACATTGAGGTTTTTAAAACATGTAGGTTCCAACAATATTCCTTGCAGATGTAGAAAGATCTAAAACCCACTCCTTAAGAAAATTCTAGTTGAAAATCACTAAGAGCCATTAGAACATGAATAAATGTAAAACAAATGAAAAACAGATTTTAAGGTACCAAGATCAGGTGGTAGGGAAACAAAATAAATGTCAGCTACTTAAGAAATCTACATTGAATAAGAAACTACTAATACTCTTTCAAAAGGGATATTAAGGAATTATCTTAAAGATATTCTCCTCAGAGTCCTGTAGATTCATAAAAGTATTAGCCAAGTTGTTTTTTTTCTTATCCTTAAATAAAATACATAGCATGAAAACTGTTTATGATTAGCTAAAAATAGATTTTAATTGACTCTAATGTCAACTTGTTTCTTAAAGGTAGCTGTTATTGTCAGAATATTTTCAAGGGAGAGCTTTTGTCATAGGCTCACATAGATAAATTGTACAAAACTAAAATTATAAGTGAATTAGATTTGGGGGGGACACCACATTGCCATTTATTTTTGGCTCTTTTAAAACAGAAATTAAATAACAAAATAGGATGAAATATTTTTATTATAAATCCAAATTCTGATTGAATTTAGAAACCAAAATTATGGTTAAATTGTTTCCTTTTATTACAATCTGTTCTTAGCCCATACATATGACATTCATTTTTAGTTGCAGTGTTTATTTCTATGGGGCTGCCTCATGAGTTATAGGAGTTATAATTTTATTTGCAAGTGGAAAATAAGGAAATTCAATTCCATTACCTTGGTTGTGAAACAAGAACAATACATTCTTTACACATCTCCTTTGAGAATACTGATAAAATATATGTGAAAGTTGGGAAAATAATAAAACCTTTGGCAAATGTAAGATGATACTAGAATTCTCACTGCATCTCACCTGGAAAGATCAGCGCACTCTACCTGGATGATTTGAGCAGAAAACAATTTTCTGAGAATGTATTTTATAATATCGCATGTTGCAATATTGCATCTTGATGCAAATCCACAGAGTTAGCTCACCCATATGCTGTCTTTGTGCCATTTAGAAAAGAAACCCCATTTTCCAGGCAAATGCAGGCCCTTCCCAGGGCCATCGCTTGGTGGGGGAGTGTGGTCTGGATCTTTTACTTAGGAGACCTTGTGTTGTGAACAACCTTTATAACTGTACATGTGACCCAGCAAACATGCTTTAATTTCAAAACTCATGTTTTCAGTAAAAAAGAATTAACCTTAGGGGACCCTGGCTTGCTCAGTCGGTAGAGCATGCAACTCTTGATCTAAGGGTAGTGAGTTCAAGCCCCACGCTGGGCATTGAGCCTACTAAAAAACAAACAAACAAACAAAAACCTTATATAGGCTCTGAACACTTACTAACAACAGAAATGGTCTCACATTTAGAAACTTATGCCTCATGTGGCTAGATTAGTTGTGGCCATATGTAAAGGGATATACTAAAAAATATGTGTGTGATACTTAATGAAAGATTTATTGGATATGCACAAAAATACATGTAGTAATAATTGGCCACAGATTTTATAAACTGCAAAGACTGTCAAGTTTTAATTTCTATTTATAATGTAGATCAGCACTGTTCCATTGAAAATAAAATGTGAGCCATGTTTGTAATTTAAAATTTTTCTAGCAGCTACATAAAAATATTAAAAATGGTAGATTAAAACAAGTTCAGTCATATATTTTATTTAACACACTATATCCTAAATATTATTAATCCAACCTGTAAACAATATAAAAAATATTATTATTTTTATTTTTTCCCTTTTGTTCATGGTGTTTTTGAAACCCAGTGTTATTTTTACACTTAAAGCAAATCACAGTTCAAAGGATTTAATTTTCATCAGAAACATCATCTGTATTTAGATTTCACGAAATTTACAGTTGACAAAGTTAGCCCAAGCGTATTTAACATTTTTTAAAAGTAAAATGAAAAAACTGGCTCTTCAGTAATACTAGCCATATTTCCAGGGCTCAATAGCCACGTGTGGTCTGGGTCCACTGTCATGGACAGCATGGTTGAATTACATAACTACAAAACAAATTTTCAAGTATGTGTTTCTTAATCATCAGGTACGCTTTTGGATATTTTAAAGGTATGGCATCTGAATATATAACAAACTTTTAAAACTTAATATCCAAATAAAGACATAAGTCATCAATCAAATCCAAAAAAGTCATAATTTAACAAAATACATAGGTTTATTTAAAAGATTTGTAGAGGGGCGCCTGGGTGGCTCAGTCATTAAGCGTCTGCCTTGGTCTCAGGTCATGATTCCAGGTCCTGGGATCAAGCCCCGCAATGGTCTCCCTGCTCCGCGGGAAGCCTGCTTCTCCCTCTCCCACTCCTCCTGCTTGTATTCCCTCTCTCACTGTGTCTCTCTCTGTCAAATAAATAAATAAAATCTTTTAAAAAATAAAATAAAATAAAAGATTTGTAGAGTAATAGATGTCTACTTTGTTGAAATAGGAGTTTCCTATACTTGCTTATCAGTTTACTCAGTGGCCATCATTTTTTCCATAGAATGACCTCTATCTATAAGAGCCACGTTCACAATTTTCTATTTAAAAAATGAATAACTGAAATGTTGCCTCCATTAAAAAAAAAAAAGATATCTTCTCCTACACATCTTCTAACTTGGGACTTCCTAACTTTCAAGGAAGAAAGGAGTTCATTTTTTGTTGTTGTTGTTAAATGAGAGTGGTCTTTCCATATAGATGAAGGATTTGGAGAAGACAGGTTTGATTCGTTATACTACTTTTTTTTTTTTAAGTTTCAACTTGGAAAATGAAATTTTGAACAAAATTCTGAATGGTCACACTCAACTATTCTCTTTCCTAGTCCCTGAAACTATGTAAGAATTGTGAAGATTTACCAAGCATTTAAAGAAAAAAATCAATGTTTACTGCAAATTTTAGTGCACTATTTTTCTCTACTTTTATATCTATCCCATATGTTCTGAAGAATGTTTACTTTTTAGGAATAAGATTTATTATTTTGATGGGGGAAAATTCTTGAGAATTTGTTCCATTCTATGATTTTATACTACCTTAGCCACCTAATGGTAACAGGATGAAAATCTTGACCATATGTTCTCTATAAGAAAATAAAATACAGTATAATATAATAATCTTCCCTTCTCCAAGCAAATGGATAAATATCATTCAGATTCCGATGTTTTTTGCCTAATTTATCTCAAAAATTTGCATGAATGCCATATGTAAAAACATGTGTTAAATGTGTGCACCTAATAAATATTTCAGGAATTGAATATTTTCATTTTTCATGGTTTTATTCATTGAAAGTATCTATTCCTCAGTTTTCCTTTAAAAAAATCTTAAAATAACTTCCTTTTTTTAACACTTCAATGAGATAAAAAGATCATATTTTAAAAATGAAAGTCACTACATTATTTTCCTTATAAATTGTTATGTTGTTTTAAAGTATAAACTGAAAATAAATAATACTACAAGCCTTCATTGTCTGGATATTTTATATGAATTTTGCAACCCAGGATGAGTCAGTGAGAGTGTCCAAAATAGAGGGATCCCATTAATCATTAAAGTTTCAAGTCTTACTTTACTGAATCTTTCAATTTGCAAAGTACATTCAGCTATGTGGACAGCTTTGTGTCTGGGCTTGACTTGGTGTGAATTTGAGTGACTTTTATGGTAAATGGCACAGACTGGCTCTAAGTTCACACATTGTTCTTTCTCCCATTGAAAATTACAGAGGGCTCATGTAATTCCTTTCAGAGGAAGCAGATGTCTTGTTATGTTCCTGTTCGTGATGCCCTATGATTACAAAAGCATTATAATATTTATTCCAGCAATGTAATTCATGCCACTATAATACGCTGGACTGTCTAGTAACTCCATGAAGAGGCAATGAATTGCAGCGATAAAGGGGTGTTCAATGCAAAGAATGGTGTGCAAATAAGAAAAGCATGCACCCTCATCTCTTTAAAAGAAAATAGCTTTTACAAGACAAATCTTATTGCTGGAAGTTTGTTAATACACCTGGCAATTTTTATACTGGCATTTTATTGTGTGTAGTGCTGCTTGTAATACGTAACACATCCGATACAGTGGAGGAAAACGTTCTTTTCACATATTTTTATTTTATGGCAATGGTTACAATGGGATTTCAGTTCCAGAAAATACGAAGGACGCTCCATCTCGCTATTCGTTGCAAGTTTATGTGCTAAATAAATCTTTTTTGTATTTTGGTGTTCGTACTGGAAAATGTTTCTCATCAGTGCATAATGCCGTATTTAGCCATATAAATGTATTTATCCATGTTTCACAAACATGTTTAAATTTTAAAATATTCTAGTTAAAGCATAATAATATTTCATACTCTTAAAAAAATACATCCAACCTTCCTGTTCTTTTCTAACACGAAGCGGTTGAGAGCTGTCACTTTTTATGCAGAGAAAGATCATATTCCTACCAGCAGGATAACTTCAGGTCAGCTTTGCCCCTTCACGTTTCTGTATGATTTTGGATTTTTGACCTCCAGGATATAGTATGAGGGGGGCAAAGATGAGCTAGAGAATGTACTTGGAATTCTCTGGTAGTTTCTTCACTCTTACCCTGAGCTACTCTGGGTTCTTTGCCTCCAAGTGCTAGGCCCATCTTCTTGTTGATGAAATTAAAAAAAAAAAAAAATATTGGGAGCTTGATGCACATGTGCTTCTTCTTCCCTTCATTCCTGCCTCCATTCCCATAAACCCACACCCCTCCCACAGTGCCATCTAAAGACGGTACCACAGGCCATGCTGCTTTCCATCGTCATCCCTCCGCTTCCCTCCTCAGTGAAGAGGAACGGGTTGAGAGATGTGTGCATTGCTGTAGTTCTCAAAGCCCGCCCCATATCAATTTTAGTATATGTGCTGCCGAAGCGAGCACCGCCCCATATCAGAAGCATTAGAAATACCTGGGAACTTGGGACAAGATGCGAATTCTTGGGGCATATTCAACCTACTAAATTAGAAACTCTGGGGGGTGGGGAGCACCAATTTGTGTTTTAACAAGCCCTCCTGGTGATTCTGATCTGAAAACCACTGGCGTAGAGAAAGGCAGAGCAGAAGTGCCCCAAGTCACATAGTCAGAGGTAAAACCAGTCTAAAAATCATGTGCCCTGACTCCCAGCTCAGAACAACTTGCCCAAGACTCTTTGTATGTGTAAACCTCATGCTCTAGTTACGCTTCTGTTCCAGGCTTATTTGGAGAATTTTGGAAGCAGAACTTCTCCGGGACTTCACTTAAGTTGAAGAAATTAATGGTAGCGTCGATTTTCATATTTTAATAACGCAAAAAACAAATGAGAATATAATGCATAATGAATACTTTTTATTAAATATTTCTTAACTTTGAAGATCATAGCAGAGATAATGGCTCTCTGATTAGTCTCAATCGTTTGTTTCTAGGAACACAGTTCTACAAATGGGAAAATCTGAATGTTTAAAAGTGCTCAACAAGGGCGCCTGGGTGGCTCAGTTGGTTAAGCGACTGCCTTCGGGTCAGGTCATGATCCTGGAGTCCCTGGATCGAGTCCCGCATCGGGCTCCCTGCTCGGCAGGGAGTCTGCTTCTCCCTCTGACCCTCCCCCCTCTCATGTGCTTGCTCTCTCTCATTCTCTCTCTCTCAAATAAATAAATAAAAAATCTTAAAAAAAAAAAAAGTGCTCAACAAAATCTCGGCAAAGTCTGCTTCAATGCTTCTGTTTGGGACGTAAAAAGTCTCTTGTAGGGCCACACTGATGTCCTCAGATACCATTCTTACTTTTCTTCATCTTGGTATCAGAAAATTTATCTAAAGCACGTCAGGGAAATGGTGCTCGGTACTCCTGGCACTTTCAGACACTCCCGTGCTTTAGTACTATGTTGTTTTATTGGCCTTAACCTTGTAAATGAACTACGGCACCATCATAATTATTTTATTATTTGCAGCCAAGATTTACTCTGTATCTTTCTACTCATAAAACAGTTCTTTCTCAGTTTACTTCTGGTAGTATCCATGAATTTGCATTTTATGTATTTTAAAACATGAATATGGTGGCCTGTCATACCCTTCAAAGTATTTAGGGATCTAACAAAGTCCATCATTTGAGAGGGAAAAATGAACCATCTCTCCTTCAAGGTTAACCTTTCAAAAATGATCACAGTAGGATGGTTGACACAAGTATGAAATCTTCAAAGGGGGCTGGCCCTGGAACCATTTTATTGCAATGCAGTTTTAAATACCTTGTAGGGTAAGACATTTCTAAAGTCACACGTTGTGGAAAGAAGACAAGTTATCAAGGGTGATTATGTGGAATGGGTTTGATTCCCCTCTACCTCAGGTATCGCCCCCCACCACCCCCCCCGCCGCCGTCTCTAGGAGCACTTTGTGGTAAAATACAATGAAATTATTATCACCTGGGGGTTTGCATTGACAGACATAATCCAGGTAAAACGCATTTGTACGATGCAGCCAAGTATAAGACTTAGTGTGCCTATGATGGGATTCCTTTTGGTCTGTAAATTGATAGGCACTCCAGGGGGATTATGTAAATAACCAAGGGGATGAAATGCGATATGGAGGATGTAAGTCTATCCCAGCTGAGGAGCACGAGGCGGCATGTACCCGGCGCTGGACTGAAGGGAGTGGCTAAAAATGGAAGCAGATACTTTTTATAGTCGTGTTTCTCAAGGGGACCTACTCTACACAGTTGTGTTAGCCGATCTCACACTTCCAATGCTCCTGTGGGAGACCCTAAATCATTCCACGGTTTGCTGCTTACAAGCTCTCGTGGAACGAACTTTAGGCTTTCTGAATTTAGTGTGCTCTGTTTTCGTAACAAATTTTTTAAAAATCTGTTATGTGCCTCGTACTTAAAAGGAATGGTTTCCCACACCATCCCCTAGCACCATGATAAATGTGTATTCGTGTAATTAATAATTATTGATTGAGTTCCATTTAAGCCACATGCTGTCCTAGTTTCTGGGGCTATAATGGTAGCAAAACACAGTCCGGTAGTACCCCAGTGGATAGGACAGATTCAGAGACATCCTAGTGTGGTAAGAGCCCACACAGTCTTATGGGGTCTGGGAAGGTTTCCAAGAATAAAGTCCTAGTAAAGCTAAGACCTGAAGTAGTCATTGACCAGGTAAAGAGAAAGAGGGAAGGTGGGGGGTGGGGGGAGAAAGAAAAAAAAAAAAGGAAGAAAAGAAAAAAGAAATGGAGAATTTTACAGGTAGAGAAAAATAGTATAATAGCATATTCTAATCTACAAAAGCAAGAGAGCAAGTTGTGTTGAGGGAAATAATGTCATGTGATGAAGCTCCGCATTTATGGGCAGGGAAGTGAGCGGGGAGCAGGGAGGTAAGCAAGACCTTCACAGTGAAGCAAATTTAACACTCCATGCTAAAAAGCTTGACTTTTAGCATCCAGAGCACAATGGGGAGCCACTCACCAGGTTTTAGCAGCAAGGTGACAACCAGATTTGTGTTTCAGAAGGATTTGTCTGGCCCTGTGGAAAAAGGATTAGAAGGACCAAGCTACAGGCAAGATACATCATAGGGACCAATCTTGAGGCAGTCCTGTCTGTCTGCATTTCTTGTTCCTTTCCAACAAGGAAATGTCTTGAGTGCTCATTCAACCATTTTGAACTGCAATGGGGACTTTTTTTTCCCAAATAATTATCATAGAAACACAACTTGGAGAACTATCTCATAATTATATGGAAACAAGTTGCTAAGGTCATTAGGTCTATCCTCTGCCTTCCATATAAACCAATATCTTAAAGTCAAGAACATTTACCTAACCATTATTTCTCTTATATGTTGCAATTGCCCTAGATGAGCTATTCTAGTATTTTCTTGCTCTTATAAATAACTCCACAACACAGTGCCTGGAAAACTATAGACGCTCGATAATAGCTGATGAAGGATTATTTAAGATAATTTCTTCTGATATTGTATAGACTAGTGTGGGTATAGAAAAACAATGGAATTCTTCTGCTAGCCAATTTTTGCACATATCTCTTTCTTAAGGAAAAGCTTTCCTTAAAATACTCCATCAGATCGATAAGATCCTTTCTCTAAGCACTCGGTCTAGGTGGGAGTGTGTGTGTCTTGGAGGGAGACTTTTAAAGAGTAACTTTTAACCGTGAACTTTGGCATCAAACTAATTTAACTCCAATCAATTCTATAATGGCAAAGCACTTTGGACATGACCTCTCCCAGTGTTATGGAGGAGAAAGTGTTTCACCCCTAAGCGATTATTCCTGTTGTTCTACATCACTACGTTTATGGAATCAGTCCTCCATTGTACTTGCCTCAAAATGCAGTGTCATTAATGTGATGCCTAATTG
This sequence comes from Halichoerus grypus, assembly GCF_964656455.1. Classification (NCBI taxonomy): domain Eukaryota; kingdom Metazoa; phylum Chordata; class Mammalia; order Carnivora; family Phocidae; genus Halichoerus; species Halichoerus grypus. Next base: position 14,927,974 of record NC_135725.1, on the reverse strand, counting down.
CACAAATATTTGTCTACAGATTTACTGCCCACATACCAAACATGTAAAAATCAAAGGCTGCCTTAATCTTGGCTTTGAAACCAAGATTGCTTCAGGCAAAGTTGAAAGTCGCTTAACCCAAATTTCTTTCAGCAGGACCTGCTGATTGGTTCACAACTATCTGCAAGCTGGGGTAGGGATCTATTAGTCTACTCACATTATATTTAATGCAGAAAACTTTATCAGTTATTCCTTAACATTTGCATTAAAATAATTTCTTTTTTTTTAAGTAGGAAATACTCATGTTAATGTTTAATTTGCCCATGTTATATATGTCATTTGAGTCAGATTATTATCATCCATGGCAAATAAGTACCTAATGAGCAGTTTGGGAGTATAAAGTTCACATGGAATCATGCATGACAAAGATTGAAAGGCAGGCCCATCTAGTCCAAAGCATTTTTTTCTCAGTCGGGGACACAGAGGACTTGAAAGTTCAAGTGCCTCCACCTGCCCAGGCTCACATTGCTGATTTTCAGAGGGATGGAACTGGGACCCTAGACTCCTAACTTAAATCAGGACTCTCTTCACGCCATCATGCATCTCAATGGTTATGTTGGGATTTTATAAATTGGAGCAGTTAATAGACTGTGAACTACTGAAGAAGAAAAAAACAGTCCTTTGCAAGGAAGGGCTTTACATTTTAACCAATTACAGCCATTGACCTCTATGGAGGATATTTTCCTTTATTTGCCTGCTTTTTACTTCCCAATGCCAATAATTGGCTAAAATTTCACAAATGAGTGTGAACTTGATGTGTATAATTTTGTGTTCCCTAGTAGCTACATATACCCAAATTAACCCTTTTGGGGAAAGGCTTTGAGAATAATTCTTAACATAATCATTGACTAGCTTTCACAGGTTGTTTGCCTAATTGGTAACTTCTGTGATATATTAACCCACATTGTCTATTCACTTGATTCCCTAACCCAGAGAAGGTATCTAAATAAGGAATGAATTCTTTTTTCTCTCAAAGCCTTTTTCTTTTAACAGGATGACTTGGTTCAGAACAGGCTCTGACAATGTAATTTATGCATAGTCTCCTAAAATACAGAGCAAAAGACACCCCAATGGATCTTCTAAGATCATACAGGATCCTGGGGAAAGGTGTATAAACATAGATCCTCTATTACATCACTATGAAATGCCTAGGAGTAAAGAATTGCAAGGGCTTGTGACTTTGAACCTAACACTTCCTAAGAAATCATAATTTTAGTGAGAATTCTCTTCATTAAACATTCTTCCCATCAGACTGTTTGACACAATGAGTCATCCAACCATGGCCCCAGATTTGGAGAGACAACTGAAAAGAGCACCCCGCTGATAACAGAGCCCCACCATTTCTCTTCAAAAGGTGGTTCTTTGAGTCATGGCTGCTTCTGTCTCACAAATCTACTATCAGGGTACCTATCCCCATGACAGCAGCTTTTCAGGGATGATTACTTTCAGCAGCTTTAATTTTTTTTCCAGGAAATACTTAATGAGCTAACATATTATGTGATATGTTATTTTCCATATGACATATTTAATATCGTATATAGTATATCATATCAGCATAAATGAAAAAAATATTGAAATAATACTACATACAGTCCACGCAAATCTATTATAGCCTACCGCCTTTTTTTTTTAAAATGCTGATCTCCATCCACTAAATTCATATCATTAAATTTTTAGTTTGGCAGTTAATTTGACTGATTAGTTGATTTGTCATTTAAAAATACTCTTTTGAGCCAAATTAATTTTTTTAAAGGCCTGGTAAAAATAATTTGTAGGCCTTGTTCATGATTTTTGGTTTTATCTTGTAAGTCACAAGAAGCTGTTGAAGAGTTTCAAGCAAAAAAATGTGGCGATCTTTTGGTATTTTATTTTGTACCCAATTAACATTTTAATTAAAGGTAACAAACAATAATTAAACAGATGACATTTTAATTACTTTTCTCAAGTAAAAACAGCTGGATGAAAATTATTGTTAAGTCTGATTTAAATATTTCTCCTTGCAAAAACAGTGACCTCAAACTACCCATGATCAGAAACATTCCCCACTTTTTTCCAGCTTTATTGAAATTGACATACAATATTTTATAAGTTTCAGGTGTACAACGTATTGATTTTTTGTGCATATATATTGCAAAACAGTTACCACCATAGTGTTAGTGAACACCTTCATCACATCATGTAATACTATTTCTCTTCTGTGGGGAGAACATTTAAGATCTACTCTCTTAGCAACTTTCAGGTGTATAGTACAGTATTATAAACTATAGTCACTACGCTGGACATGAGATCCCCAGAATTTATTCATCTTATAACTGGAAGTCTGTCCTCTTTGACCAACATATCCTCATTCCCCCCAACCCTTAGCCCCTGCTAACCACCATTCTAGTCTCTGTTTTCCTTTTGGTATTTTAAAAGATTGTGCTGGCTGTGCCATGGATCATGGCTTGGAGGAGATGGAGACATCCCAAGTGACCACCATCTGTGGGAGAGCCTGGAGCCTAACTGAGCAGCAGGGGGGATCTGCTTCTCCTTATCATGACTTAGCTCCGGGTGTCCAGGAAGCAGCTGGAAGTCCAGATTTGAAGATGGTGATTGTCACATGAGTAAAGGTCAGATCAAGGAAACAAGGAAGTATGGCAAGGGGGTTATGAAATTAGTCTAGTGTTTTGGAGCTGGAGTTGAGAAACTTCAAACTCTACAGTCTACTGGTATGTTAGCCCCCTGTATTTTGTTGTCCGAATTACTTAGATATTTTAGTCACTCAAGTATTTGTTCATTCAAGTGTATCAAACAATTACTATGTATCAAGATTGTGCTAAGTGTCAGGGATTTAGAGGAATAAGGCAAATTCCTGGCCCTGAAAAAGATTCACACATCTTTTCCTGAAAGAAAATAAATCTTTTGTTTTCAGTATTTATTTCCCTTTTGCACTTCCTATGTACTTAGTAAAACTCAGAAAATCTAGCCTGGCTTTGTTTTACTGACAGGAACCTCTAGTATAAAAAAAGAAAGAAAGAAAGGCAAAGAAAGGAAGGAAGGAAGGAAGAAGAAAGAAAGAAAGAAGAAAGAAAAAAGAAAGAAAGAAAGAAAAAGAGAAAGAAAGAACGAAAGAAAAGAAAAAAGAAAAGAAAATACTCGGCACCATGGGAAAGGAGAAACTTGAGAGAACAAATCTGGAGCCACTTGGTTCCAAATGGACCTCCCTATGGAGACTGTGCCTTTAGTAAAAAAAAAATCTTTTGAGGTTCTGTATTTTGTTTTAGAGAGTTGGCATTCTCTTAATCCTACATCATAATCTTAGTATATGTCTTTTCAAAACATGTTGGGTAACTACTAAGAAAATCAGTTGTTTGTCAGCAAGAAGCGAAAGATGAATGAAAGACACTTTCCATTATTCATAAACACATCTCTCTAAATGTATTTAAGCCATCAGCAAGTAATGCTGGCAACAGCTGAAACAGGTTTACAAAATACTAAAGGACGTATGATAAAGATCTGAGCAGTAACATAGAACAGAAATGAGGGTTATTCAAAGCACACTTTCCCCCAAACTCCAGCACACACAATAACTCCCTCTGTGAATAGCAGGCTTCGGCGGAGGATCAAAGAACTAACACTTGAGACTCTATCAAGAAATCTGGTCGTTAAAGAGCCAAAAATGTAGATCAGAATCTTCTTTCAGATTAACTCAGGATATGAAGCAGAAGAAAAATGGGCAAAATAACTTTCCAGTGAAGTGAAGAAGAAAACAAGTAAAATAAAAGAAAAACATATTCTATAGTTCAAAGTAGACATTTAAAATATGGACAGTCAAATATTGTATCTATTACCTGCAGACTGTCTTGTTCCCCCTAAATTGCTGATTATTTGTCCCACAGTCCTGAAAATTATAAAGCCACTACAGAAAGTTTAAAGTGCTGAGAAACAAGGAAGTTCTGGAAACTCTTCAATAATCCTGGTTATTATCCCTGCAGGGGAACTGGGTTAAATGGCAAACCATTCTTGGGTATTCAGTATTTCTATATGTGGTTTGTCATACATAATGAATACTTCTTTATTGCAAATTAAAATAGTAAAATGAAATGATCTCTAAGGCATTTTTCAACTTTAAGAACTTATACATTCAAGGGGCGCCTGGGTGGCTCAGTCGGTTAAGCGGCTGCCTTCGACTCAGGTCATGATCCCAGGATCCCGGGATCAAGCCCCGCGTCGGGCTCCTTGCTCAGTGGGGAGCCTGCTTCTCCCTCTGCTCCTCACCTCGCTCTCTCTCTCTCAAATAAACAAATAAATAAAATCTTTAAAAAAAAAGACCTTATACATTCAAGACTTTGGAAGGATATACCACTTGGTTAGAAAATATATATTTTTTTTCAGATATATATTCTATATATACATGTGAAAAAATATTTTCTATACAAAATACTGAAAATAATATTCTATATGAAAAGAAAATATATATATATGAAAAAAATTTGTCATTAAAGAACACACCTAAACTGTAACATTTCTGATAGAGACAGAGCTCTGAATGCTACCACCATCTTGATGGATAACTAATACATTAAATAAAAGCCCCAAAGGGGCATTTGACTTCATACAACCTCTGCTGACAAAGGTCATGTCTTTAACCTGAGGAAAATGTAGTTTTCCCCGGATTTAATCTGTATGTTAGGACTTGACCTTTCATTTCTTGCACAGTGAGTCAGCATTATTTGGTGCTGGTAAAGAACTTAAACTAATTTTCACACTAGCAGTTATACAACCCGTAAAAATAAAATCTACACCCTTCTTTTTTCCCATGGCATTGTCATAACCTTGCACCTCATTACTACCCCAAAGACCATTATGCATGCTCTTTCGCAAGAGTGCATACACCTTGTGTATACATCCACCTGAGATCCTGTTTATATTTGGTTGCTGTGGTGGTACCCACAAGAGCATTTTTGTGTTAGGTGTTGGTGTTTGCACCAAAACTCTAATTCAGACTTGACTTACAGACACTAGAACCTAGGAAACACAAGTGAGCTCTGCGTGACTACATTGTTTTGTATGTGAAGAGTGCTTCCTACAAATCTGTGGAGATAATCACTTCTATTTGATGGGACTGGTGGGGGCCTTGCTCTGAGGAAAAGGCTACATAGTAAAAAAAAAAAAAAAAAAAAAAGTGGAAGTGCCTGATCATAATAGTTCAAGTCTTGCTAAAATGGTTGCCTTTTGTTATCTAACAATCATTTTGTGGCTACTCATGAGAGGGAAACATCGTGGAAGAGATTGGAACATTATTTCAAGCACATGAGTTCATGAACATATAATACCCTAGTTTATCTAAAGCGTGTGAATCTTGAAGCCACTGTTCACCTATCAGTAGGTAGAAATGTAGACTGTTGGATGGGAGCCAGTAGATCTAAGTGCTAGAAGGAAATACTTTTAATGTACTCCATTATTCAGGCTTATAATCTGTTGGATTGTTATATAACATTTCACTTCACTATTTGAAAATGCTTCCAAACCACAGAATGTCTTCAGCATTGCAAATAAGTCACTGTGCCAACATACTTCTGCCACCCTGTTGAGCCACATTAACAGATGAGTTCTCTTAGCACAAGGTATTTTTTAAGGGACTAGATTCCCTTGGTTGGAAACATCATACTTGCAATAACTTTTTCACACAAAAATCCGGGGTCTTATTTCATGCATGCATTCAGTCAATCTACATGTGTCTGGTCAGGCATTTGCTAGAAGCTTAGGGCAAAGTGTAGTGAAGAAAGTAAAAACAATTAAGAAGTGGTTCCCATCCTCAAGCTTCTCAAAGTCAAGGATAGAAAGCAGACGCATAACCGTAATTATAAGACCATGTGATTAAGATTATAGGCAAGATCAGTACAAAGCGCTGTAACAATAGAGGGGTTAGCAACTGACTGGTGGAGCCTAAAAAGACTCGAAGAGGTAGAACAGAAGCTGGGAATTGAAATAGTGTTTAAGCTGGTCACAGAAGAGGAATTAGGGCTTGCATGATAGAGGGTGCATTATTATAAATTATAGAATTTTAAAAGATTAAAGTATATTAGGAACATTAAGGCGGTGATGGTTTATATGGTAATGGTGTTTTACAACCTAAAATATGTTAAGGAGGATATGGGAGATGACAGGGAAGGTAGAATGAGTTCCCAGTCTGTGCACCTATGTGCCAGGCAAGAGGGTTGTGCTTATCCCACAAGAACCTGGAAGGCTTGGAAGGTGTTTTGAGCAGGAAACTAGAGACATGATTATAACTTTATTTTAAAGTGATCATTTTGGAGGTCATATAAGTAGTAAACATCTATTAATTTTCAGCTGGACGCACCAGCCTTTGTTTTGAAGGCTGCCCCTTCTTCCCTGCTCCTTGTGATGCTGGTAGGGCGGGCAAACTCTAAGTCTTCACCTCTCTCCCCAATGAGGTTAGGCACGTGGCACAAGCTTGCTGATCAAAGTGGTCCAGGAGAGACCCTGACCCGAGAGAGTGTGATATAGGCCTTTGGCGGTAGGGAAGGTAGGTGGCATCCATGCTATGGGACATCATGCTGGTTTCTCTAGGATTTCTAGTGGAAAGACTCACGTAAGCCTGTGCTCCTTGGCCATCTTTGTTACTCTGTGGCCAGAACCTGCCCTTAGGAGGTCAAGGGTGAAGACAGAGTTGAAGGATGGAGAGAGAGAACTCCGACGGCTTCATTTGAACCCCTGTCTCCAGCTAAGTTTAAAGTCAACTCTATTCTTCAATTCTTAGATTCAAAAAGTTATTTTTGTTGTTGTTATTGATTTCATAAACATAGTTCAATTGTGATTCCTGTTTTTGTTGTTGAAAATGTTCTCACTCATGCAGAGTAAACGTCAGGTAAGAGTGGCAGCAGAAAGAGGTACTGAGTGGAATGAAAGTAATCTAGATGAGCAAAGATAAGGGCCTGAACTAAGACAATGGAGCTAAAGAAGAGAGGATATGTCCAAATGTATGACTCCTGAATGAACAAGATTCAGTGAGTTATTAGATGTGAGAGAGAATGAAGAGTGACAGATGTTATCTATAAAACACTCTTCAGCATAACATCGAAGCAAGTGAAAGGGTGCATTCTTAACTGAAATGAATGAATGAAAAAGCAGGATATGCTTTAGTTCTTCTTGGGGCTCTGCCCAAGGAAATCCATAGGGTGTATTGAACCCTGGTGAATAGCCAATATGAAGAAACAGAGGCCGTGTGTACATTTCACCCCCCCGGTACTCCAGGAGTCAAGTTCCAAGCCCGGTGTAATTAGTTAACATAGCACTTGATGTTCCTTCATCTAAAAGCTCGGCCCTGTCAGATGTGACATGCCAGCTAAGCTGAGTGCCCACAAAAGGATGAGGATGACTCACTGTGTTCTGCTTCTATGTTTGCCACTGCTTTGAATGGGATAGAAACTTAAACCCTCATCTTTGAAGCCGATCTCTGTGGGTAACTCCAAGCAGAGCAGTAATTCAATCTCCAGTTCCCAGAGGTATAAGTGATAGTGATTTCAGAGAGATGATGCCACATCTGTACCAAAGGCAGCTGGAAAAAACCTCCTTTGCCTCCATTCAAGAGCTCCAGATTAATCTTGTATGCTTTGTCCAATATGATGGAATTAAAAAAAAAAAACAAACAGACTAAGCGGGGGCTTAAAATAAATGTTAGCTCTTAGAAAAAAAGAAATCAAGTTATACAGTATGTGGTACAATTCTGTAACCTCTAAAGAGCCCATTCAAATTTTCATGTAAAACACCCAACTTCAATGTAAAGAGAACAAGCAGGAGGCCCACTCATGAAGGGACGTGCATAGTAATGACTCAAGGTACCTGGTTTAGCCTCATGGGCAATCAAATAAGTGTTTAATAAAACCAAGACAAAGTGGGACGCCTGGGTGGCTCAGTCGGTTAAGCGTCTGCCTTCGGCTCAGGTCATGATCCCAGGGTCCTGGGATTGAGTCCCACATCGGGCTCCTTGCTCAGCGGGGAGCCTGCTTCTCCCTCTGCCTGCCGCTCCCCCTGCTTGTGCTCTTTCTCTCTCTCTCTGACAAATAAATAAATAAAATCTTTAAAAAAAAAAAAACAAGACAAAGTATCATTTCATTAATAACAACTTGAAGGCAGGAAATTAAAATGTTTAAGTGAACCATGTAGTATTATTACTCTTTGTCAATATGCCTGTTCCTGCGATTACGTCCCCAGGATATTATTCAGCATAAGAAAAAGGTATATGCATAAAATGTCTATTATAGAAATGTCTATAATATCAAAAAATATTAGAAAAAGTTTGACTCACAAAGAGTTTGACATTTTTGAATAAACAAAAATGTTCCAAAAATGTGAATAGGCACAAATATTATAGTTATAAAGCAGTTGGAAATATGGAAAATAAGATAACTTTTGAAATAGAGATAGAGTATACAAAATCGTGTATATACTATGTAGACAAAAAGTATACATTTAGACAAAGACTAAGTTGGCTCAAATAAAGTAAACAGAAACAAATAATACGTATATTGAGACTTAATTTATGACTTAAGACTTAATTTATGACTGAAAGTAAAAGAAGGACAAAGAGAAACAACTACTCAATAAATAGTGCTGGATAACACAAAGGCAAAATCAATTCTGGGTAAATTGAAAAAAAAGAAAACTTTAATATGAAATGTAAAACTGAAAATTTTTCTGACTTAAGGGCAAGGAAAACTCCTTAAATCGTATAGTAAAAGCATTTACCATAGAAGAAAACTAACACCCAATTAATCTCATGAAAATAAGAAACTCCTGTTAATCCAAAGACACCCTGAAAGGGGTAAAAATACATGCCACAAATTGAGAGGAGATATTTGTAACATATAACTGACAAGGACTAGTATGCAAGATACAGCAAGAATTGAAAATTGGGTAGAAGTCATGAATGTATACTTCATAAATGAAGAAATATAAGTAGCCATTAAATAAGTGAAAAGATTCTCGAACTCATTAATAATCAAGCAATTATAACTTAAGAACACACTGAGATATATTTCATACCAAGGTTGCTGTATACAGTTGCATGGATTGTGCACTGCTCAACTCCAGGGAGCATCATTCCTACGCACTCAGATATGAATGTCACCCCCCTCAAACTGTGGAATGCATTGGCCCTGTTTCACAACCCCCAAACTGGCAGAAATTCAAAAGTCTGTAATATCAGCAAGGATGTGAAACAATAAGAATCTCAGTCACTGCTTACTGAAGTGTAAATTGGTTCAACCACTTTGAAGAACAGTTTGTCATTATCCAGGATGATTAATGGCAGGTTTAGAAGCGGAATGGGAAAGAATACTCAGTAGTGATGAACACACAATTGAGCAGATATTCAAAATAAAATGTGAAATAGCACTGATCAGCATAAAATTTTCCAGATGTACTTGGAAGCCTGGCAACAAAAGTGAGGAGAGCAGATAAAAAACTGTCATATGTTACACTGTATGTTGACTAACTGGAATTTGAGTAAAAACTTAAAAAAAAAAAAGATTTAAAAAAAAACCTGTCAGGATGGATGGGGTTAAGATTCTGAAGGACACAGGTACAGGTGAAGTTAAAATAATTATGCCTGGTGTCCATGTTAGTACACAGACTAAGACATGGGCCAACAAACTATGACTATGGACCAAATCCAGCCACTTCCTATTTTTGTAAATAAAATGTTACTGGAATACAGTCCCATCCATCCATTTATGTAGACTCTATGACCACTTTAGCTCTACAACAGTGAAGATTGAGTTGTGACAGAGATCATATGGCCTGCTAAGGCTAAAATATTTACTATCTCATACATGGCAACAGTTTGCTAACCCCTAGATAAAACATTAGGCAAACTAAAAAAATAAATACAGTGCTCAGTGAAATTAAAAAATATGTATTTTAATGAAACAATGAGAAGATTCTTGATCATTATCATGGAGAGGAATTACAGAATTCATGTATGCTAAGTTGGAGAGAAACTGGAAGATAACAAGGTCCAGAGTGTGTTCCTGCCAAACTGATACCAAGTTGTGACTAAATATAGCAGACTTTGTGATATCTAGTAAGCATAGCGGAAAGTCTGAAACAGAAGGCCAAATATTTCTTAGAATTGAAAAGTCCTACCTCATGTACAATATAGACAGAATTGATCCAACAGAAATAATCCAAAACCAAATGGTGAGAGGTTGAGTTTTGCCAATAGATTCTCTGGATATTCTGTTGGCTTTTATGACTCCTGAAGTTATGACGATAGTTTTCAACAGGGGTATCCATTCACAGATTATTTGTCAGAGTAAGAGTAAATAAACTGTTGTAACTGATTTCCAAAAACCCAGCGATCTAAGGATAAAAGCTATCCATATCTCTCTCCCGTTAATGCCCCATGAATTCACCCTAGATTTGCAGAGAAGCCCTACTACTTGAGGTCATTCATAGACCAGATTCCTTCTAAGTCATTGTAATGCCATCCCTTAGAACTAAATTCTCATGTCATCTAGCTTCTTGCTGGTGGAAAAGGGAAAGAGAACATGGAGGAGGTATACTCGATGTCTGAAGTCCTGAACCAAGAAATAGACACATCGCTTATGGAACTGTGCTGTAAAGGTGTGTACCGGCCTCAATTCTATTGCTTTGGAAGATGAGGATGATGGATTTTGGTGGACAAATAGCAGTCCCCCCTCTTACAAGAGGTAATAGTTTTCTATCTAGTAGAAGAATACCAGCCCAAACCATGGTAAACAGACAGTAAAGAATATGATTCTAAATGTAAAGATCATAAGGTAATTCATTAATGTTATTTGCTTGAAAGAAAAGTCTATGAAAATTTTCCATGGTTTTCTACTTTTAAACAGACTGAATTCTAAGAAATATGCAGCGATTTCTCCCTTCCACCACGGGAGGAGAGGAAGAGATATTTTTCCAGTTACTGAAGCTTCTATATGTTTAGTTTTTGGATTATGAGAACAAAGTTGGCAGAATGACAATGTGGTCACAGAACAAATTAGCCTCAACCTAAGATAACAAACACTGGCAATGCAAAGCTGCCACAAGGAGGAATACTGGCCAGGTGACATGGTCACGGTCTTGCCTCTCAAGGCAAATAAACATAAAGTTTTGTGGGAAGTACCCTTATATGGTAACCAAAAAGAACACCCAGTCTCCTGTTTTGTTTTGTTTTGTTTTAAAGATTTGTTTATTTATTTGAGACAGAGAGAGGGAGAGAGACCAAGAGCACAGGAGGGAGAGACAGAGGGAGAGGGAGACAGAATCCCAAGCAGACTCCACGTGGAGCATGGAGCCCGACGCAGGGCTTGATCTCATGACCCTGAGATCACAACCTGAGCCGAAAGCAAGAGTTGGAGGCTTAACTGACTGGGCCACACAGGCGCCCCAAGTCTCTTGTTTTATTAACCAGATTGATCACAGTTTTGTAGATGGAAAACTATGGTGCTAATGACTTTCTGAAAATTCTTTGGACCAGGTCTGCTGGTTGGGGATCCTGGTTCTTAACTATAGTGTGAGTATTTTTATCTATGGCAACTCGAGTTGAACCATCACTCAGGAAATATAGAACAATAAACCATTAGCTATTCAGAAGATAGATACTAGGTGGTCTATACCCAAATCTAGGTACTTCTCTAACATCAGTGTCAATAATTTACAAAATCTAGGGCAACTGGGTGGCTCAGTAGGTTAAGTGTCCAACTCTTGGTTTTGGCTCAGGTCATGATATTGTGGTCATGAGATCGAGACCCACGTCAGGCTCTGCACCGAGCATGGAGTGTCCTTCAGTTTCTCTCCCTCCCCCTCTGCTCCTCCCCCTGCTCACTCTCTCTCTCTTTTCTCTCTCCAATAAATAAATAAAATCTTAAAAAATAATAACAGTAATTTACAAAACCTAAAAGTAATTATGCAAGATTCTATTATATGCAAGGCACTTTCCTCTGTACTGCATTTGGTACAAAGCTGAGTGAGATAGGCCATTCCCTCAATTTATAAGCCTCTGGAAGAATGAGCAAGGGTATATATAGGTGCTAGTTTAAGAGACATAGCAGGATAGATTTAACACATTTCTATAGATGTGGCAAGTCAAAGGAGGTAAGGACTAAATTGATTTGGAATGGTAGGTTAGGAAGGATTAGGAAGACATAAAACCAAGGATATAATCGGTCTCACCAAACCTCAGTTTTCTCATCTGTACAATGGGGAAAACAGCTGTACTTTTCATCTAGATTTTAAAAAACTGAGAGCAGAATCAGGTTCATGATAATAATAAATAACTGTCAGTTATCATCATTGCTGTTTTTGTTTTGGTTAATGTAATTCTTTGAAACTTTGATTTTGAATAATGAACAGTATTCCAGAAGCTACAATTTTTAGAGTGTACAATTTCAGGCCAATGGAATGGAATCACCAGCTACTGGATACTTCATTGGTATGAATCCAGAATGCAGCAAGATTTAGTATGGATTTACTAAGCGAGATGCCTCTCTAAGCCAAATGCCTAAAAAGGACTCTGAAGCACTATGTCTTTTCTGTCCTTGGCTCTACATTTACAAAGAGTGATTTTATTTACTCAACTTTATGAATTTCCTGTTTTACACTTTTTAGGAAGAAGTCCACCAGCCTCTTCCTATATGTTGACTGGGGTAAAAGAACTTGTCCTTGCACACATCGGTGATAACCCAGATAGGGAAGAATGTAAAATTTTTTTCTATAGGGTCAGTCCCTACTCAAATGGTATCTGGAATAAGATTAGTTATACAAGGTCAATTTCAACACCCTGGAATGGTATACTTGGGTAAGGAATGAATAACTCACGATTCTATGGAACAGAGTGGAATGTCTGGACACAGGGGCTTCTTAAAATCCAAAGAAACAATTTTTTGGCATTAGCTGTGTATTTCTTGAAATTTTGCATTTTGGGAATTGAATTGGAAACCTAAACTGGTATTTGGCGGGGGGGGTGGGCGGAATTCTCATGGAAAATCAACTAGTTAATGCACAATTAGGACTTTGTACTGTTAAAGTTCATTTTCTTAGAGGAACAGTTTGGATTGCCTACAGATAATGTTAGGAGATTATATGTGTTTATGAAGTTCATGATCCACTTATTTAAGAAAGTTGTTCTTTATATAGGAACATAAGGGAAAGAAATGTGCCATTGCTTTTTTTGTCCAGGAAAGTTGTATCCTGGGAGAACCATCTCCCAGGGTTTTAGAGGGAGGCTTTGAAATCTGGGTCCAGGACAAATCATGATACTATCACCTGAGGGAAGCCATTTCCTATGTTCACACACCATTTGTTTTTAAAATGTTTAAACTCCACATTCTCAATTGCTGTTCCGTGCTTTAAAGCTATACTAGCCTGACTTCCGAGAGAAATAAATTCCTGATTCTCGGGACATCATACAAACACTTTCCATAACTAATCAGCATGACTTGCAAAAGATTTTGGATTAATATCTACCTTTGTTTTATTCTTTGATGGAGGGAGAAATGTGAGAGAAATCATCCTTGATCCTTCAGAGAATGATCAGAAACAACAAGAAAAATATACAAAAGTTACCCTTTTAGAATATTCTTGAAGTGTTTATCCAAGACATGCTAATCATTATTTATGTTGTCACAATATCTAAGAATTGAGGCTGAAACAATAGGACATGGGAGCAAAATATTTTAAATGGCATGAAACTCATATTTCCCCAGGGCAACCATTCCTGGATCGGTTTGAAAGTAATAAAAACTGTTTCTCAGGGTTTTCATATCCATGTTGTTGTAAGGTCCAGAGCCCTGTTACAGAATCATCCATTATTTGGAGTCATTCTTGGGTCGTCACCTGTGGTCAAGAATAAGCTTCTATCTTCTTCCCCCTTTCTATTTTTTAAATAATTTATTGAGGTGACATTTTCACAACATAAAATTAACCATTTGAAAGTGAACAGTTCAGTGGCATTTAATCCATTCACAATATGGTCCAGCCACAGCCCCTGTCTAGTCCCAAAATATTTCTATCACTCCAAAGTAACATTCCTTACCCATTAATCAGTTTCTCCCCGGGACCTGGCCACCACCAATCGGCATTATCTCTCATCGGCTTCCCCTTCTGTGGTCCATTCTTTTTAGTGAGGGCTCTTCCCAGCCTTTTGCTGTCCATAAAATCATCTGAGAGCACCACGTTGCTGCCACTGACAGCTGAAGAAAGCTGATCCTAGAGCCAAAGGCACAATCTCTCTCTGGGTGGTCACTAAGCTGTCAATTCCAAGTCTCTGCTGCCTAAACACTATCCTAGCCCCCTGGTTATCCTATCTCCTGGGCATTGTTCTGGGCCCTACATCTTTGCTGCCAGGGCTGATATGGTGGCATCTTCAAGAATGCCAGTGATAGGGGCGCCTGGGTGGCTCAGTCGTTAAGCGTCTGCCTTTGGCTCAGGTCATGATCCCAGGGTCCTGGGATCGAGTCCCCGCATCGGGCTCCCTGATCGGCGGGAAGCCTGCTTCTCCCTCTCCCACTCCCCCTGCTTGTGTTCCTGCTCTCGCTGTCTCTCTCTCTGTCAAATAAATAAAATCTTTAAAAAAAAAAAAAAAGAATGCCAGTGATAATGTATCTTCTGGGTTCCTGAATGCCCCTAAGCCAATGTCTGAAGAATATATCTGTCTCTTCCCTTTTACCTTTCTCTTGATCATGTGGGTAACAGAGACAAATTGAGGACCCCTGGGATTTCTTCATGTATGTGGAAGCTTGCCTTTGTATTAATCAATGACTTTCATTAATTAATTTCAGCCTACTCCGTCCTTATCATGATGATGTGAGACCATGTTTGAGAAAGGGGGTGCTGAGTCAGGAGCAGATCTCAGGAGCAAATAGCAAGTTGTGATCAGATTCGACCCTCCTCTCTGACAACGGAAGCATTTTACAGACCCAGGTTTATTTGTCTGATGCTCCCTTCACTTAGAGAATTATTCCCAGGAAGATCTTAGCGCCTCCTTTAAAAAAAATACTCCTCATGGATTAATATGAGCAGTTCTCCAGACAAATCCAAAAATATCTGAATACTAGTGGACTTCGAGTTTAGACTCAATCTAGAACTCTAAATACAAACTTAACTTAGTGTTGCAGCAATAACAAACCGGTATGACTTTGTAACTTTAGCATAAATTGACCAGGAGTTTCTGCAAAAGGAAAAAAGCTGAAATTTGTGGAATAGCCCCAAATTAAGGGAGATGGTTCCATACAGATACACCCTTATGCGTGTACATAATAATTAAGCAAAAAAAAAAAAAAAAACTATAAGAGAAAAAGAACATTTTCTGTTATTGATTGCCATTTATAAAGAAAAAGCTTCCCCAGAATATGTACAAACTAAAAATAAACAAGACATAAACCTAGTAGTTTAATGAGACAACCAGTTTTACTTTTTTTTTTTTTAGCGAAAAAAAATTTGGAAATTTTAGAAAAACAATTTCCATGTCACTCATTATAATAGACTGTATCATGTGGAAATTCTCCTTAAAAAACACAACTAAAAATGCAAGATAAAAAATATAATAAATAGCTATCAAAAGCATACTTGGCCCAAAAAGAAAACAAGAGAAATCTCCAGAAGCCAAAAGAACAGAGGAAACTAAAAATCAAGAGGTAAACAAGCTGTTCTTGCCCTTGAGAATTTGTTGCCTTGATAGCCAAAGTGTTTGATAGCCAACTAAGGAGAGCAGTTAAGGTTGTGTGAAGAGGAGCTAAAGACTGAGACTCCACTTCCTGGAATGACTTACACTCACTATGGAAGGTAATAGAAAAATATGCCCCCTGAATCAATGGACGGGGAGGCAAAAACCGGGCCAGGGCTCCTTAGCCTAGGCTGTGGTATAAAAAAAAAAGGAAAAAAATTCATTCTTCTTTGCGATTTCATAAACACAGGCTTCTACTCTTTGCCTGTGTTCTATCACTTAGACATGAAGCTGCAGGCTCTCCCAAATGCTAATGAAAGAAATATCAGAAAGATAACAATAAAATGTCTCTTCTTCCCCTTACAGTACTGAGGAGCAGATATAATTTCATGCCTTCAGTTTAGTTCTGATAAAGTGGTGAATTAAGAACACTCACAAAAACATCTCAGTATGAATCTCCTTTCCAGTATGGCGCTTTGTATAAAAATGAATAATCCTGGGCGCCTGGGTGGCTCAGTCGTTAAGCGGCTGCCTTCGGCTCAGGTCATGATCCCAGAGTCCTGGGATCGAGTCCCACATCAGGCTCCCTGCTCAGCGGGAAGCCTGCTTCTCCCTCTCCCACTCTCCCTGCTTGTGTTCCCTCTCTCGCTGTCTCTGTCTCTGTCAAATAAATAAATAAAATCTTTAAAAAAAAAAAATCTTTTAAAAAAAAATGAATAATCCTGCTCTATTTTGTAACACATTCTTGGAAGTGTTATTTATACAAATAAGCTTTTGATGACATAGAGACTTTGGAGATGGTTGCTGTGTTTTGTGAAATGTAACCTCAATGAACTTTTATGTGTTTTGCCCAAGTAATACTACTTGAATTGACAAATTATTCTGAGGTTTCACTATTAGTCCAGAAGTACTTTAGTCTTTCAGTTTTTTACCATTTCTATGTGAAGATATAACATGTCTGTGATTCTGTTGAATTCTTTGGTTAAATGATGATTTAAGATTATTCATCTTATTTAAAGAAACACAATACAACA
Source organism: Halichoerus grypus (assembly GCF_964656455.1). Taxonomy (NCBI): domain Eukaryota; kingdom Metazoa; phylum Chordata; class Mammalia; order Carnivora; family Phocidae; genus Halichoerus; species Halichoerus grypus. Next base: position 14,911,210 of record NC_135725.1, on the reverse strand, counting down.
CCAAAAAGAACACAATGATTTTAAAAGGAATCAAATAACGCTCTAGAAAGAACAAGAACATAGTCACTGAAATTAAGTCTTCATGGATACTCTAAAACAGCAGATTAAAAATAGCTGAATAGAGATTAAGTATGCTAGAGTATAGATTCGAAGAAATTATTTAGTGTGCAGCATGGAGAAATTAAAATGTGGGAAACGGGAAACAGATAGTCAAGAATACAGAGGTAAAGTCAGAAGATCCAATGTCTGCTTAATAGAAATAAAGGCTGAGACATCTCCAAAACTAACGAAGGCTATAAAACTCAGATTTAGGTATCAAAATAAATCCCAGAAAGGACAAAAATAAAATATACATTTAGACATATCATATTAAAAATGAAAATACCATGAAAAAAGCAGAGAGGAGAGTAGATATAAATGACTGACAGAAAAAAAAAAAAGCTGCCGATGTAGAATTATCATTCAACCTAAATTTTCGGTCAAGAACATTTCATGGAAAAAAACCGAGAAAGTTTTCTCAATAACTGATTCTGATCATGGCAGAACAAATAATTTGGGCTGGGCCTTCCATTGAAGAACAATGAGAATATCTGGACAAAATATTTATTTAAACAAATCTCTTACAGACAAAAATTGCTAACCAGATAGTGAAATGCTCTCAGACCATATTCTAAGGCAAGATGGAAGTCCTGGGAAGGAAGCCCATTGTTTGGGCAACCTTTATGTTGGGGGCATTTCCTCATTGCAGATACCTGAATATCTGAGAGGGGGTGCTGCCCATTTGACAATCTGGTGATACTTAGCCCAGAGCATGTGGAGAATGGAAGAGGAGCCTTGTTGAAACCCGTCTACTTTGATCCTAGAATACGAGGGCCCAGAGGTGTTTGGGGAAACCTGGAGAAACTAGGAATCTAGCAGTAGCAAATACATATAACGTCATCATAGGTCTCTGATCATTTCTATAAGCACATTTTTCAATCTAATGCTCAGTGCCAAATAGCTAGAAGAGGGGAAGACAACATAAGCAAAAGCCACAAAGAACAAAGGACAAAATGTATTTCTCAGTGCAGAGACTTGGGATTTGGGGATTATCAGACATAGACTTTAAAAAGATCTATATTCAAAAGACAAAAATGAAAGCTTCATAAGACCTGGAAGCTAACAAGAGGATAATAAAGGAATAAATCTTGAACTAAAAATGGCCATTATCAAAAGCCGACTGGGTGAATTATTTAATAAGAATTGGACGCAGATAAAGGAAGAATTAGTAAATTCATTAGGATAGAAGAAATTTTCCTTAATGAAGCCCAGGCAGACAAAACAATGAAAACTGGAGAAGACAGGTTACTGCAGGATACAGTGACATGATCTATAAACATGGCTGGAGCCCCAGGAGAAGGGAGAAGATTCAGGGCAATCTGAATTGAAATCCCAGAAGGCTTTTTGTGGAAATTGACAAACTGATTCTAAAATTTATGTGGAAACAAACAGGATCTAGCCAAGACAACTCTGAAAAAGAACAATGTTTGAGGGACAACACTGTCTGATTTTCAGACTCATTATAAAGCAACAGTTAGTACAACAGTGTGGTGCTGGTCTAAAGACAGACAAAGAGATTAATGGACCAGAATAGAGAGTCCAGGAATAAACCTACATATAGGCAGACAGTTGATTTTGTACAGTGCTACAAAGGTAATTCCATAGACAAGGAATAGTCTTTTCAACAAATAGTGTGGGCATAATTGGGTAAATTCATATGTAGCTGTTGGTAGTGTTTTCTTTTTTTAAAAAAAATCTAATTATCAGCAAGCATGTCCCATTTTAATCAAAATATTTTTGTACCTTTTTTTCTCTTTTCTTGCTCAGTCTTACAAAGGATTCCAACTTCTTATTTTGTTCAAAAAGTCAACCTTTGGCTTTGTTGACTTTCTCTGTTTTCTCTCTTTTCCCATTTAATTCATGACTGTCTTTGTTCTCACTACCTCCTTTTCTACTTCCTTTAGATACACACGGCTGTGGATTTCTTAGCTACTTAAAGTGAACAATTCATTCCATTTGAAAAATTTTCTCTGACAGAATTTTCAGGAACAAAAATTTCCTTTGAGGTATCTTTTTTCTTTTTTTTTTTTTTTTCTGTTTGCTGGGCCTCACAGATTTTAATACATGGTAATGTTATTATTGTACATTTCTAGATATACTATTATTTTCATTCCCAAAGTAAGTCATCAAATGGAAATCCAATTTAGCTTTATCTCCTGCATGCAAGGATTTGTTAATATTAGAAAAATGCATAAATGTACCTGACAACATAGAGAGTTAAAAAGAAAAAGATATATACAAAGAGCTAAGGTGATATAAAAGAAAATAATTGTACAGCATTCAACGCATTCATAATAAAACAAAAGCCCTGAGTCAAGTAGGAATCAGAAGAACCTTCTTTAAACTAAAAATGAGTTTGTAAACAAACAAAACCCATTATAAAAATCAATCTAAATGAGAAAACACTAGCATGTGCTAGAGAATATAGAGCCACAAGGTCCTTTCCATTGAAGGTAGAAGTATAAATTGATAGGACCACTTTGGCATTGTATCCCAAAGTTTGACATTCATATTCCTTAAGAACTAGCAAATCTGATTTCAGATATACAATCAAGAGAAATATACAGGAATGTTTATAGAAGCACTATTCACAATGGCAATTCCCCAAAAACCCATTATCAAAAGACTGGATGAATAAGCTATGGTCAGAAAGGTATAATACACAATAGTCAAAATAAAGAAACCACAGTGACATGCAATAATGTGTGGAGACTCCTATCAATGTAGCATTTCAGAAAAAGATAAGTTCATTTTTATAAAGTTAGAAATAATTTTATATACACACGCACATACATGTCATTCTTGGAATACATAGAGACACAAAGGAAGCCAATCAAGAGAATAATGAACATGAGTTTCATAAGTCCCTCATTTGGGTGGGAAAGAGGGCAAAGCAATCAGATAAAGGACCACAAGTATACATGTAGGTTATTTTCCAAGTATTTTGTTTTACGTAATGGCTTGCTAATGCTTATTGTCATTATATGTAACTATTTATATACCCCCCCCCAAAAAAGATGCATCTGAAGTTCTAAAGGAATCATTTCAGGGTCACAGCAAAAAACAATAGGCACACCTGGCTGGACTTCTGAAGATGATTTAAGAAAGGAACTCTTTACGGAAGTGTGAGCAGTCCACGAGGGGTGCTGCGGACCCCAGAGCTGACACACATGTGAGAAGCAGTTACCATTCCTGATAGCCTGAAGATGCAAGAGGGGGAAATGGTGTTATCGGAGCCCGGGAAATAATGGAGCTGCAGAAGCCGACGCTCCATGGTGAGGGACACTCAACAGGGCCTGTAGTCGTAGGAGGAAGACTCAGTGTCGCTCAGGCATAAAAGAAGCAAAGCAGGAAGGGGAAGCATAAGCATCCTGGCTTTTCTCTCCTCCTGCACTTCGTTCTCCCATCGGAGTTCTCTGCATCCCACCTTTCCTATTGGTTGAACTAAATCAGAAGCCAGAGAGCAAGAGAGCTAGGTCTTGAGGCAAAGAGATGAAATGGATCCAGTATGGAAAACAGAATATCCAGTAATATCAACATGCACACAAAAATTTAAATAAACATCTACTGACAATTGCATGGATATTGGGAGGGATGTAAATAAATTTAAAGTGTCTCAAGTATTTGGATTAGCCAAGAAAAAGAGTAACAGCATCAATCAATTAATTATACTTTGGTTAAGTGACAAAATAAAAACCTATTATTTCTCAAATAACCATTAAAATAACAGTAAAGAAAATATATAATTCCGAACCTGATAGAGAGAGTAAAGAATTCATTTTTAAATGAATTAAAATGAATGCACACTAAATGTAAAGTTAAAATTTAGGGGTGCCTGGGTGGCTCAGTAGGTTAAGAGGTTAAGCATCTGCCTTCGGCTCAGGTCATGATCCCAGGGTCCTGAGATGGAACCCTGCATCAGGTTCCCTGCTCAGTGGGGAGCCTGCTTCTCCCTCTCCCTCTGCCCCTCCCCTTGCTTGTGTTTTCTCTCTCTCTCTCTCTCTCTCAGATAAATAAAAATATTTTTAAAAAATTTAAAAAATAAAGTTAAAATTTAGTTTAGTTTAATTTTAAACTTAAATTAATAATTTGAGTGCTGTGAATTGTGTAAGACTGTTGAATCACAGACCTGTACCTCGGAAACTAATAATACATTATATGTTAAAAAAAAAAGAAGATAGTAGGAAGGGAAAAATGAAGGTGGGGAAATCGGAGGAGGAGACGAACCATGAGAGACTATGGACTCTGAGAAACAAACTGAGGGTTCTAGAGGGGAGGGGGGTGGGGGGATGGGTTAGCCTAGTGATGGGTATTAAAGAGGGCACGTATTGAATGGAGCACTGGGTGTTATACGAAAACAATGAATCATGGAACACTACATCAAAAACTAATGATGTAATGTATGGTGATTAACATAACATAATAAAAAAAATCAATTTAAAAAAAAGGTCAGAAAGGAGAGACGAACAGAGTAGATAAGACCAAAGTATTTAGTAAGATGGTTGAATTTTTGTTTGTTTTTAGTAAGATGGTAGAATTTTTAAACATAAATTCATCAGTACATTATGTTCCATGTCAACAAAGAAAATGATCCAATTAAAAGAGAATGTTTGTAAGACTGCTTAAGTACATAAAACCCAACTATGGGCCATTTAAAGAACAATATGCAACAGTGGGGCCTGGGTGGCTCAGTTGGTTAAGCATCTGCTTTCGGCTCAGGTCATGATCTCAGGGTCCTGGGATCGAGCCTGTGTAGGGCTCCCTGCTCAGTGGGGGGTTTGCTTCTTCCTCTGCCCCCACCACTCGTGCTTGCTCTCTCTTGTTCTCTCTCACTCAAATAAATAAATAAAATCTTTAAAAAAATAAATAATAAATAAATTAAAGAGCCATATGCAACACAGTTGCAAATTGTAAGTAAGAGGAGGGAAGATGTATTATGCAAACCCCAACCAAAGGAAAAGCTATTGTAGGGATAATTTATCCAAGGAAACTCCAAGGCAAAAAGCAAAGAGAGGAACAGGGAGAGCTTATAATGATAAAAAAAATGTTCAATTCCCTAGGAAGACAGAGCGATGCTAAGTTTATAAGCACATAAAAATACAGCTGTACTAACATAAGTTGACATGATTTGGGAGTTGTTTATTGCCAGCCAATAGAGAAACTAAGAAATGCACTTCAGAATAAATCATGTGTCAGGGAAGAAATCACAATGGAAATTTGGAAGTATCTTTAATTGAGCAAAAATGAAAACTTCTAGATGTTGCTAAAGACATGCAGAGAGGGAAATTTAGAGCTTTAAAGGGAAGAAGGCTGAAAACCAAATGATCTAAGTATCCTTGAGAAAAGAGAATGGAAGAAACAGTGAGGTTATGAGCAGAGATTAATCAAACAACTAAACAAACATACAATGAAGATCAACAGAGCCAGAAATTCTTTGAAATACTAATAACATTGACAGTCTCTTGATAAGACAACAATGGGAGCCTTCAACAGACTCTCGAAGAAGAAAATTATCACAGAAGAAAGGGTTGAGGTAAAAGAATGAATAATGAATGGCCAAAGAAATTTTTATTTTTTAATGTTTTTTAAAGATTTATTTATTTATTTTAGAGAGAGAGAGCGAGCACGGAGGTGGGGGGACAGAGGGAGAGGGAGAAAAGTCTCAAGCCGACTCCGTGCTGAGCACAGAGCCCTATGTGGGGCTCGATCTCACCACCCTGAGATCATGACCTGTGCCAAAATCAAGAGTCGGACGCTTAACCGACTGAGCCACGCAGGCGCCCCTGAAGCACTGGCCAAAGAAATTTTCAAATAAATGGGTAAAGTAAAATAGGAATTGATTGAATAGGGTAATAATTATATAATTATGATTCCTTTGGGATGGTGGAACAAAAATTTATAACAGACATATAGCATGTAGAACAGGAATAGAGAATCAAGAGATAAAAGGTTCAGAGTCTTTAAATTTTGCGTGAGCTGGTGATTAAATTTACACATGGTTATGAGTGTGTTAAGAATTTTAGGTTAACCAATAAAAATAGAAAGTATTTCTTCCAAACAAGAAAAAAGGCAACTTTTTGTTGTTGTTGTTATACACTGTATGAGTCCACGTGAAATAAATATGCAGGCCCTTGAGTTTGGAAACCCAGTTAAATGACGTTGTGGCACGTAACTCAGGTACTCAACAGGCAGCTGACATGGGCCTGGAAAATGAGTTTGGATTGTGGTTATAGACCTGGGTATGTACGTGCAGCTTTAAAATGTGGGAACAGATCCAAGCAAGCAAATGCAAACAAAGTTTTGCTATTGTCCCAATAAAATGATTATTTAAAAAATTAACAGTTTTCACAAACATTGTTATCAATTGCATTTTACTTTTGTGTGTGATTGAATACATATCCACTTATACTGCAGCTGAAAGTGGAAGATTTTCAAGAGGTCGAGCACTTGAGAAGTCTCTGTTCCATGGTACAGATGGGACGCTTCGCTTTATTTGAACACGAATATTTCGATATTAACAATAAACCAGAACAACGTGCAGAGTCGTGATCAATGACAGCTGGTACTTTTTTGGTACTTGGCTTTCATCGATTTGTGTATTTGGTTGCCGACGTTGCTGTAACAAACTGGGTGGTTTAAAGCAGCACATATTTATTCTCTCCAATTGTAAAGTTCAGAGGTCTGAAATCAGTTTCACTGGTGGATATCAAAGGGCCTGTTCCTCCCAGAGGCTCTAGGGGAAAAGCCTCCTTGCATTTTGCAGCTTCTGGAGACGTGTTGCTTGTGTTCCTTGGCTTCTGGCCCCTTCCTCCTTCATCAAAGCTGGTGGCTTCAGTGATCACATTTCCTTCTGCTTGTGTGGTCAAGTCTCCTTTGCTCTCTGCTTCGAGGGACACTTGTGATGGCATTTAGTGCCCACCCTGATAATCCAGGATAATTTCTCATCTCAAGATCCTTAATCACATCTGCAAACTTTCCTTTGTCATGTAAGGTCAAATTCACAGATTCCAAGGATACATTTGGGAGCCACTATTCAGCCTGGGAAAATTATATAAACCATAACCAAGGGAATCACATGATTCTGCATAATTTCAGGATGCCAGGAATGACATTGGAATTGAAATTCAGTTATTTAGCTTTCCAAACACTGAGGCCAAGGTCAAAGGTAAACTGCAGATTTTGACCAAATACTGAGGGTGAAGAATAATTTCTTAGCACTCCTACACAGCACACAGCTTTTATAACCTACTTTTTGAAAATTAGATTACAATGTATTTCAAAAGTTTACTAGGTCCTTCCTTAATTATTTGTTTATTTATTATATGTGTATTTTGCTAAACCACAAACTACCTAACCATTTGGTATTTTTCTATTTTATAAATAATACATTAAAGATACTTGTTCATAACTTACATATATTTTTTGGTTGTTTCCTTAAAATGAATTTCTAGAAGTAGAATAACTAGGTCAAGGGTTTGAACATTTTTAATATTTTGATATAATGCGTAAGTGCTATTGAGCACCGACAAAACTGTAGGAAAAGGGCCATTTCTCTGGACTTTAACAGGTACTGTGACGGGCATGAAAAAAAATGCCCTTGTTCTCATAGAAATGCCAACCTATTGCTGTATATTTCACAATTCTTAATTTTGTTTATTGGGGGTGTATTTGGGTGGGAGCACTCTCTGAGAAACTTTCTTTACCTACAACCACAATTTAACTCACCTGTCAGATTCACTTGCTCCTCTGGATTTCCTTTAAAATTATTTTGACCGTATGATTTGCTTGCATCAAGTTCAAAAATCAGGAAAAAAAAGAAAAAGAATGTATGGTATTAGAAGTCAGGATATCGGTGATATCCTAATTTAGGGTGAGGAAAACGGGGATAAGGCTGGGGAGGAGGTACAAAGTGGTCTTTGGGGTGCTGATATCGTTCTATTCCCTGACCCGAGTGGTGGTGATTTTGTTTTGTTCTTTTTATGGTTATTTATTGAGATGTACACTTCCGTTTTTTGCAGTTTTTTTCAATATGGCTTATTTGACTTGAAAATATTTTTCAGAAATGTTTAAAGAGTAAAAAGCAAAAACACAGCACTGACCACTCATGTGTTCACTCGGTTTAGGACACAGCCTCCTCTGCTTACCGATCACCGAAGCTCTGCTCTGAAACCTGATCATTCACACGAACCTAGTATTTCAACTACATGATTGGATTAAATGTTATTTAAATTGTACATTTATCAGGAGGAAAAGGAGGGTTGTATCTATGAAAACTATGCATAAAATTGAGCGCTAGGCAAACACCCAACCCTGTCCAGTGCTTAAACTCATTACTGTATGATCTATGCATAAGACAACTGTAAAACAATATGGGAAATGTCATAAAAGTCTCAAAGTCGTCTACATTCAGATTGCCTCAAAAATGCCATTAGTGTCCTGAATTTCTCCCTCCACTTTGAGGAAACACGCACACTGTGAATGCTGTGTAAGGTTATTTCAAACTCTGGCAGCTGACCCAGCGCTAAAAAATGTCTTCAGCCCGTAAAGTTTAACAAAGACCTATTTCAATTAAAATCACGATCGTAGGGAGGCCTTAGTCTACTGTTTGTTTTAGTGACTTTACTAATGGATATCAGAGAAGAGGGGCAGCTGCCCTACCGTTAGTAACACAAAACAAAGAGAGAACAATGATAGGGTGTGTGAAGAGCAGGAGAAATCAGGAGTGAGGAGATAATGCTAATTGGAGAAGAATGGCAGATGAACAGAATTCAGCCCACAAACACATTGGATCAGGTGCTCAAATGCTGCCTTCCACCTCCATTGTTCACACCAGCTTGCCAACAAAGGACAGGTCCCGTCACCCCAGGCAATGAGCCCACCCCAGGCAATTTTCCAAATTATTAAAGCCCAAATAGGCCTACGGACAATGCGGTGTCTGCAGAAATTGCGGTGATCAAAAGCAAAGGGAAACATCCATCTCTAGTTTAACCAACCGGCAGACTCACCCAGCCATGCTTAAGGCAACACTGAAGAGAGGGGGAAGAGACGTCACTGAGCAAAAGAAATTTAGCTCCAACAAACTGATCCTGGATTTTGAGATCAGGAAATGTAAAAAGAAGCTATTTTTACTTCACCGTATAATTTCGCTTGTTTAACAAATTGGAGTGGTTTCTATTTCAGTTACTCATGTGGGTGGGAGAAGGTTAGGCTCCATTATCTTTTCAGCGACTGAGCCTTGCAAGGAGCTCTGGAGAGAGATTCCTTATAAAATGAGACAGTAGTTGCAGCAATGGTGGAAGTCTTGGTCTGTGTGTTCCTTGGTATCATGAAAGCTTTCCAGAAAGGGCTGGAAGAAGTTAGATTCAAGAGAAGAATCAATTATGCTTCTCTTTCTCTCCCACCCCTCTGCCCCATTTGTGTGTGTGCATGTGTAATTCAGCTTGTCCATGAGGAGGACAGGAAGATCGAACATCTTTTTTCTATTACCCCCAAATTCAAGTCCTATATATGTAAAAATACAATAAAAATACCCAACCCTGGGCTCAGTCTTGATGTGGATCTCTTTTGCCCCGTGCTTAAAAAAAAAAAAAAAAAAAAATTAGAGATCTAAGGCCCCAAGGTTTCTGGGCAGGGAAAAAAACAAAAACAAAAATAAAAACAAAAAAACCCTGCCCTTCAGGGAAGATTAAGGTTGGAGAATTCCTGATCGTCTAATCACCGTGCTTTACCCTTAACAAGCTACTTGGTAAATATTTGTTGAAATTAAATGGGCAGGGTGGTAACCCGTTTCCCAAGCCATTCCTTTTACCTGCCTTCAGTAAGGTGTCTGGTGTAAAGGGAAACATTCTTAGGTAATTCATTATTCAGTGCAGTAGAGTCAAGGATGAGCATGCAAGTAGTGAGGCAACACACCAAGGGTGTCATGAGGCTTTGCGCTTTCACTGTCTGGACATCAAGCGAACCGGGGGTTGGATCCATGGACAACTGCGAAGCTGGAAGAGGCAGACGGCCGCCAAGCCCAGCCGTCCAGGCGAGGCCGGAGCTCCGCTCTGCAAGTTACATAACAGCTGTTGTGTAATTGTGCATTTAACTCAAAAAACATTTTTAGGAGACAAAACAATTAGATTCCCCAAAAAAGAAAGGAATTGAGAGCAAGAGAAAGAGGGAGGGATGGAGAAAGAGAGCAGAATGGTGAAAGAACACAGAAGTTTCTATCTGGCCTTCGAGCAGGTGCAGGGGAGGCACGGTCCTTGGAGATGGTTGTCTTGGAAATTGGGGGCTGGCCCATGAGCCAGATCTGGCCTGCCTCCTGTTTCTGAAAATAAAATTTTATCGGAAAGCACGTGTACCCATTAACGTATCCACTGTCTATAGTTTCTTCCATGTAGAGTCGAGTAAGTGACCACAGAAACCATCTGGCCTAAAAAGCCGCAAATGTTTTCTGTTTCTTTAACAGAAAAAGTTTGCCGACCCTACTTTTAGATGAATGAGAGGGCTAATAACTGTTAAGTGTCCGTGACGGTGACTATTCACCTGGGGAACGCACCTGGGAAATGAAATTCTGGTTTTGCCCTTGTTAAATCTGTGATCTTAAGCAAGCTACTTGCTGTCTCTGTATCTGTCAAATGGGGAACCAAGTAAGAAGGGAAAGAGAAAGTAAGGCTCCTGCGCCTGATTTGGAGCAACTATTCAGTAGACCTTCATTTCCCTACCTAAATCCCGTATCGCGGGGAGCTGGCAATTTTCCCTGCGGGGGGGAAAAAGAACATCATGGTTCTTCACTCTCAGTGATCAGATTTAAGAGTATCCACAGTTTTCTACCGTGTTCCTATTGTAACTTTTGCTTGAGCTTCCATACAATAGAGTTTTGTGTTTAACGTGGGAGGAGTACAGTTAAACATTCTTTTTTAATGTTCCCAGCTTGAAACGCTCATTTTTAAGAAATCGAATTACTCAGGGTCCTGTTTAAATCTTCTCTTTGCACTATTGCGTGTATCAGCCATTGATAAATATAGCCAACTTCCAAAACCGGAGGTTAGTTTCATTTTAGATGGTTTTAACAGGCGATATTGCCATCTTGCTGTCGTGGTGGCTCTCTGTGTGACAGTGGACTGAGATCCGTAAAAATCCCGCTGACCTTTCTATTCCCCTGTGTAACATAATGATCGTGTAGCGCTTGTGAAATCACAGTAAGTCTGCTTACCCACTGAAAATACACTCGATTGGTCGGATCTTGTAAAGCAGACTTGGGCTCGGGTCTTTCCAGAGGGACTCTTCCCACTCTGCTTTTCTGGGAGTGGGCTCATTCACTGACAGCATTGTCCTGAAGACACCTGGCCAGGGACCTCTCCTCACCAGCGTCCACTGAGAACAAGTGCCCTTAGAGACTCTTTTTTTCAATCCTCAAATTCTCTGAGTCCAAGTCTGTCAGAGGACGGAAAGTTTCACAGTAGCATAAAAAGCCTGAAAAGCCAAAAAATCATAACCGGCCTTAGTGGCCAGACCAGCCGCCCTGCATATCCTTATAGCAGGTTTCGGCTTTGTAAATTAATTCGTTTGCAAATAGTGCCCTGTCTCCAGCTGCAGTTTCAACGCTGGAGCGCTGGTTTCTTAAGGATTTAAGTTTAAAGTCAAGGGCTTCCTGCCCTAGGTGTTACAAATAAGTAGTGTCGTTTTCTTTTCGCTCCGAGTTTGTTCATCCAATCATAGTCCGGTATGCAAATAGACCTTAGCCCGTGCAGATAAAAAGGAACAAATAAAGCCAAGTGCTCTATCAGAACCAAATCGCTGAGCCTGTCACCTGTGTTCCTGGAGCCGAACCAGAAATGTCGTCCTCAGGCATGCCAGACTTACCTGTCCCACTCACCAATTTGACATATAAATATACGAAGGTTAGTACAATTTATATTTGCTGCTTTGCCTCAGGTTTATAAAAACTACATGTGTTGAAAGCATAAAAGGTCAATGTGAGTAAACTTGTGCAAAGAGCCCTTGGCAAATACAAAAATAAAAGGCTTGCAAAATGCAGGTTTGGGCTTAGTGTCTTGATCAGATAATGATTTCTAAATCGTATCAGGCAACGTTTCATAAGTTTATTTCTTAAAATATGTCTAAGTGAAAGGAATTCTCTTCTGTGTGAAATGTTCTTGCCCCAGGGTTCAGTGGACTTTACTAAGCAGTTCTATTAACTTCAGCATTGCTCAGCACGTAGGATAAGAGAGGCAAATACTTACTAGAAAAACTTACTGGAAAGAGCCAAACAAATAGGAAATGATTTTTATTTTCTTTAAAGGAGAAACCGCATGCTGAAGTAACATGGTTTTTCTATATGTTTAGTGAGTGTCAAAATCGAAGGACCTACCTCTGACAATTTCTACTGTTTCAAAAACTCCAAATGGACTTGCATTATTTAGCATATTTGGGGCAAGGAAAGCATTCTTATTTCTCTCTTCAGCCAAGTTTGTTGCCATTGGAGCAGATGCGTAATTGTTAACTGATAAATATTTAGAGAAACAAGAGCAGGAGCCAGATCCAGACTTAAAAAATCCACAAGCTAGGGAGAACGAGGAAATGGATCCTGTTTGAGTCGTTCAAAAGTATCTCTGAACTTTGTTTCACATTGTTATATGCCTGCTCTCCTGTCAGAGTCTAGAACTCCCAGAAAAACAGACAAAACAAACAAACCAATCTGAACAAAATCACTTAAAATTGGCTTTATGGTACACTGCCGAATGCAAGGTAAGAAAGGAACCCTTCCAACTCAGGGAGAGCGATTTTGCCTTCCGAATTTGCCAATGAAAAATCAATAGCAATGTAATTTCATGATAAAGTAAAAGCCCCGCTAGTACTTATTTATTCCCTTACTTGTAACCATGGATGGTTTTGAAATCCTAGGGTCAGTTACATTTTCATTTTCATAAGCAAAATGAGGAAATTGCTCAGCTGACTGGTTCTTTTCCTTAGGAAAGTGTCAGCAGAGATCAGATTGTGCCTTTAACATGGTTGATCAGCAGCTATAAGGTATAGTAAGGTATTGTTTTTATGAGGCTTTATTAAAAAGGAAAACATTTTTTTTTCATTTAGTTTTACTCCAAATGAGAATATGGGAAATGTGGTGAGTCCATACCCTCCAATAATTTACCCTTGGCAAAGGTGTGCCTGAAAAGATGACAAGACTCCAGTCTTCCCAACTTTCTTACTCCAAATTGGTCATTCACAAGAAATTTCAATCTAAAGCAGGCACATTTTAGAATGCATTTTATAAACATCAAAATCATTGGCAATGACTGAAAATTATTTCATTACTCTTACTACAGAGTCTTTTTTTTCTATGAAAATACTTGGGAAGATATTGTGGTAGTCTGAATGTCACATTTTTAAAAATTTGGCTCTGCAGAAGTTTACAGTCTTCTCCGTACGTGTATCTTGAGGAAGCTCTAAAGTGAAATATTCTTTCTACTAAATTATGCTTCATTTGGTAGCTATAAATTGAGCATGTAAGAAACAGTAATGGGCAAATGAGATGGTCCTTAAAATCTAGCGTGCAAACACAGATCTATGATCCTTTAACACAGAGAGATGTTTTTAAGATTGGAATCTGCTGTTCACTTCAAAGCCATTAGATGAGAACACCCCTCTAAGGAAAATGATGGACCTAAGTGTTCAAAAGAAGGCATGATTCAAAGAGCAGCCATTTGCTTTTGCATTTAAGAACTTTCTGGGTAGAAACACCCAATGCAAGTGAGTGAATTTTGACTGCTCACACATCTTCTCTATAAATCTGTTCTGCTCAGATAGCATTTTATTGTCTGATTTATTGGTTACAGCATTTTTACACTTGGGAGGACAGCAGTTATGTATGTAATTAAATCTAAATGGGTGAGCTTTTTCAAATGCCTTTGCATTTGCTTTTTACTGTGCCCCACTGAAGAATTGTATTGGATTTGCACTTGCAAGAGGGGTTAGAAAAACGACAGTTATTCACAAAGTTTCCTGGTTGCAAACCAAGTGAGCAAGGATTTTATAGTGTCTGTGGGATTACCTTCTATGGCCAGCCCCTAAACTCTATTATATTTTTCTCTTACCATGCTAATGTCCTTCGTTATTATCTCTAGAAATATATTGGTCCTTGGGGCAAGGAGGAGGGAAGAGACAAGCAGGGTTGAGTAACAGAAAATTATTACAGCCTTGGTAGAACTACATGCTCTCAAATTTGAGACTGCTTTTCACCCAAAGGAAGTCATTGTTGCCTATCTTTTATGACTTACTCTCTAGTACAGTCTGATTAGGTTTTTGTTGTTGTTGGGGTGGATAAAACAGAGATCAGGGTTAAGAAATAGTTTCTAAAATGATGCAGATGTTTTTAGGATTTAAAAGCTCAATAACATCATTATAAATCCACATAAACTTGGATCCCGTTTCTAACCTCATTTTCTTCCTTTCCAGTTCTAAATGAATCCCACATCTGCCAGATCATCCATTTTATTGAGCCTTTAAATGAAGAGCTCCTTCAAAACTTTTGTGATCATTGGGCAAACTGCATTACCTTTCTCTGCCTCAGTTTCCTTATGTGTAAAATGGGAATAATAAAGGTCCCAATTTCCTAAGGTGGATGAAAGCATTAAATGAGTTTAATGCATATAAAGCATTTGAAATAGTGCCTGACACATGGGAAGTGATTGATTAACGTTGGCTACCCCAGTCCTGTTTTTCTGAATTCTTTCCAATTTTCCAGAATCCTCTTTTACTCAGTCTTTCCAAGACCTATTTTCTCTCGTGAGCGTTCCTCTCATCTCGTTCTTTTCTCCTAGCTTTCCTGCCATTCTTTCTTGCACAGTCGTGCCCCACCTGACAAGGATCTCATTGGTGCAAAGTTCCAAGAGTTTATCCAGGATTTCAGGGATCAAAAATGTTCTCTTAAACGATTCGGTAACTTCATTTTCCATTCTCCCTTCACAACAGTATTTTTTTTTAACCTTAATAAATTAAAAAAAAAAAAGACAAATAGAAAATTCAAGAAGACAAGCTTTCTCAGACAGGATTAAAACCCCAAAAAGTTTAACTTAACTCCTAAACTTAACTCATTGAACATTAGGATGTTCCTACTAGAAAAGATTTTCATCTGCTAATGACATTTCATAAACTGACAGACACAGTCACATACACACAGGAAATAATTACAGCTAAAATTCATTGTGGTTACTCTATACCAATGACTGCTTAAGTTCTTTGCAATGACTCTATTTACTTCTCAAGATAACCCTATGAGGAGGTTCCTCTTCCTGTTTTGTAGATGAGGAGACTGAGGACTAGAGTGGCTAGGTAACTTGCCTTAAATCATACAGCTAGAAAGTGACAAAACTAGACTTCGAATGGGGGCAGTCTGAGCTCTCACACCAAGTGGCTTGTCTAAGATCAACATTGTTACATGGGGACGTGGACTTGCTGGAATCTTATTCTGTCCTTTATTCTGACTCTCTTTTGTCCATTCCTGATTCCTGGAGGGGACATGACCATGAGGCTTTCCAGCTGCTGCTCAGCTGTTCCCAGGCCAACAGGAAGAAGTTGGCTGCCAACTTAGAAAAAGAGGAGAACAATAAGGAAGACTGGAAGCAAACAGACATTCTGGTTTGATTGAAAAGGTGGGGCTTGGGCTGGGAGAGGAGCGATGTAGAGGATTTGGAAAGAGGTGTGCCATTTCTATGGGAACTATGTTTTTTCAGCTCCTATGGAGTAACTTTTGGATGGAGTAAGAGATTCCTAGATTTCTGGTATGGTTGTTTAACACATTGCGGTTAAAGATATCTTTTTGATAGGGAAGAGCGATGAATCATTGCATACTATATGCTAAGCACCATTATCGCCTAGCGATTTTAGATTCTTACAGCAAACAAATTCAGGCCACGTGCATTTCCCACTACCCCATTCTCTTCACTCCCATCTCCCGTTTTTCCTTCCATGTAGTTAACAAGTCACTGAATAACCACTCTGTGCTTGGTCTTATGGTAGAAGAAGGCTAATAGGGTTTAGGGAGCTTATGTTCCTGGAGGGTGAAGAAAACAAGCAAGTATGTGAATACCTGAATCATAAATTATGGTAAATGCTAAAGAGAGGGCAAGTGAAAGCTAAGAAATGAGGGGAAGAGCTCTCTTTCCATGAGCTTTTAGGGAAGGTGTCTTTAAGAAAGGGACATTTAAGGGGCACTTGAGGGATGCAGAGCACAAAATGACCGTGGAGAGCCGAGGCGGGTGGCGGGGTGGTAGGAGGGGAAATAAAGATCCGGAAGTAATGGCACCTGCAAAGATGTTTGCAGGCAAGAGCCAGCTGCGTTCACTGAACCATCAAAAGGGCTGCCACGACTGTCATGAAGTTGACCCAGCTGTCGTAAAGTTGCCCCGGCTGTCGTAAAGTTGCCCCGGCTGTCGTAAAGTTGCCCCGGCTGTCGTAAAGTGAGGGAGGCCGAGAACAGACCAGGTGAGGCTGGAGATAAAGGCTGTGGCCAGACTGCGTGGTGAATTTTGTAGGAGGGAAACCACGCCAAGGGGTGCTTAAAGCAGGGCTTTCATTTGGGAAATGTTTTTAACTCCCTTCTGACTGAAGCCATATTTTGTTTGCTTTTGGCTTGGAAGCAGATGGACAAATAGCTGGCTGATTGGGAGGTACAGTGGCTTAACAAGATAAACCGGGCTTTGAGTTCCAGCTCTTCTACTTATTTAATGCTATGACCTTGGCCAAGCTTCTAATCTCCTTGAGTTTCAGTTCCCCTGTCTGTAAATTGGGAATAATAATAACTACCTTGGAAAGTGGCCTGAGAATTAAGTGAAGTAATTTGTGGAAAACGCCCAGTGCTTATTAGGCGCTTGGTGCAGGCTCTCTTTAACCCTCTCCTGCCCAAGATGACTCCCACAGTTCTCCAATTATTCTACTCCCAATGTACGTGGAATGACTACTTTCGACGCTTGCCATAGTTTAAAACTGCTTTCATCTATTGATCTCATCTGAGGCTCATAATGAGCCACTGGAAGAGTTAGAACATGTTAGTAGTGTCCCATTTTAAAGCTGAGGAACCTGAGTTCAGAGATGTTAGGTGATTTGCTCCAGGTCACACAGCCATTAGGAGGCGCATACCAAAAAGTGTGGTAGTACTCGAATCCCACTGGATTGTCAGTAACAAGTGATTTCAGACCTATTGCTTCATTTGTACCGTTCATCCCTTACTCCGATTGAGAGTGGAAATTTGGATGATGTGAGAAGAGGTATGATTTGGGCACTAGATCCCCAGACAGGTGGTCCAACAAGAGAGAGATACTCTAGAGTAGCACTTTTTGAATTTGAATACGCACGTGAATCAGGGAGGCTTCTTGTTGAAATGCAAATTCTGATTCTTTTGGCCTGAGGTGAGGTATGAGATTCTGCATGTCTAACAGGCTTCCAGATTTTGCTGATGCCACTCCAAGAGTGGTCTGTTGACCAGCAGCAATGGTCCAATAGTTTAGGGTCAACCTCATATTTTTACCTGCAATGACCACCATCTAGTTACTTAGGGACCAGACTTCCTCTTTCTCTCAGAAACCCATTCACAACCAGCCAGGTCAGATTCACTTACCTTCCCCTTCAGAGAGTGCCTGAGTCCAACAGGAACCAGATGGTGGTCACAAACCCATGGTGGGACCAACCATTGATTTTGCTCCTGAGAGGTAACCCTTCACTGCAAATGCAATGTTTTAGCTCATCTCCAAGGACTGGTGTCTTGGCAGATTGTTTTGTTCTATGGCACCTGCCTGCTTCAAGGAACCTAATCAGTAGCAATCCTAAAGTAAATAACACATGCTCTCAAGATCGTATTAGCCCAATTTCATAAGGAGTCTCACTACTGCAAGTGTTCACGTGATTTCTTTAAACTGGACTTCACTTACTGAATTTGTCATTAACTGCTTGCCAGAATGAGAGGGCTGGGTGAGAAAACTCTTAAGGATTATGAGAAACAGCTCCTTTGAAGAGGAACCCAAAGTTAAGGTAATGCCTCTGAAATGGCATGGGTAGTGCTTGGAATGATATAATACAGATCCGCATAAAAGAAACCTCATGGGAATACAGACATTGATAGCATGGCGATACACTGGTCTCAAAGTAGCAATTATCTGGCTTGGGGTGGTGGTGGTGGTGGCGGTTTGGGTTTTCATGACACTAGTATAATTGTGGCCAAATATCTTATACATTTACCAAATTTCAGTAGCAACATAGAACCATGTTCAAAAGAACAGGAGCAGTAGTTGTTTCATGATTAAAACCACTACTAATAGACAAATCAGAGAAGTAGATAATTGTTTTGTTTTGTTTTTAAGATTTTATTTATTTATTTGAGAGAGAGAATGAGATAGAGAGAGAGAGCATGAGAGGGGGGAGGGTCAGAGGGAGAAGCAGACTCCCCGCTGAGCAGGGAGCCCGATGCAGGACTCGATCCCGGGACTCCAGGATCATGACCTGAGCCGAAGGCAGTCGCTTAACCAACTGAGCCACCCAGGCGCCCCGAGAAGTAGATATTTGTGTGACCCCGGATTCCAGAACATGGTTATGTCTTGAGTACATGTGTGTATCAAAACCTCCCACAACCATTGTTTGCAAGGGATGTGAAGTGTTTTTCATATTTGATTTTCTGATTATATATCATCATATCTCTACCTGATGACTTTGTTGTAATGTTGAAATTGTTAATGGAAATTTGTTTCCTAGGAATCTGGACAAATATCACAGATCGCAAAACTTTGCCTGAATAACTACCCACCCACCCCACGCCCCCCAGACCCAGATCCCATCATGTGACTATTTCCACTGTTTTCCTGATACTTAATAAGAAATTGAAAGAATACAAACAACAAATAACTGAATTATGCTCTCTATTTGGCACGTTCTTTAGAAGGAAGTAGGCTTATATGCAAGCAATCGTATTGTTGAATCTTGATATGGTGAAATATAACAAATGTATAGAACTTTCTGGTGCATCTACATCTTACCTCTTTGATAGAGGGTATGCATGGTGTACAGAAATCCTTGACACGTGTTTTTGTCATCTGTGGGATGTAGGGAAGATGTGGCTCAAAACAGACATGCGTTAGCATCTTTTCTTTTCCCTAGTTGAAAAAGCTGGGAGGTTTTTCAAACAAGAAAATAAGAGTATACATTCATGTTATTGAAGTCAGACTATAATATAAAACAGAAATGAAAGGAGAATTTTATTTCTCCCACTTTTGTTTTGGTCACTCTTGTTTTGTTTTCATTCCTTTGACTCGAGTTAAATATTTTCTTCCCATCTGTTATTTCCTCCTTAATTTCCTTTTAGATTTTTTTTTTTTTTTACTTTCAGTCTCAACATTTTGCTTTACTGCCTCAGGGCTTGGGATGAACGTAGTTGCCAGAGATCTAGCTATGATTCTTTTAAATGTTTAACACCTCTCCCTGACTTTAGTTTATCCTCTCATTATTCATCCCCCATTTTGTTACTTAACCCCCCACCCCCCCAAAGTCTAAGTGCCTAATGCTGAGAAAAGGTTTACATATTTACAGCACGCAGCCTTTCTTGTCCATTTACAACAACACCCACCCCTCCCCATGCTGTGACCCAGGCTCTCAAGTTTGAAAATTCACACGGGAGACATAATATGGAGAATTCCATCACCTTCCTCACCCTTGGCATATCTTAAGAGAAATCCTCCGTGCACTGAAAATGTGATCTGTTAAAAATCTCTCTGCCACCAAGAAAGCACTGGATTCCCTTCTAGGATCTAGAGCCACTGGCCCTGTCGCAGCCCTGAAGAGATGATGTGAATTTAGGGCACCCTGAATATTTACTGGAGGGAGTCGGGGGCTCTCTCCCCTTTAAGCCAACAGGTTCCAAAATCTTATACCAACAGGCAAAGCTAATAGGTTTCATTTTGCCTATTAGTTAAATTCAGCTTGAACCAAGCCAGAAATATTTTGAGGAAAGGGCTTATTTATTTAGAATTGTGGCTTTATACCAATCACATAAAGACATAATCATTTTTACTCTGGAAAGGTTTTTTTTTCCCCCCAAATTATGACTTATTCTTAGACATTAAACTGCATTCAGGAAGCAGCCACTTTTTTTTTTTTTTAATCAAAGGTCATGATGCCTCCCTTAAAGGCTGGCATATCTAAAATTTAAAGAATAAAAATCAATTTTTAAGTTTCCTCAACACTCCCATTGATTGTTTCCCCCAATAAGAAGCATGTGATATCTAAGAGCATGCATAGGAATCTATAATTCCCAATCAATATTATGAACTTTAAGCTGAGATCTAGTGTACATATATTATTCAAAAGTATCCTGAGTCTGAAACTCATAAGTGGAATGTAGTTCATATAGTAGTTAAATGGGACCCAAGATTTTTTTTTTCTACTTTTATGGGATGATCCCTTTCCCGCTAAACTTGCTAAAGGCAAACAGCAAATGGAAAATGAGGTTGTCACCATGACAGATCATTTCAACAGGCCTAAAATAGGTTTCATAATGATTATACCAAACATCCATTAGCCTATACTTCACCACATAACCATTTTATATAACAGGAAGGATGATTTTTCACAAACGTTTGGTCACACAGTTAGCTGAAAGGCAAATGTCAAATGTAAAGCCCACAAAATTAAAACAAAATAAAAGGGGAAGAAAAGGAGGGTGCAATACTTGGCCCTTAATACCATCTTGGTCATCTCACTATGCTGAGTTCTGTGTTTTTATGCTGAAAGGCTTCTGTTTAGGGGAGAAAGCATACATTTCATAATTTGCAGACTTTACTGCTCTCTCACTCTATCTACTCTCAATCCTCATGAACGAACGCATGCCTGGAATGTGAAAATTTCTCCTGGCTAATTTCCTGGGTTTCTGATCTCTCTACTTCAAATCCATTTTGGGTACATTCACATCAACATTCCTCAAACATCCATTCGATCCCTTATTACATCCAGAATAGAGTCCAACCATCTCACTCTGTGGATCAAAATTCACCACGAACTGGCTTCCTTTCCATCGTCGAAACTTATCTATGACTTGTTTCCACAAACTCTGCTTGGGGCTCATCTCTTTCCTGTGTTATATGTATCCCAAGAGTGTTCCCATCTTTGCTCATTTGCTCTTTCCATCAATCCAATCCTGTCCTTCAAGGATGCATTCTTCTGGCCCATTGCCTACCTTTTTGTGGGTTCCACTCCACAATGTACTGACTAAAGCACTGCTTTGGTCTTTACCCTACATACACCTTCAATCCTTTATTGGCTGATCTTGGTGTGAATATGCTCTCTTCTTTGATTACAAGCCCCTTGAGGGCAAGGGCTCACTCTCTCACACTTCCCCACAGTATCTTCCAGATGTCTCAGGTATTTACTCACTATTTGGCAGAACATAATAAGTAATTTAATAGCAGGATATGAAAGGCTGTGTCAGAAAAGAGGGGAAAAAAAGAGGTTAAATCCAATTGGACCAACTAGTGAAATCTTCAGGAGGAGGTGACACTTGAAGCAAGACTAGAAGTATGAGTAGAAGAAAATTGTGAAACTCCAATCTGAGGAACAATATGAATAAAGGTGTGGAGCAGAAGGGCATGGTATAGAATGAGGCCAAAGTAGAGGGTGAACTGAGGAGATAAAATAAAAGGTTGGAAAAGCATAATAGGGCCACGTATGCTTAGGAAAACCAACTAAGTGTTCTGAGGAGTGGCCAAAATGTGAATTGGGTTGGCTTAGGAAGATTATGATAATGGGGGGTGAAAGGGGTTAAATTTCAATTAAGCAGAGGTAGGGGGTTGGGGAGAACAGGGAGTTTTTTGTTTTTTGGTTGTTTTTTTTTTTTTTTTTTTGTGATAGTATAGAACAGCATGATACCAAAGGATGGCTAGGGATTGTATGTGTCATTAACAGGAGAGGGAAAGTGTGTATGTGAGAGAGAGAGAGAGAAAGGGAGAAGAGAGAATGTGCAAATTATAGAACTGTAGTCTGGGGTAAAGAGCAGCATAAAGCGAGGGGTGATAGTGAGCTACATTTGGAACATGTTGATTAAGATGTTTCCCAGCCAACCTTTGGGAAGAAAAGTACAAAAAAGGAAGGGCTAGAGATGTATAAAGGAAAACACTTGCCTCAAGCCTAATTATAGGATTCTACAAAATGTTTTCATGAGAGGTGGAATGCTGATTCACCCTAAGAGATGTTGGGCGAGTCAGTATTTTAATTTGTATTTATCTTTCTTCAAGTTGAACTCAGATGCCAATACGTTTTTCTTGAAGGACAATAGGAATTGTATGGTTTTCATTTGTATCCCGTTATCCTTTCCCACACCCCCACGTACGTGTCCTTGGACATCTAGTCTCCTCATCTGAGCTGCTATGCACCCCCTCCCCTTTATTTACTCATGCTCACATCTTTTTCCTGACAATTCCAGGCTAGCACTATAATTTTGTGAACTTCTGTAAATACTGGGTTGATGCTGTTTTGACGCATGAATAACTGTATTGGCGTGAATAGGCAAATATGAAGGCTTATCCTTCCCTTTGTTTTTTTTCAGCAAATCACAAATATCATAGTGTGCCCATGTGCAGAACATTATAGATCTTATCCATGTGTAGCTACTCGATTGTCGGTTCTTTGATTCAATTTTAAGTTACTTATTCAAGAATTCTTGACGGAGCTGAAAATCACTTGAGGACTGGGACTATATTGGACGCTAAGGATAAACCAGAAAACTGGACAAACATCGTCCTTGACCTTATTTTACCAAGCTTACAACCTAGGAGAGAAGGCAGACATTTAAAAATGACTTCTTAAAAAAGTGACAAGTTTTGTGATAGAAGCTTAGGAGAGCAGGGAAGTATTTTGGAGAACAGGCTGCCTGTCTAAATAATGTTGTAAATCACAGAATATAGACTTAATTCTACTTAAGCATTTAGGGATACATGGTAATACACATTTTATGAGTGTGACTAAATATTAAGCTATGTTATGGACACTACTCGATAGAATAGCTAAGTTAGTATAAACTCACAGATTAACTTAAAGACTGCTGTTACTTCAAACATACATAATATTAAGTAATTAAACTAAAAATGTATAATCTTGATAGCCACCACTGGGGAATTTTTAATAGCTAACTGATTTGTGTTTAGTATAGCAACAGATTTAAACCTTGGGGGAGAGGTGGGGGGGGGCTGTTCAATACTTTTTCCCTCAGGGCTGTACTATTAATAACTTATGTTTAAATATCAAGTAAGGGGAGGTGTCTGGATTAAGATATATGTAAAAAATCCAGTGCAGATGTCACCCTTCATTTAAAACTGGGTGTATCAATTCCCTGTGATTCACATTTAAATAGACTAATTCACGTTGTAATAACAAATCTAACAGAAAGTTGTAATACATAAAGTTCAATAGCATACTTATGATAATATTTATATTTCAAAAATAAAGAAAAAGGAGAATAAACAAGAAATAATGAAATGAGAGGAGGGAGAAGAAATTCTGGCTTTTGCCAGAAACAAAACATAACTTTATCGCAAAAGCACTGCTTCTTAATTAGGCTTTGTAAAACATTTTTACTCTCGGAAAAGCTGAATGACCTATCGAAGCCCTAGTAGGCTCCATAATGAAGCAGAAATTCAGGGCAGCAAAAGTTGAAACTCAAGACTTTTTAAATGACATACTAACACACTTTTATGTATTGCCATTCTTTTATACACAGAACAACATTCCATGTTTCTAGACCCCTCTGTCTCTTTAGATGCATGTCTCTTAGATATCACTAAGAAATCTAGTGCCTGATTTCATCTGAGGACAAATCCATGATTAGATAATCTCTTTAAAAGAATAAAACCCTTATGCCTGGAAAAAGTCAGTGAAAACATGTCACTCGCCAATTTTCTTTCTAAGCAAACTTCTTTTAAAACTGTCCTCCAAGCTACCTTTAATAGAGTAAAATAAAGGATCAGAAAACAGTCACTTACGATACCAAATCACTAGCAGCCCAACAGGAGGATGCTCAGAATCTGAAGTGAAAAATTAGGATTAATAAAGATTAAAGCTACCAAAGCCTCTGCTCTTGCCTCAAACTCAGGCAAAAGCACTTTTTCTAGAAGGTTTTCTCCAGTCTGTATTTTCCAGGGTTGACATGACCTCGTACCTCAGCGTAATTTCACAGTATTACTTTATTTTAATATGTGTGTGCTCACGCATGCATGTGTGTATGCGTGTGTAAAACGTCTTGAACAGCCAAAAATACCTTGGGGGGAAGGTATGTGAAGGTTTTGACATTGGCCTCACTTAAGCATTTTATAATGCTCTAAGTTTATAAAAGAATTTCTCAAATTTCTGCATATTCAAAGGGTTGTTACCTCCTTTCTCTCGCTCTCTACAGATTTTCATAAACAATGAGTGGCATGATTCAGTGAGTGGCAAGAAGTTTCCTGTCTTTAATCCTGCAACTGAGGAGAAACTCTGTGAAGTAGAAGAAGGAGATAAGGTGGGTTTCCCAGCACTTATGCTAGCTTTCTTTGTTTCCCTCCATGCTGCGCTCCCAATCCCACCACAACTTGGAAGTAAACAGGTCATGAAATTACCCTTTCTGGGGCCATCGGGGAAATTTTTCTTGGTACATCAGGGTTCTCAGTAGCCATGTGATGATGATGAGCCCATGGTCCTGGATGTTGTGCTGATTTTTTTTTTCATGCTATTTCTCTTTGCTTGTTCTTCAGTTTAAATAATACTTGGGTTTATTATATAAACAGACTACATATGATTAGTCATTGATTTATAAAGCAGAGAAATCCTTTATTCATATAAAATTGTTCTTTTTTTAAGTTGCAAAATGAAACTAAAGGAAATAAGATAGAACGTTTGAAACAATATTTTGCCAAATTATTTCCTTAAAAATCATTGAATTGGTACCTTGAAAAATTGAATTTTAAAATCACAGAAATTGAACCATGAATTAAATGTATTGTTGCTTTCTAGCTAATCATACCACCAGCAACAAAAACCACTTATATCATTATTATTTTTTTAATTCTAAATGTTAATTCAATCCTCAAGCATCTCGATGGGAAAGCTACTATTTGTAGCTGTTTTCACAAATGATAACGAAATAGCAGAATGGACAGGTTGACTAATTTACATTAGGGGACATTGCTAATAAATAATGAAATTTTTAAAATAAAAAGAATAATAATAACAAAATCAGTAGTCAAATGCTGTTCTTCTGACCCCAGAGTCTATGACTGGGAGGGAGGGCTGCCTTACCTTGTGATTATTATAAAAGTGAGATAGGACAATATGAAACAGCCTGGGGCATGAGGAGAATGAAAGCCTTCCGATTTTTCATCTGAGCATGTACCTTAAAATGTGAATGTGTTTCTCAGTCTTCAGTTGTCCAAATGTTATCAAGCTTAAAATCTCTGTCCTACAAGGTATTAAAAGGTAAATTATTTTGCTACATAAAAAGACCATTGAAAGATGAAGTCCGGATAGCTCCCCAAGGATAATACCTTTTGTGACCCAGTGTTCAGTTCCATGTTCCTGCCCAGTTCCCATTCTTTCATAACCTTCTCCCCACGTGATGAGATCCCTAGTTGAAGGCATTAAGCCTTGCAGATTTATTCTAAGATAGCCATAGACCCCAGGGGCTCGTTTGGGTTTAGAGAAGTCCCCAGATTCAGGTGGCAGTATTACCAGAAGACATAAGATCCGTGCCTCAAGGGGCAAGCATGCGGAGTTTAACCCGAGGGGTCGACAGCTTGAGAAGTAGATGCAGAATGGAGTGGAGAACACATGTCACCTACTTTCAGACTTCACTTTCTGTACATACCAGAGTTCATCCATGCATAAATTCTTCATGGGATTCTCACTGGCCTCTGGGAAAAAAACAAAAACAGAAAAAAACCCTCTTGTTTTTGGCCTTTTCTCAGGCCACTCCATCAATGGAGGAGTTTCACCCTCACCATGCCCAGAATCACGGTCCAAATAGTGCACGCCGCTCACAGCCACCGTGACTGCCAGGGTCAAGGTACGGTCCTTGGGGCCTCGTTCCAATCATTAGCTGTAGACAGAGCACAGATGTTCCACATTTTATTGACCCTATTTAAGCTTGGGTTCCTTGTGGTGTAATGGCGAGATAGGAAAAACTTGGGGGAGGTTAAATAAGAAAAGATGTCGGGGTGCCTGGGTGGCTCAGTCGGTTAAACATCTGCCTTCAGCTCAGGTCTTGATCCCAGGACCCTGAGATCGAGCCCCATGCTGGGCTCCCTGCTCAGGGAGTCTGCTTCTCCCTCTCCTTCTGTTGTTCCCCCTGCTCGTTCTCTCTCTCTCTCAAACAGATTAAAATCTTAAAAAAAAAAAAAAAAAGATGTAAAGTGTTTTAACAGTGCCAGGCACATAACAAAGCTTATAGGGTCTTATAGGGTCTTATACTTCTTTAAAGCCCCCCAAATTTCCCAGGTAGACTAGCTCTCTTCTGTGCCAGTGCAGAATATCATCTTTATCTATATTATAAGCCCTGTGTTATATGGGTATCGTTTAATTTGTCTGAGACAGGCTGCTTCTTGTAGAGATCGACACTACATTTTACCTTTATACTTTTCAGTGTCTCACATGCTACAGGTAATGGATAAATGAAATTACATAAATCATATGTAAAAATCCTCCATCAAGCTCTGAGTTTCCATATACCCCCCACACACACACACACCTCGTCCTAGGAATCTGGTACTAAATTAACTACTGACTAAGGCAGTGTTTCTCACAGTTTTGCATGCACCTGATTCCCTGGAAGGCTTGTTGAAACACAGGTAGCTGGGTCACCCCTAGAGTTTGTTTCAATAATTCTAGGGTGGGGCCTGAGCATTTGCATTTCTGACAAATCCTCAGGGGATGCTGATGTTACTGGTTGGGGTGGGGGTGGTAGAATATACTTGGAGAACTCCTGAATGAAGGTATTAAACCATTAAATTGTGTTAGCATTTGATAGGGGGCATGGACTTTGATAAGTAAGAAAGTTGGAGTTGGAACCTGCACTGTGATAATCTCGCCGCACCCCCTAGGAAATGTTACAAGACCAAACTTGAGCAGAGAATACTGATGATCCCTGGCAACGTGTTTTAGGAGACCCAGAAGACTGTGTCCTTTGGGCCATTCTTAGAAAGAAGAGAAACCTGAGTTCTTCCTATTCAACAGGGAAATGACTTTTTATCAGAGACTACTGGAGATCTACCCAACACTACATTCCAGCCCCGCATTACATCAAATGTCCTTCTAGTTGCTCGAGTGGCTCTGGCCACCCAGGGTAGGTGAGGGAAGCAATAAAGGGCAAGGTGAGCTACGTCTGAGCCCCTGACAGCTGCCTGCTCCTTCTCTCCAGAGGTATAAATGCTACTCAGGAGTAAGACTGCAGGCTGGTTGCAGTTGGCAATTAACAAAAGAACACGTATTCTTGTTACTCTGGCTCTGGTGTCTTGGGCATCTCTCTTTGCCACGGGCTTGCAGCTTTAGTTTCATCAGTAAAACAAATCTGTGCCTGGAGTTCCAGCTGAAACCTTGTCAGGCAGGACATCTGAGGACTTTTCTTGGCAATGTTGGCAGGATTTACCTTCTTCCTAAAGTGTAGTGAGGGGGAGCTGATGATCATACCTGAAGCTTTAGAAATAGTTGTCATTTTTTTTTTTTTTTTTTTTGCTGTGTGCTTATTGGCAATTAACTCAGAGCAGAGCAGCATTGTCTGTGCAAACGTAGCTCAGGAATACTCATTAACATCCAGCAAAGCTTCGAATCAGGTCACAATGCTAATCAAGTTGCTAGATGCTCGATCACTTGAGTTCGGTTGTTTATGATATAAACTGTTCAGGGTAAGCCACTGTTTGCTTCACAGTGTTATTGTCATCCTGTTCTCTTTTGGAGTAATCTACTGACGTTTGGTTTTAAATAATGATTGCTCTTCTCACAATTTTGCGGACAAATGTGCACGAACTTCTAACATTGCTTAGTGAAAGGTACAAATTGAGTAAATTACATAGTCACCGTAAACCTAATATTCTGGAACTGACTCTTTAGATAATGAGCCAAAAGGTTTTAGGGATTTAATTTATGAGTAGAATGGAGCTAACAATTGGCTATATACCGCCTTTCAATGGTGTTAAAAAGAAAAGAGGAGGAATGAGAATGAATGGAGGTTACAAAGCAAAGCACAAATGTGGGTGGGAACTGTTTTCTTTTCACTTCAATGGCTCTTTTAGGCTATATTGACTAATCCTGAAAACTGCTTTTAATACTAAGCATGACCTAACAAATAATTGGGGGGGATAAAAATAAATGTCCATTAAAGTAAGTGCTTATGACAGGTGTAAAAGTAAAACTGGTCTGATAACTATTTTCTCCAAATTGGAATGGATCTAATATGGAAATGTGCAGCCTGGGAGTGATAGAAAAGTTTGTCCTTCCTTAACTATGTTCAAGAGGCCTTTGGTGTTTCATCATCCGAACTTCAAAAAAAGGAACATTTAAAACCCTCTAAGGCAAAAGTGTTATTGACGGTGGCAAATCTGAGTTAATTTGCCACATTGTTTGCTGGTGGATTAAAAAATTATGTCCCTGGGGATGCTAGTCCTGGAGTAAGAATCCAAGAAATACTATTCGTAGAATTTAAACAACAACAAAAAACCCTTAAGCCTAATATGGTTAATGTAAAAGCTTTATTATGTAATGGAATCAATTAAAATATGATTTAAGATGTGAATGTCAATATAAGCAAATTATCTATATCAGGAGCACTCTTCTATAAAATCACTGTAACATGATGAGTTTAAAAGATAGGTAATTAAATTATTAAATATTTACTAACTGCCTATTGTAGGCCCAGAATAGTAAGGAATATTATAGCTTTTAACACAGATAGCAATAAATATTCATTGCAAAGGTCACTACCAGGATGTCTTGCAGAGCTATAAAACCGGATTTGGGAGCCAGATGTGGGATCAAATTTTGGTTGATAGATCTCATGCTGGATTTCATGTCCTGTAAAACAAAGTCCTCGGTGCTTAATTGTCTTAGTAACTGGGGGTTACAGAAGGCTTCACTTAGTGCCTGGGACTTAGCAAGCTCTTGACTAGTAGCTAACATCAAGCTGGATTAGGCTGGTAAGGGTTTAGGTAGGTTGTGATAGTTGGTCTTAAAGAATATGTAGAATTTTGAAAATAGCGGGGTGTGCTGGTAGAACATCCTAGGCAAGGAGAGTTACAGGAACAAAGGTGAGAAGCAGTTGGGCCAGACGGAGTAGAAAAAAAAATGTAAAGACAAGTTTAGATAGGTGAGGTGGGGCCCAAAAATGTTGGGTCTTAAAAATCAGAAAGAAGAGTGTGGCCTCAGGACCATAGACAAAGGGAGTTGCAAGTATTTGAAAGGGAAAGTGATCACATAAAATTGTTTGAGGAAGATTAGCCTGGTGGCAATCAGCAAGACAGTGGAGGAGAGAAGAGAATGGCTTGGGAAGGCAAGCAACAATGAGATAATAACAGCCTAAAATAATACACGGTAGAGAAAATTGAAAGGAAAGATTAAAATATACTAGAACTGCTGGGAGTTATTTTAAGGTGGTTTTGCCTGTTTTGCCGCAACTATGATAGCCCTTGCTATCACTTAATGAACGCTCAAAGTCATGTCTGTCACATAGAACATGTATTTCTAGTGTTACCTTATTTAATTTTCAAAAGGACAATCTCCTGTCTTCACGATTTGATCATTAGCAGCCTGATACCAAGATTTACAGTATAGTGTTTAGTAAATTTTTGGATGGATGGATAGATGGATGGATGGTTGGGTGGATGGATGGTTGGGTGGATGGGTGGATGGTTGGGTGGATGGATGGATGGGTGGATGGATGTCTCAAAACTCATAGAGCTAATAGATGAGGAACCAGAATTCAAACCTGGGTTGTTTTGTTCCAAATCTATGTATTAAGTATCATTACTCTACTTCTGTGTCTGCAAGATAAAAAATAGAAGATTATGAGAAAAGGAGGATTATGGCACAAAGGACACAACCACAAGAAAGTCTTTATTTCAAGAATGTGTTTTCCATATGGCAGAGTTAGATATCTTGAAGCCATTTTTTTTTCATATTCCTTTGAGAGGCCAGGATGCCTCTGATAAACTGTACTTGGCTAAGGCCGTTGGCAGAACACTGAGCAGAAGGATCCAAATGAAAGCTGTGTCACACAGATCTGTTTAAACACAGAGCAGCATATATTTTATAAGCTGTGGTATCCATAGATCACACTGGCAATTTCAGATTCTTGTGGGGTTTTTTCCAAACATTGCTGTCTGAATATAACTTGGAAAAAGTTAGAACTTATGGCATAAAACAATATCCAAATATAAACAATCAATGTGATTAACTGAGTACCCCCATTAAGACTATATACGTATTTCTCAGGAAGGGTGAGTAATAATGCATATATTTTATTGTATATATTCATCATTCTCTCAAAAGTTAGGCAGTGAGATAAACAAGTGTATGATGTATTATAGTGAAAGAATGTTTGCTTGTGCTCTGTGAATGTTATCACTTAATCAAAGCAGATTACACTTCTAAAATATCTCACTGGCCCCAGATCATCTTCGTGTGGTGATAAATGCTGTAAAAATAGTTTGTTTGTATTTTAATTTGCAGACTTCTAAGTTTGGGACTTTTTAATGAAATATACTCCAAGGTGGGGGATATTTACTTGAGGTTCATGATTCCTACTGGGGGAGGTGTCATTCTTGAATGGGGTTCAGCTAAATTGTGGGCAACTTTAAGAAAATTTTATGCAATTTTCTCCTCGAATTCTCAAAGGAAATTATGTCTTCTGCAAAAATTTCCAACCAACTGGCCTAAGATGTGGCCATGATTTGTGGAATTTATGTAGCTCCGTGTAGTGGCCAGTCTTATATACCAAAGAACATTGGAACAATCTATGCCTTTACGTTGTTTGCAACTGGGGAGCCTGGGTGGCTCAGTGGGTGAAGCATCCGACTCTTGATGTCAGCTCAGTTCATTGACAGTCTCGGGGTTGTGAGATCAAGCCTCTCATGGGGCTCTGTGCTGGGCATGGACCCTGCTTAAGATTCTCTCTCTCGCTCTCCCTCAGCCAGCCCTGCCCACCCCTCCCTCACACTCAAGCTCTCTCCATCTCAAAAAAAAAAAAAAAAAAGGTGTTTGCAACTGATTTGAGGGAAAACAAAAACAAAAACATATAAAGTGGTAATGGAAGAGGTGTGGTGGGTTTTGTAGTAGATATAGTCTATATTAGCTCCAAAGAGATCTGAACAGGGATCTGTGGAATGAAGAGGCCAGGGGAAAGTATGCAACTGAGGTTGGCTAGGAAAGAACAGGAGGAGTCTACTTGACTCAGAGGAAAGAGTGTGAGTAAGAGCAACATGACTAAAGGCAAGAAGGCTAGACTAAGTGTGGAATTACTTGATTATTTGAGTCTGCTTGATTATTTGAATTAATATAATTTTAAGTAGCACCTTAACAATAAGAGACTGACTTCTGTAACCTAGTTAGGAACTGAAAGGATCTCTTTGTACCCGGCTGGGAAATGAGAGGTTGTAATATCCAGACAGATCCTTCTATATACCAGTTCCACTACTCTCTGCCTTCTTCTCTCTGCACAAGAGGAATGAACACACGCTTACAGTGTTTACCTTCCAACAGCAAAACCCAGTTCTTATTCACCCTGCAGTAGGTTCTCGACGAGCATCCACAGGCCGTGGAGCCGCCAGCCATTCAAGAAGATACTCACCAGTTTAGTTGATCTTGCGCTTTCTCTGGAACTCTTGGTCGGTCACCAAAGCTATACATAGTGGTGAAGAGCAAAGACTCTACGGTCAGAGGCGCTCCATTTAAAACCATTCTGCCACAGTCAGCTATGGACCTTGGGCAAATTTCCTCCCTCTCTTTGCTTCAGTTTCTTCATCTGTAAAATGGGAAACATATTTGTGTCATAAGATTATGAAGAATTAAATGAGTTAATGTGTGTAAAGTCATTTGAACATGACTTGATATATGTATGGTAAGCACTCCAATGGTAGCAATCTTAAAATATTATAGTATTTCTATTCAGGGAACTCAAGCCTGAGCTATGTGTGTGGAATTCATCATTCTAAAGATTAGGCAGCAGGTATAGAACTCCCATATGTGAGAGTTGAGTTTGTACGATGTGCCAGACTTTGGGCTAACAAAGACACAGCATCTGCATATGAGGACCATTAGTCTGTTTTATAGGGTTGTTGCCATTGGATTTGCTAACACGTTTAGGCTACTGAAATGAATTCCCTTTGACTTGCAGGAAGATATTGACAAAGCAGTGAAGGCCGCAAGAAAGGCTTTTCAGATCGGCTCTCCGTGGCGTACTATGAATGCTTCGGAGAGGGGGCGACTAATCTACAGGTTGGCTGACTTAATTGAAAGAGATCGTCTTCTCTTGGCAGTGAGTATCAACCAAACTTTGCAGGTAGAGAGATCTCTAGAAAGCATTCGTTGTTTGGATTGGCAAGTTGCTTTGGTTTTAGTGATCACTACATGCTCTCTACAAAAAAAAAAAAAGGGAAAGATTTCTACCAGCTCCCGTATAGAAATCGTACATACCATTGAGCTTATTCTCAAAGAAGAATCTGCACGCTAGTTCTGGATGATGTTATTCTACTCCTATATTAGATTCTACAGTCTAAACCTTGGCAAACTGCAAGTTAAAGCAACTTAAACAAATTTCTTTTCTCTATTCTAGAATTCCTTAGAGCCTTTAACAAGGTCACATGCAGTGAATATCCTGGAATAATATACTGGGTTTCTTCAACTTACCTGACCACTGAATTCTTTTTGTGGAAAATGTCATAGACTTTGTCAAAGGTTCCCAGAGTTTTCCTCTAAAATAAACTTATTTCTCTTTAATCTAGCCCACCAAGAAACTTACTACATGGCCGCTTTTTCCCTCCTGAAATACACGTGTTCACAGTGGTCTGGATTAAATGATGTTCTTTTTACAGGTGAAAAAGTTGAAGAATAAAGAAAAAAAAAATCAAATCATTTGTGTATTTGTAAAAACTGTATTTTTTATGTATCCTGCTTTTTAAAAAACATTTTGGCAGTTAGATGAGTCAGCAAGTAAAATGGGTGGAGTGTTTCCTTGTTTTCTTTTCAATTAGGCATTACAGTAAAGCAAATTGAAAACAAACCAATACCAAGATCAAGTTTCAGAGCAAATTCTTATTACCTTTAGAATCTTATGCTGGCAGTAACAAAGAAGTCCATATACATATTTTTAAATCAACTTTAACAATTATAGTTAATCAAAGAACTATTTATTATGCAGAGGTTCGTCATGATTCAAAGAATGCAAAAATATGGAGTTAAGAAGTTATGCACAATAAAATTACATTAACCAAAATGTCACGTAGGAAGAAAGCAGAATTTGCTAAAACTTGGCTTCTCTTATGTAACTGCTCTGTGGATTATAGAGTGCTCGCTGTCTCTGTCACCATAAGATCCAAAGGGGGAATAAGGAGCAGGCACACAAAAATCATGTTCGATTAAGTTTTGAGATGGCATGCAGCATAATGCAGAGACAGAAGACTGTAAAACAAATGAAGAACAATTTTAAGTTTTTCACCTGTATATTCCTGCCCCGGCAGGACACGAGTCCCAAAGAGCTCTTAAAGTTCCTGCTGAAGGAAAGAAGAAAAGAAACTAGGTCATCCGATAGATGGTTAGCTCACCGGACCAGAAAATGTTGTACTTCCCAGCCTGACCATTCAAACAATAATTATGACAATAGTGGCAAAACTA
Organism: Halichoerus grypus; assembly: GCF_964656455.1. Classification (NCBI taxonomy): domain Eukaryota; kingdom Metazoa; phylum Chordata; class Mammalia; order Carnivora; family Phocidae; genus Halichoerus; species Halichoerus grypus. Next base: position 14,877,244 of record NC_135725.1, on the reverse strand, counting down.
GGAGTTTCACCATTCAAAGTTCTGCGAAGAAAACTCATGAATGAAAGATCCAGGGATCACTGAAGTTTGCATACATTGGTTGTATCCGGATGGATTGCAAAATCAAAAATAATCACTGAGGCACCATTCATAGTCATGACACTAAATTGTCCCACAGTTGTATTTATACAATAAGTGAAATTTTGCTGGGGCTCTGATCTGACTTAGGAAACTAAGTGCCACTCACTCTCACCAACTGTGTGTCCTTCAAATTGGGACTGATTCTTAGAAATCTGTCCAGCCAGAGGACATTCAGAATGAGATAGAAGGAATGCTAGGGTATAGAAACGAGAATCTTATCGCCCTTTTTATCTGTATCTTGTTATGTGACCTTAAGCAAGTCTAAGCAAGTCATTTTTACTCTTTTTTTTTTTTTACCTCCTTTATAGAAAGAAAAGGTTATACAAAATAGCTTACAGGATTTTTTTCTATTTCCCAAATTCTCTAGCACATGATTATTCAAAATATTAACTCTTGATTTTTTAATTGAAAATGTTTATGGAAGTTTACGTTTGAGGTTTGATTTCCTTTTCAGACAATGGAATCAATGAATGGTGGAAAACTATTCTCTAGTTCATATCTGATGGATTTGGGAGGCTGCATCACAACATTACGCTACTGCGCAGGGTGGGCTGACAAGATCCAAGGCCGCACAATACCCATCGGTGAGTCGCTGTGAGAAACCACCAGGGGTGAGGGTAGGCGCGAGGCGATCGCTGTAGAGCTGAATTACTCCGAACTCTCCCTTTTAAAAATGTCAGCTGAAAAGCAGACTGATTTTCTCCTTGACTTTGAGGCAATGCAGCTTTGAGCCTGGAAGTTCTGCGAAGATTTATCAAATGTTTTTTTCAAATGGTTTCAGCATAATCGTGCAGAAGATACCACTACAGATATTTTAGAAATATTCAAGTAAGAACATTTTTATGCCCACAGTCACTGAATTAGGGCAATTGTCTCTCTAACCGCCCACACTTTTCACAGTCGGCCTCGAATGATTTACTTTGTATTCCCATAGTGAAATGTACACCCTTTGTATAATGTAATTATTTAAGTGTCTTTGCGTGTTCCAGTGTGAGACAATTATGGTCATCTGCACCTGGTCTCACTCAGTAGAGTTACAGTAGATTAATTCAACAAACCAGTTCATACTGATTTATTTTAAGTAGCTTCAGACCGAGATGAGACTGTGTTTACAATAAGCTCAGTTTAAGAATTTGCATGACGAAATGTGTATGTATGTGTTTTAGTATTTTAGCTGAGAATGCTAACGGGAGAGGGATATAAAAAAGTGTCAATTGGGAAAACGTTATGGGTAGAATTTAATTCATATAAACTTCCTGGCTCTAGAACTGCGGCACCCTCCAGGATGGGCATTTTCAATCTCATTCAAGCATCCAGCAGTAAGTTAAAAGCAATAGCCAGGAATTAAAAGGGGAGAGTGAGAACATGGTGTTAAGAAGAAATGAGGCTATTCTCGAAATTCTTTCTTTACCCTCTGACAAAATGGAAGAAACTATTTTAAGTACAAATAGACTTGATAAGGCGGTTTCTTGCTATGATAGCCAAGAAGCTTTTGTGGGAACTAGAACAGAACAAAACAGAACAAAAAGCACAATGTAACCTCAGGATGACCACATCAAACTTTGAGGCATATGAATCAATCAAATCCAGATTACAAAACAATGTCTTTTACTTCTGGCATTTTCTTTCTTTTCTTTTCTTTCTTTCTTTTCTTCTTTCTTTCTTTTCTTTCTTTTCTTTCTTTTTTTTTTTTTTTTTGATGAAGAGATTTGCTTTTATTGTTTGGTAGGAAAAAAAAAAAAAGCCCCTTTTAGAATAAGCCAGTAGGCTTGTAGGGAGATATTTTTTAATTCTAGTCTTTTCTAATTTTGTTATTTTTACTTCAAAAAAATTCTACCATTACTGAAAGAACTGTCAGAAACAGAACTCTAACAGTTATTGTCTTAGCCACACACCTTGTACCTTTTTTCTAGTAAACTTCGAGAATGAGGATAATTTAAAAAATAGCTCTCCTACAAGATCAGAGAATTAAATATCTTTCAGATATATTCCAGTTTTGCATCTTTGCCTTGACCTACATCAGTTTTACGGTTCCTCTCATTTCACATTACTATTGCAGCACTCGATTTTTCATTTCATAAGTGGTTGGAGATAAGGGGGTTATTTTTATTTCTTTCTTTGTTGTTTTGTTTTCAGTTATTGTCTACACCTTCTTCTCACATCAACCCATGACCATTCCTTGAATGTCAAGTATATTTGTCCACAAATGATTTGTGTGTTTTATTTTGCAGATGGAAACTTTTTTACTTACACGAGACATGAGCCTGTTGGTGTATGTGGCCAAATCATTCCTGTAAGTTGGTCTCCTATATGATTTTCAAGCTTAAAAAAGAAAAAAAAGAAAAAGAACTCTAATTCTATTTCATTTGGTAAAGAAATTTTCTCCAGCACATAGGGATTCTTAGATATTTGCTAAATGTGGAACAAATGTAGTAACTGATGAGCTTAGGTCTCCCTGTGACTGAACTCTTCGGATATGAAGGAGGTGGTCCAGAAATATATCTGTATTGTGGGGTATCACTTGAGTGTGTTTTGATATTACAGCATTGACCTATCTTAGCCTTTCACTCTGTGATTTGTTTTTAAAAAGCTGTGTTATATACTCTTTTTAAGACCCATGCTTCACACGTATGTAACAAAGCAGCTATTGTTGGCTTCTCTCTGTAGGATGCCATTTTAGCAAAGCAGTATGGCCTACTATTCTCCAACACAAATTATCTCCCCGTTGAGACTTCTCATCACGGAGAAGAGTAGCAACCAGTGTTTGAGTCCTAAATGCATTTTTTAAATTAAAGTGGAAGAAACTGTTGGAGCACTGTATGGATTATCCTACCTTTAGCTGTATTTTTTAAACAGAATCATGAAGATTTTCTTTTAAACCCAACAAATGGGAGACGATCTAAATGATTTCACCGACATATTCAGAGAAGCCAAATTAAAAGATGTTAAAGTATTCTGAAGCTTTTAGCTGGGAAAGTGTCAATGACTTATCTTCTGCTCCAATGAGATTGAAATGCATCCATAGCCACATTTTGAGTGAAATTGCTCATTAGTTCAAAACTCTCAATAAAATAATAAAAATTACACAGTCCTGAATACTAGTAATAGCTAATATTTATTGCATGCCTATGATGAACCCATCACTCTATTAAGCCTTTGGCCCACTTTCCTGAAGAATCCTCATGATAACCTTTTGAAGTAGAGAGGATTTTTATCAGCATTTGCAGATGATGAAATCATGCATGGAGAGCATGTAACTTGTCTGAGCTCACTGGGCTGGTCAATTATTGAGCTGAGATTTGAACCAAGTTCTTAGCCACCAAACCCTAGACTTTTTGTCTTTAGCAAGATATTTGCCTTAGAAATAAACACTGCTACTACTACTACTACTACACACACACACACACACACACACACATACACACACATATACACACACATATACACACACACACAGTTTTTATTATTGAAATATAGTTGACACACAATGTTATATTAGCTTCAGGTCACTGCTAAATATTATTATTGGGTACATGGTTACAACAAATGATCTATAAGGAGGGAGGAATAATTACACTTTTCAAAGATGTGCAGATAACTTACAATATGTTTAACAGTCAGGCTTGATTTTTAAACCATGCAGTAATTTTTTTTTTCCTCCAGTAGATGAAGAACTCCAAATAACAGCCCTTGATAAAATTTTTTGGCTCTCTTCCACTCCTGTCCCATATCTACTTTACTTGAAGCTTTCCAGCATTTATCAGTTGCTTTTAGCAATGAACTTAATTTGAAGACACCAGTTGACTACACAAAACTACCACAATTATTATTCCACATCTTTAGGTAGTGAATAATGTAGAAGTTAGATTAGCAAATGGGGCTTTCAGCAATACAAAGAATCTACTGTTCCCTGTTGCTTTCTAGTGGAATTTCCCGCTGGTCATGCTCATTTGGAAGATAGGGCCTGCCCTGAGCTGTGGAAATACCGTGGTTATCAAACCTGCAGAGCAAACTCCTCTCACTGCCCTTCACGTGGCATCTTTAATCCAAGAGGTGAGTTCCCCAAATCAAAATATGTGTGAGAACTCAGGAACTCTCCTTTCCACTATGAAGGCCTCACTTGGTGCTACGTAATCCACTTGCCAATGGCTCTGTCCAGATGAGGACACATTGAATATGGCCACCAGCTGAGATGTCCAACAGTCAGCCGAAATGAACTGCCCAAATGGAGACAAGAAGTCAGACTCAAAGGCTTCACGTCAAACAGTCACCTTATGATCACTTTTAGTTTGTTTCCTTAGCTTAACTCATGAATGCGAAGTCACATTGAAATTGATGTATCTTTCTTTCAAATGTTGAAATGAATATTGGTTTCTAACTGGCACTAATGGCCTGGAGGTTCTGCAAATTTTTTTAAACTAATCCCTCCGAAGATTGGGGCCTGTGTGCCAATATGCTTGCTTGTAACATTGGGCCACATAATTTTTTAACATATCTTTCCACGAGGGGACGTGTTTATATGCTGTTTTCTGTTGTGGTTTTCTCTGCATTTACCTTCTTGCTCAAAAACTGGCCAAAAAAAAAAAAAAAAAGCACATGAAATTTATTTTCATCAATTATCCAGGTTGGGTTACTATCTTTTTTCTTGCAATGTCTTGCCCTTTGTCCTTCAGATCTTTCCAGAACTTAAAAACCAGGCTTTAGTTACTAGAAACTTAAATTTAAAAAATCTGAACCTAAATCTTAAAACTATTCTTCACTTCAAATTTAAAAAAAAAAAGGGAGGGCAAAAGAAATGTCAAAATGGGGCATTTTGATGCGAAGAACCTGAAATTTCAATGTGCCCATCTCAGGTACACACTGTTTTCTCCCTGATCATTCTTTAGCCAGGAATGAAATCAATCTGTGAAGCTTAGTCATGCACGGGAGGATAGTTCTTATCTAACGTTTTACTGATTAAATATTGCCAGTAGGAATTTGCAACCCAGTTGGTATGGCCTGAACAATCAATAGCTAGAAACTGAAAATGCAAGATCCTTTTAGCTTCTTAGTTTTGCCGATAGGATAATAATTGCATTGTTTTCCTTCCATGTGAGTGATTTCCCAAGCTCTTTTCCACACACTATCTTTCTGAGTTACTATTATGAAATCTGAGGCAGCCATCACTGGGGCAATGATCCAGAAAAGTAAAACATGGACTTCTGTCCCCCAAGGAGAAACACTTCCCCAGTAACGTAATTCGGGAGGTTTTTTTAAGTGGGCTACGAAATGAAATAATAATAATAATAGCACTTAAATGAATCTTTCTTGGTAGAGAAACTCATAAGCTCAGCATCAGCAGGCGGCTTTGATCCCAGACTCTCCTCTTTTTATCACAGAATTAAATTCTCAGTTCTGTCCTAACCGTTTTACTTTTTATCCTCAGGCAGGTTTCCCTCCCGGAGTAGTGAACATTGTCCCTGGTTACGGGCCTACTGCGGGGGCGGCCATTTCTTCCCACATGGATATAGACAAAGTGGCCTTCACGGGATCTACAGAGGTAACATTAATTACTCAGGCCAGTAGTGCAGAAGGTCTGCATCTCCAGGTGTCAGAAGCATGTTTTGTGTCACTGTTTTTAGGCCGACATTTCTCTAAAACAAAAGTTCCTTTTAATGATTTGTTCCTTATTCTAACCTTCACACATGTTTATAGAACATAAGCAGATGTGGTTGAGATGAAGCGGGGTACCTGTCACCCACTCGGCCTGCATGAAACTGTTTCTAGTGGGTTCATTACTTTCCCTGACAAGAAATAGAGCTGATGAGACCCTGTCGTATGATTAGTATGGTTTATGATAGAAAATCTAAATTAGGCTGCAGTGATTTGTATGAATGGATGTAATCGTACCCTGTAGATTATGGAAATTAAAGAGCAGAGCATCACCTTTAGCTCCTTATTTGGGGCTCTCTCTTTCCTGATCATTCTGAAAGGGAGCCAGCGACTCAGCTTCCTGAGTGTTCCTGCTGGCTTAGCTTAATTTTTATGCCCCTCCTGCTCCAGCTTGACTTTCCAGAAGGTTAAAGAGCAGGGTCTCAGCCATGGGCACTGCAAGAAGAGGCAGGAGGGAGAGAAAGAGGGAACAGCCTGGAAAGTGGAGTTTGGGAGAATGGATTCCCATCTATTAGGATGAGTTTCTGTTGCAAGCAAAAAGAAAGTGGTAAAATCATACCGAATCAAGCAAAAAACAGTTTGAGTCCTCCTGTTGGTTGATGTGACATTGTGAGATGTTCAGTGCAAACATCTTACCGGTATACAGTATAAAGGATGAAGAATGAAAAGAGCCCCTTCTTATAAAGCTGCTGTTACACATAAGATACAAGACAGGATGTGATAAGATACTAAGAGCTCTATAAGGGTATTCACAGCAAGGAATGATGATGTCTACATAGGGGCAAGAACCTGCTCTGAATTTTGAAGAGCGGTTACTTTTTTAACTCCCCAGAGATTGAGAAGCAAGAAGAACATTCTAGATAACGAGGAGAAGCTAATTTGATTATTTTATATTCCAAATTAGCCACTCCAATATAAAGAAACATTTACATAGAGAACTAAAACGGTGGAAAATAAAATTTTATTTTTCTTGATCTTTTAAAAACTAGATAAATACAAAAATACTTTTTTATGTTTCCTAGACACAGAACAGAAAAGGTTTACATTCTACAAACGCTTCATTGAGGTAGGGGAAAGCAAATCCTGCATTCAGGATTCTGTGGACAGAACAACTGGGAATGAGACATGGCAGTAAGTTAAAAAAAAAAGGTGAAGTCACAGATCAAAATCATAGCAGAGGTAAAGGCAGGAAGGTACAAATTCCTCAGCCTAGCATTCTAAACCTCCATGCACATTTGCTGCTCTAGATTCCATGCCCACTCATTCCCCAGCTCATCTGATCCCATCTCTAGAATCCCTGCCTATTTGTCTTGGCCCATCCCTGGGCGCTTTGGGGCACCTTACTTGCTAAAAGTAGAAAAAACTCTGAGATTAAAAGACTGGGAAACATCTGGGTTCAAATTTTGACTCTACCCCTTTAAGCGGTGTGTCTTCCAAACATTAAATATCATTGCTACATTTGTATTTCTCATTTTTATGTGAATAATAATAGCTACCTTATTGTACAAAATACAATTGAAGGAGCTAATGAGTAGTAAAATATCGAGCACCCCATAGGGTATTCAGATGTATCTTTTCCTTCCGCCAGGCTTTTGCTCACTCGTGGCCACACCTACTATAATATGGTTTCCACCACCTGCTGCCTCTTTGGCTTTCTCTGCAGTCCCAGGGGCATCCTGAGTTTTAAACCACCCCCCATGTGTGTTCCCCATTGTCCGTGATCTATAATTATGATAGCTCATGCCCATTGCTTTGTCATTTATCTCTCTCCTTTGCTGACCATCCTCAAAGACTGTCCTAGTCACTGTTATCTGCAAAAAACAGTATAGTAACTACTTCTGAGTAAGTATTAAATAACTAAATGTAACTAAGATGATTTTAGAGGCCACACAGAAAAACCAGTCTTTCTGGGCTCTCTTTTAGCTTCAGGTTTGTTGCTTGGCAGATAGTGGGAAACTTGCCAAGTGCCATGAAAGAGGCAAACCATGGATTATATCTTTTGTGGTCACGGTAGCAATGATCCTCTTTCTAAAAATGCTTCTGGCAAGGTAAGAATTTTAATGTCCCATTAGATTCATTTAAAACAGAATAAAACAAAACAAAACAAAAAACAGAATCCAATGCACATTGTGCAGGATGTGGTAAATTAGACCATTTTCACTTGCTACTTCTGTCTCACGCGACAATGACACAACATCGTGGGACATATTGCTTACCGTAGTCTCGAAGGTTCTTCTCTTTCTTCATTGCAGACCTCTTTAGGAAAAATAATGAACCTTTACTTTTTTCCAAGTAAGGGAACAAAACCATGGAACAAAATTGATGTTTCCTTGTTTTGGCTTTAACTAGACCTTTGGGAAAACTCAAACCTTTTATTTGCCATCGAAACTTGTACTAAACAAAAGTGTAACCTTTCTCCCTTACTCATACTTCTGGCCACTCTTCATTCTAGTTCTTCCGACATCTGTAGCTTTTAGAAAAATATCTCTGATCTCATTCCCTTCCCTGAGACACAAATTATCTAACAAAGTTTCTCCAGTAAATATTTCTAAGTTAAAAAAAAAAAAAAAGATGAAGAAAGAATTTGGAGAATTCAAAGGAGGAAAAGGAAAGAATGTAGGAAATAAAAAATTCTTAATCATTGTAAATGAAAATTTAAAAAGTATATTGTGGAAGGAAAATGGCATATAACAAAAATTTCAGATAGGATTTCCCCACCACAAGTCTATTCTCAGTTTCTTTTTATTAACTTATATTAAAGGATTTGATTTAGCACCTGACATCTTTAAATAAGATAAAAACATGGGCAGCTTAATTATTGCTCTGCTCTGTAAGGCATGGTAGCAGTCAGTTCAAGAAGCACATAAAATTCAAACATATGCTCAGCAAGCATCTACTTATCTTTTGTTCAGTTGGGATAGAAACTTTTTATTAAAATCTGATGTGTCAAATAGGGAGAAAAAAAAAAAAAACAACCCAGAAGCAAGATAAAATGAATCATCTTTCAAAAAGAAAAGCAAAGATCATTTAGGACATTAGGACTTCAATAAAAATAGTAAAGAGGAAATAGTTGTAAAGCAGGCCAGGTCTTAGAGATGGAAAAATAAAACAACTACAGAAAATAATCTTGATGGGATGGGAGCCACAAAGGAAAAAATGAAAACAATGTCTTTCTCTGAAGAGGGGCAACTAGCATTAAAGAAGAAGCCAGAACAGTAGGATTCCAGCTAACTGAAGCAACAGCACAGAGCACAGATCCAATTTCTTTTTTCTAGCTCCACAGTTCAAAGTTGTGGGGAGAGAGAGGAAGGGAGGAACGGAGGGAGGGAGGTGGGGAGAGAGAGAGAGAGACCTGGCAACCAACCGTAGTTCAACAAACCCCCACTGTGACAGAGAGTGCTGAGAAGTATGCAATGATAGGACTTTATCACTGCCACCAAGGGGGTGATATCTGTTTGGGAAATTGATGTGTTTACAAATAATACAATCCAAGGGAGACTCTGAAACAGTTCTAATGAGGGTTCTATGGGGTGGGGGGTGGGAATAAGAGGAAGAAAAAGTCATGTCTGCCTAGAGTCAACAGAGCAAGCTTCAAAGAAGAGTTCAGGTATCAGCCGGACCTCAAGGAAGGCTGGGATTGGGGGCGGCCCGGGTCAGGGTGGGCATATAATGAGAAACAGAGATGAGGTTTAGGGGGCAATAAATATGCCAGCTTGGATAGAGTTCTCTGGATTTCAGTAGAGGGATGAAAAGTCAAGTAGATAAGTGATGGTTGGATCGTGATATGTCCAGTCCATAATAGAAAGATGAAGTTCTGATTAAAACGAAAAATACCTCCTGCCCAGTTCTGTCTGTCAAGATCAGCTGTCATCTTCTATGTATCTGTTCTCATGAGTGTTTTTCTGATTCATCATGTTTATGCTCGGGTGGAGGAGCCTTTGATATCTGAAGGCGCCAAATCTTGAGAAAAGCCATTTAATGTTTCTCCCTACTGGAATTTAACTATGGCACAAACCTCATATACATTTAAAATGCTAAATAAACCCGCGTTCAGGAGAGCAGATTCAGCCTCCTCCTCTGTAATGCTCCATTCCAGGTTGGCAAGATGATCAAAGAAGCTGCGGGGAAAAGCAATCTGAAGAGGGTGACCCTGGAGCTTGGTGGAAAGAGCCCCTGCATCGTGTTTGCTGATGCCGACTGTGAGTGAGGGCCACTCTTAACTTTTCACCCCTCATCGTGGTGTCTGGCAATGCCGGACGGTGACCTTGAAGTTTATAAAAGGGTTTGCTTCTAACATCAAAATGTAAGGCATTAACCAGAACCTAGAATGACTCTTGAAAAATCTCTCAAAATGTCCTAATGTGTCACACCTGGACGAGTCTAATGCAGACACTCTTTCTTCCTGGAGTGGAATAGATTGCCATTTTCGCAGCTGAACTCTAGGCAACCAACTGTCTTGCACTTGGGAGCCGTGGTGTATTTTTTTTTTTAATTCCATGCCTGTAGATGTTAGCATTGGGTTAGGCATGGTGACATACCCCCAGTTATGTTGGACTGGGACCAACTAGAGAGATGGCAAATTTCACATTTGTCATTTCCCTTCGCTCTGGGTCATACACACAGTGGATGAAAGGGTCAGAAGAGAATAACACTTAGCATTTAAGGAATTTCTCTCCCTTTTTTCCTAGCTCGTGTGGTCGAATTTACATATATTCCATCTATAATTATGATGTGACTCCCCTATACAATATCCCTGGTTCATTCTGATTGTATTCTCGAGTAGAATCCCACAATTATATTCTAAGTGGGAGTCAGTCAGCAGAAATGGATTGTCAAGCATTCATCTAGCTCTTTCTTTGATAGCTGTAGCATGAGGTAATAAACAGAAATGGCTGAGTGTGATCTTAGCCGAAGCTTTTCAGAACACACTGCCTTATTATATATTCCACAAATATGATAAGAGTCCTGATTTTTACCAAACCTCTCTAGAAACTGTTTCCACTACAACTTAAGTAGGTGCGGTTAGTTCACAAAGTAAATATCACAATACTCAATTGCTATAATGTTGAATTAAATCTCCACCATTTAAAAAATTAAAATGCAGAGAAAACCTCAGGTTGTTTAGGATTTAGTGATGACAACCTATTTTTCCTTTTCAAGCCCCATTCTACCATCTCACATACATAGATAAGAGTTTATAGGCATATATGAAATAATATGGCATATTTTAAATAAAGTTGGAAAATGTTTTTCCTGGAACAGGGCTGTCAAGGTGGGTGAGTGATTTTGAATATTAATTTTTTTTCAGAAATATCATTTTTCCTATTGATCAGGGTGTCTAAAAATATTTTTAAATTATTTAATGCAATAGATAGTTTATGTTTTCCAATGAATCATGGAACACTACATCAAATAAACAAATAATAGAAAGAAAGAAAGAAAGAAAGAAAGAAAGAAAGAAAGAAAGAAAGAAAGAGAAAGAAAGAAAGAAAAAGAAATGGGAATATGAAATACTATCCTGGCACTGTACTAGCCTTTGGAATAAACCAGATTAACAATATTTCTTTCCTGTCTTCAGAGAGACCACAACCCAGGGATGGAAATAAACTTTTCTAACCTTTTTTGTTTCATTTTGTAACACCTTGATTGAAAAACAGTTTAGATACCATAAAATTCACCTTTTTAAAAGTGGAAAAAAAATAGATAGTTCATGTTTTCCTTGTCATTTAGTTAAAATCTGAGACCTGAGATATTCAGTCATCTAACTAATTATAAACGGAGATTTTTATAAAAATCATGTGTAGGGGTGCCTGGGTGGTTTAGTCAGTCAAGCGTCCACTCTTGGTTTCGCCTCAGGTCATGATCTCAGGGTCCTGGTATCAAGCCCCAGGTCGGGCTCCATGCTCAGCAGGGAGTCTGCTTGAGATTCTCTCCCTCTGCCCCTCCCCCCATGTGCATGTGCTCTCTCTTTCTCTCTCTCTTTCTCTCTCTAAAATAAAAATATCTAAAAAAAAAATCATTTGCAGTGGGATAGGATCTTATGACACTTTCTATATTCTTGGTAGTATCTATATTAATTTTTTCAGATTCTATATTTGTGGCTATCATTTCCATATTAAATAAAGGATTAGAAAGGTTAATTTGTCACCTGGCTGATAAGAGGTGGGGTGTATTGAATCTACATCTGACTGTGCAACTCATAATTTTTCTATAGCATCCTATTGCCTCTGAGAGCGATGTATACAAATATGTAATCTTTAAAAAAAAATCTGTTCTTCAACGTGAGTATCTTCTTTGCAGTGGAAAATGCTGTTGAATTTGCACACCAGGGGTTATTCCACCACCAAGGCCAATGCTGTATAGCTGCATCCAGGCTTTTTGTGGAAGAACCAATTTACGATGAGTTTGTCCGACGGAGTGTTGAACGGGCTAAAAACTATGTCCTTGGAAATCCTCTGGCCCCAGGAGTCAATCAAGGCCCTCAAGTGAGTATACAAAAGAAGGAATAGCATTCACAGGGGACAAGAATAAAGTGTCCTCTCTAGGTTTGCTTTTTATTGAATAAGATTGTTTCCTTACCATAGATCTTCCTAGGTGACAATACTGTTATCAGTTTGGTGTTTCAAAAAAAAAGAAAAAAGCAATGAATCTAACTCCCCGTGTTAAAGAAAGCTAAACCCTGGGATGACAATGCCCAAAGGAACAAGGAAGATACGCTACCTGACCTCATGGAGTTTACAGTCTGCAAGAGTTAAAAGGCTATCTTGGGTTTTTCTGCCCATGCCAAGATAGCCAAGTAGGAAAACCTTAGGATTTAGGCAATGCCAAACATTAAAACCTAAAAGCCCTCAAATAACTCAGCTGGTAAATGAAGTAATATGTTGTTTTATCTTAATCACATTATATTTTATATTTTTTCATTGGTAAAGTGATTTTCCAGTTTGATTTCATAACCCACATCAAAGGTTATAACATTATCAGAAGTTGCATCTTGTCCTAATGCAGAGACATGGACTTTCAAAATAGAGGCTGGATTTAAAATCTAACTTCCCTGAGGCTCTGTGTTCTCGTCTGTAAAGTGGAAGTAGTAACACCAATCTTGCAGGGTCAGCGCACAGTGAAATGCAATAATCTATACAGAGCATCTGAGTGCCTGGTTCACAGTATGTGCTCAAATGTCTGTTGAGTAAGTGAAGATTGCATGCTTCCATTTATACCTATGGTGACAATTACTATCACAGATCAATAACTTCATATATCTGCTCTCATTGCTCTTGTTGATCTTTGGTTTCCAAATGATTTAAAGGATGTTTCAGTGTCATTTCTCAAACTTTCTTTCTCAACCCATCAACCCTAAGGAATTAAATAATTTGCACATTCAAACACATCAAAATGTATACTTTGAGACTCTTACAATGCCATGCCCTATTACGTCTCATAGACTAGCCCATGAGCTAATGGCCCATCACACAGTAAAGAGCCCCTGCTACATCGTAGCCTTACTGGGAAGTTCCTGAGGGCCAAAAGGAAAGCCAAATTCAGATATGGCCAATCTGAAACCTTCTGAGGAAGATTTGTATTTATGGTGAAGCAAAATTAGCCAGACTACACTGAGTATGTCCCTAGGTATGACCGAAAACTTCCATCACTAGGCCTAAACTCTGGTGCAAGGTTCTCAGTCTTTCCTGTGCATTTGAACCACCTGAGAATCTCATTAAAAATGCAAATTCTGATGCGGTAGGTCTCGGGTGAGGCCTAAGAAATGCATTTTGCCACCAAGGAACGCTAGAGTGGCTGGCTAGAGAACCACATTGTCAGTAGCCAGACCCTACTCTATGAATTCCTGTATTCTTAGAAGTTATTGACCATCTAAGTTTTCCAACAAACAAATTCTTCCCGCCTTCACCTCCCAGTGCATAAGCAAGACTAGGACTGTCCCCAAATATCCACTCTGGTCACAGGCTGGTACAAGTTATGACTTAGGGAATACATCTTACAATGAAACGCTCCAAAATCATGATTTTTTGAGGCCATAGTGAGATTAATATTTTGGAAGAGGCCAGAGAAGCTTTGCATGGAGATACATGGATCCTTGGCTAGTTGCTGGAAACCTGAATATTTTAACCAGACAGAACTAACACCACCCCTTAGTCTGGCTGTAGTAAATACTAGGCAGCAATTTAAATATCAAACCAACAGTTATTAAACCAACATTACAACTTCCTTGATCTGCTGGAAATGAAGGAACGTTTCCCTTTGAAATATTCATTTAAATATCGTGCACAAAGGAGGACTGAGCAACATTGTACCAAATATTGTGCCAAATTTTAGAAAACGGTTTCTGGTTTCAAATAGCACTTAATCTCATTGGATATGGGAGCTGGGCTGTGTGCAGTTAGTTTGTGACCTTTTTCTGGGATTTGGAAGATGAGGGAGATTGCAGAGTCAAAGAAGATAAAGAGCAACACTTTTTAAGTAGTGAGAAAAGACGGGCTGAACTGGCAAGAGGCCCTTCACCTTAACTCCTGGATCTTCAATCTTTTTCCTTTAAAACTTAACCCCGGCCACACCTGAGACAGGGCAGTCTTGACCAGTGATTTGGAGTCCAAAAATCACTATGTTTTTCAGCCTCCCAAAATTGAGACAATTGAGACAATACATAACCCCAATTCCAGTGCATGGGGGGAAGATGTGTGCTCTGGGTATCCCAGCCCGAACTCGAGTTAGGTTTGCTTTTGTTTTTGCTTTTTTTCCTTATAAAAAATATTGCTTAACAAACCATTCAGGCTCTGTCATTCTTGTCATGTTTTCAGAGGTAGTCTCTGTGATGAAGCGGGATGCTAATGATCAGGACAGGCTAGAAACTGGGATCGACCTACTGAGACTGCCCCACGGGGACCTGGACGGGAGGACGCCCAGGCTGTGGTCAGCGTGTATCCGGCCAGAGGAGGTTGTCAGGAACGAGGAGCAAACAGAAGTCTAGGGGTCTTCAAAGCCCTAAAGCATCTGCTTTCCAACTGCCAAATTTCATTAAACCCAGTATCAAAGTTCTCTTCTCCTTTTCCTCTTTATTTCAGTTAGGACTATAGTTTTCAAGTGTGTTTGACTGTTAACAGGCATTTTTTTTCCAGTGAAAATAGATGACAGTAGTGTGAAGATGTTTACATTTGTTCGCAGGGCTGATGTGCTTTGCTTATGTAATGGTAAAGCAAATGCTGAATACAAATATTTACCTGTAAGTGTTCTTTCTAGAAAAGTCAGGAGAATAAACACAGAATGAATCTGAGCCTCTGTCAGCTGTTTTGATGGAAGATTTCCCTCAGTAGCAATACTCTAGCATTTTGAAGCCCTCATTAACAGGCTGGGCAATATATTACCCTTATAAACTTACTTTATTCATTTATTTTCCTTTCCATGTGATATTTTTCCTACAGATTGATAAGGAACAATATGAAAAAATACTTGACCTCATTGAGAGTGGGAAGAAAGAAGGGGCCAAACTGGAGTGTGGTGGAGGCCCGTGGGGGAATAAAGGCTACTTCATCCAGCCCACGGTCTTCTCTAATGTTACAGACGACATGCGCATTGCCAAAGAGGAGGTAAATACTTTCATTCTGCTCTGTTCCCTTTGTTGCCATATGTTCTCTCTGTGTGTGTACAAAGCCTCCCTTTAAAATTTTCAGTTCTTGGGGAGTCTGGGTGGCTCAGTTGGTTGAGCATCCCACTCCTGGTTTCGGCTCAGGTCATGATCTCAGGGTCATGAGATCGAACCCCGCGACGGGCTCCGCACTCAGCATGGAGTCTTCTTGTCCCTTTCACTCCCCCTCTGCCTCCCTTCTCAGCTCACACATGCACTCTCTCTAAAATAAATAAATAAATCTTTATAAAATAAAATCCTCAGTTCTTTTAACATCTTTCCTGGTGAATGTTACTTTTCATTTCTGTTACTGATAAATGTCTATTTGTAATCAAGACTAAAAATAGTAAGGAAGTCATGAGGCCAGCCAAGAATTTCCAGCCAAAGACAGATCAGGATGCTTAACAATTTCTAGGGGCTTCTTCCACAGCTTTAAAGTAATGGAAAAGAAAACTTCATTTCATTGTTGCTTTTTCTCCTCTGGAAATAATATATTCAAAGATAATTGGAAAATGATTACATGGTATGCAAGATTTTTTTTTCAATTAAACTTATTTTGTGATAATTGTAGATTCAACTGTTGTTATGAGAAATAATGCAGACAGATTCCCTTGCTTCTTACCCAGTTTCCTACAAATGGCAACATCTTGCAAAACTATAGCATAATATCACAGCAAGTATGTTGACATTGAAACAGACAAAAACAGAACATTTCATCAGCATATGAATCCCTCATGTTTCTTGAATAGCCAAATCCATCGCCCTCCCATAAACCCCTATCCTTAACCCCAGGCTTTCCCTTAACCACTAATCTGTTTTCCATTTCTATAATTTTGTCATTTCAAGAATTTTACATAAGTGGATTCATACTCCATGCAACCCTTCAGGATTGGATTTTTTTTTTTTTTTTCACTCAGCTTAATTTTCTACAGATTCATCTAGGTTGTTGTATCTCAGGATAGTTTGTTCCTTTTTATTGCAGAGCAGTACTCTTGAAATTGGGAAGACTGAATCCTCTCACTTCATTCTTCTTCAAAATTGTTTTAGCTAACCTAGTTCCTTTGCTTTTCCATATAAATTTTAAAATAACCTTGTCCATATATATTTAAAAAAATCTTGCTGGAATTTTCAGAGGAATTGTGTTAAACGTGTCTTATCAATTTGGTGAGAATTAACATCTTTATTGTATGGAATCTACCAGTCATTGAACATGGTTTGTCTCTTTATTTATACCTTCCTTGATTTCTTTCATCAGGATTTTATAGTTTTCAGTATATGAGTCCTAAACATGTTTTATTGAATTTATGCCTAAGTATTTTTTTGAGCTATTGTAAGTAGAATCTTTAATTTTTGTATGCATATGCTTATTGCTAGTATAAATAGTTATAACTGACTTTGTATATTTTCTTGATGTTGCCAAACTCAGTAATTCTAGGAGGTTTTTGGAGATGCCTTGAGAATTTGTATGTAGACAATTGTGTCATTACAAATAGGAACAACTATATTCCTTCTCTTCTCATTTGTATGCTTTTTATTTCCTTTTTTTGCCTTTTTCATTTGCTAGAATTCTGCACTACGTTGAATAAGAGTAGCAAGAGTGAGCATCTTTGTTTTGTTCTCTATCATAGGGGAAAAGCATTCAGTCTTTGCCACTGAGTATGATATTAGCTGTGAGATTTTCATAAATGCCCTTAATCAGGTTTTGGAAGTGCCTTTCTATTCCAAATTTGTTGAGAGGAAAAGGAGGATGGATTTTGTCAAATGCTTTTTCTGCATCAACTTAGACGATTATGCGGTATTTTTCCTTCATTCTATCAGTGTGGTGTCTTGTATTAATTGATTTTTGAATACTGAACCAGCCTTATATCTCTGGAATGATTCTCACTTGGTGATAGTGTATAACTCTTTGTGGGTATTGCTGAATATTATTTGCTAATACTTTTTAGGAATATTTGCTGTAGTTAATATTGGTCTGCAGTTTGAGGGATATTGGTCTGTAGTTCTGTTTGGTTGCTTTTATTAATAATAAGAACCATTTAGTGATTGCTCAATATGTGCCAGATATAGGGCTAAGTGCCTTATAAACAGTGTAAAATATAAATATATTCTTAGGAAATATAATAAATATAAATGTTTTATTTATGTAAAGATTTATATTTCTGACATTCCCATTCATTTTTATAAAGTTTAGTGTATATTATACATGTATATAAATATATTCATATAAAGAAATACAATATTTAATATAAACATGAAATATTCTTATTTAATTCTCACAACCTCTTGAGAGAAGTATCATTATATTGTTTTCTTCTCATAGAATTTCTCCAATACAAGAAGAAAGCCTGTAGTCTTTTCTTCCCAGAGATAAATACTCTCTTTTATTATTTTCACCTATTTAGACTGGTATTATTTTTCTAATAAAAAATCTCAGAACATTTATAAGGTGTATGATTCCTATGTTACATTATAACGATTGGAAACTAAATAAAATTAAACATAGTATTCTGATCCAAGAATTTTCCTAAATAATGACATAGTAGTTGTTTTCAGTTCCTACATGTTATATATATTTTATTACCCCTGTGAATATAACATGTCAAACTTTTTTTTTTTTTTTTTTTTTTTAAAGATTTTATTTATTTATTTGAGAGAGAGAGAATGAGAGAGAGAGAACACATGAGAGGGGATAGGGTCAGAGGACGAAGCAGACTCCCTGCTGAGCAGGGAGCCCGATGCGGGACTCGATCCAGGGACTCCAGGATCATGACCTGAGCCGAAGGCAGTCGCTTAACCAACTGAGCCACCCAGGCGCCCCACATGTCAAACTTTTTTGAACCTTTTTGTATCTTTATGCCTTTTATATCTTGAGTTCTCCTTTGAGCCGCATAGTCAACTATGATTTATGATTCTTGTTATCATCCTAAGTAGTAGATAAAAAACCTAAGGCCCAAAGTAGGAAAGAGCTAGGTCACACGCCCAGCTAAGCAGCTTGGAGGTGTAGTCTAACTCTCATGACCACCATTGCCCACTCTTTCTATGTGACCTACTGTTGCTCATGTTGACTTCATTATCCACCCAATCCCACCTAACCTAACAGTGTAGAATCCCATGGAGCATGTGGGAACCATTCTGTTAAAAAGTGATAGTGTGTTAATGTTAGAAGGAAGATTATGGATAACTCAGGCCAAAAGTCAAATTTATAGATGAGGTAATTGAGATCCAAAGAGCTTAAGTGACTTGTTACTGTTACAGAATTATAGCCTCATAAAACTAGAAGGATCTCTTAAGCTCACCTCTCCAATCCCACTATGATCATTGGTTTGCTCCTGGCCATTGGCCAGCCAGTGTCTCTTTAAACAGCATCATCAACAGGTAACTCATTATTTCTTAGACTTTTCCGTGTCTGGACAATGCTAAGCACTAGAAAGTTCCCTCTCGCTGCATATGAATCCCTCCTCTTAAGTTCTGCTTTTTGGCCTCATATCTGCACTATGCCCTTTTCCACATAAGAGCCATCCATATATTTGAAAATAACATTCATCCCCTACATGGCTCCTCACCCTCCATATGCTCTTGGCCCTGTTTTCAGCTCTTGCACTTCCTAATTTTCCTAGACAAATATATTGCTGTTCAATATTTAGTGAGCACAAACTAACATTAAGAAGATGTTATCCAGAGACATGATATATAACTATATAACTAGGAAAGGCTAGTTTGCATTTAGGAATTATAAATAATCTACCTCATGGACAGAGGGGTTTTATTTTTTTTAAGATTTTATTGATTGATTGATTTTAGAGAGAACACGAGCAGAGGGAGGGACAGAGGGAGAGGGAGAGAATTCAGACAGACTCCGCAGTGAGTGTGGAGCTTGACACAGGGCTCGATCTCATGACCCTGAGATCATGACCTGAACTGAAATCAAGAGTCAGATGCTTAACTGACTGGGCCACCCAGGTGCCCTGGACAGAGGGGTTTTAATAAATACAGAGATAGATTCACTGGCTTTGGGCTATGAAGGTGTCCCATAATAAACTATAACAAGAAGGCGCTGCCGATTCAAATGTACTGAATCATGATCTTTCATCCAGTGAATTTATATTTCATGTTTATGATATGATAGAGAATCTAAAAGGGTTATTTTCTTTACCTCCCAAAATGCCATCAAGCAAGGGGGAAAGTGCATAATCACATTTGCAAGCAGTAAATAAATAGGAAAAATAAAACAAAAGATACATATGGATAATCAAACATAGTTTCTCAACACCAATTCAGCTGTCAACTGATTTTTTTTTTGCATTTATTTGCATGTAAATTTTGCATGTATTGACAAATATTTGTCTTACTGGATTTGCTGTTCTTGCATACCATGGGAAAAGATAAAGGCAAAAAAATACATTCAATCAAGGAAACATTTATTGTGTTCCTGTAATATACATAGTAGGGTAGTTTGTTTGCTGCTTCAAAGAAGCCTTGAACCATGTGCTTTGTTCAATTAAAATTAGGTAAGATATTAACACACTTATTACCATAGCTGCTATGTATCTGGTTCCCAGGTTACAATACAATAATTAGATTTACAGCCTTAGGATTGATACTCAGCCTTTGTGGAATTGTAACCCCCAACTCCAATACTTAGATCAGTGATGAACACCAGAAAACTCTCTTTTCTGATTTTTGCCTCCCACTAACTTACATTTCTCAGAAAATTTTAGTAACACTCAGAAGGACCCCTCTTTGCTTAATTTTAATGTATGTTTTACAGAAACATAATACAGGAGCTTAATTTTTAAGAGAAAACCCACTTGTTTTTCTCCCATCTGGGGATGAGATACAGAATAAGTTGACTTTGGGCTGAGCTAACTAGAGAATCTAGCAAAAGTGAAAGAGCAATTTAGGTTTGAATGAGCAAATTGGGAGTTTGTTTCCCATCCTATGATTATAGTCATTATTAATGAACCCATGCTTTAGTTAGTGGTTGAGGATTTAAGCTCTTACAGTAATGGATCATTTTGCTTCATACACGTAAGTCGCTTAAGATTTGGCTGAAGAACAGAATCCGAACAAAAATTCATGTTGTTTCAGCTAATTTGGCTGATTATAAAAAGATCTAAGTCCAGTAAAATAGGTGGTATTTCAGTTGATGATACACTGATATTTAAAACAAAATAATTATTATCAATTATTACTTATTCATTTATCCAGTAGAGCAAGCATTACTTTCTTGAGTTTGCTGTTTATGTAGTGACTTGATGTGGAAAACTAGGGAGAGAATATAAAATATTTCTAAATGTAAAAGAAACTCTGAAGTTAATGACTTTATACACAATGGTAAGTTCTTGGAAGTCTAATTCCAACAACAAGAAAATTAATATTACCTTATTTATTTCTACCCCATTTTGTTCCAAAGGGAATTTAACACAAGAGCATTGCCTATCTTAACCTCCCATTCCAGCAGCTACCGTTTTGATTCTTACACTTTGAGATGCAAAGTAAAATCTTAGTTTATGGTAGTTTGTAGGGGAATAAAACTACAATACCATTTAAGATATTTAGTTTTAACCTGTTACTTTGATTTATTTCATTCATTTTTTATGGTATAGATATTTGGACCAGTGCAGCAAATCATGAAGTTTAAATCTTTAGATGACGTGATCAAGAGGGCAAATAATACTCTTTATGGCTTATCAGCAGGAATCTTTACCAAAGATATTGATAAAGCCATAACAGTTTCCTCCGCTCTGCAGGCTGGGACAGTATGGTAAGTCAAATCTACATATCGTCTTTTCAGCGTTAATCACATTAACATGTTACTTTGAACTTTGTTCTTTATTTACCTATTTATTTTTGAGGTATTGACATTGTATTATTTTCAGGTGTACGATACAATAATTTGATATTTGTATACACTGCAAAGTGATCACTACAGTAAGTCTGGTTATCATCAGTCACTCTCCAAAATTAAATTTTTTTTCTTGTGATGAGAACTTTTAAGATTTACTGTCTTGGCAACTATCAAATATGCGATACACAATTATGTACTGTAGTTGCCATGCTGTATATTATGTCCCCATGACTTATTTATCTTATACCTGGAAGTTTGTGCCTCTTGACCCCCTTCACATGTATCTCCCACTCCCAACATCCTACCCCTCTGGCAACCACCAGCCTGTTCTCTGTATCTATACGTTTTGTTTGTTTTGTTTTTTAGATTCCCCATGTAAGTGAAATCATACAATATCTGTTTTTCTCTGACTTCTTTTACTTAGCATAATACCTTCAAGGTCCATCCATGTTGTCACCAATGGCAAGGATTTCCTTCTTTTTTTATGGCTAAGTAATATTCCATTGTACACATATATCACATCTTCTTTATCCTTTCATCTGTTCATGGACACTTAGGTTGTTTCCATATCTTGGCTATTGCAAATAATGTTGCAATGAACATAGGGTGCATATATCTTTTTGTTTCCTTTGGATAAATACCCAGAAGTAGAATTGCTGGATCATATGATAGTTCTATTTTTAATCTTTTGAGGGGCTTCCATACTGTTTTCCATAGTGGCTGCACCAATTTCCATATCCACCAACAGCACAAGAGAGTTCCATTTTCTCTGTGTCCTCGCCAACACTGTTATTTTTTATCCTTTTGAAACTAGTCATTCTGACAGGAGTGAGGTAAAATCTCAAGTGGTTTTAATTTGCATTTCCCTGATAATGAGTGATGTTGAGCATCTTTTCATGGGCCTATTGGCCATCTGCATATCTTCTTTGGAAAAATGTCTAATGTAGATCCTCTGCCCATTTTTTTATTGGACTCTTTGTTTTTTGATTGATTGTTTGTTGTATGAGTTCTTTATGTATTTTGGAGATTAATCTCTCATTGGATATATGATTTGAAAATATTTTCTCCCAGTCAGTATAGATTGTATTTTCATTTTGGTAATGGTTTCCTTTGCTGTGCAGAAGTTTTTAGTTTGATGTAGTCCCCACTTGTTTATTTTTGCTTTTGTTGCCTTTGCATTTAGGGTTAGATTCAAAAATTTATTGCCAAGACTGACGTCAAGTAGCTTATTGCCTATGTTTTCTTCTAAGAGCTTTATGGTTTCAAGTCTTAAATTGAAGTCTTTATTTTGAGTTATTTTTGTGTATTGTGTACAAAAGTGACCTAGTTTCAGTATTTTGCATGTGGCTGTCCAGTTTTTCTTGCACCACTGATTGAAGAGACTGTCCTTTCCCCATTGTCTATTCTTGCCTCTTTTGTCATAAATCAATTACCATATATGTATGGGTTTATTTTTGAGTTCTCTATTCTGTTCCATATAGTGACAGTTTTACTTCTCCTTTTCCTATTTGGATAGTTTTATTTCCTTTTTGTGCCTAATTGCTCTGGCTAGGACTTCCAATATTATGTTGAATAAAAATGATGAGAGTGGACATGCGTGTCTTGTTCCTGATCTTAAAGGAAAAACTTTCAGCTTTTCACCATTGAGTATGATGTTAGCTGTGGGTTTGTCATACATGGCTTTTATTACATTGAGCTATATTCCCCATATCCCCATTTTTTGAGAATTTTTATCATTAATGGATGTTGAATTTTGTCAAATTTTTTTCTGCATCTATTGAGCTTATCATATGATTTTTAACTTTCATTTTGTTAATGTGGTGGATCGTGATGACTGATTTGCAGATGTTGAACCATCCTTGCATCCCTGGAATAAATCCTACTTGATCATGATGTATGACTCTTCTAATGTATCATTGAATTTGGTTTGCTAATATTTTGTTGGAGATTTTGCGTCTGTGTTCATCAAGGATATTGGCCTATAATTTTCTTTTATTGTCATGTCCTTGTCTGTTTTTGGTATCAGGGTGATGCCAGCCTCATAAAATGAGTTTTGTCTTTAAATTTTTGGAAGAGTTTGAGAAGGATAGGTAGTAAATCTTTGAATGTTTTGTAGAATTCACCAATAAATCCATCTGGTCCTGAAACTCGTTTGTTGGGAATTTTTTGATTACTGATACAATTTCCTATTAGTAATTGGCCTATTTAGATTTTCTATTTCTTCATGATTCAGTCCTGAAAACTCTCACTTTTTTTAGAATTTAATCATTTCTTCTAAGTTGTCCAATTTGTTGGTGTATAATTATCCATGGTATTCTCTTATGATCTTTTCTAATTTTGTGGTACTGGTTATAACTTCTCTTTCATTTCTGATTTATTTCTTTAAACCCTCTCTTTTGTTCTTGGTAAGTCTAGCTAAAGGTTTGTCAATTTTGTTTATCTTTTTAAAGAACATGCTCTTAGTTTTATGGATCTTTTCTCCTGTCTCTCCATTCTCTATTCCACTGAGACCTTTCCTATTTCCTTCCTTCTATTAACTTTAAGCTTCATTCTTCCTTCATTTTCTGGTTTCTTAAGGTGTAAAGTCAGATTGTTTATGTATGCATTCATGGGAAAATGTGAGTTCAGGATAAACCTATGCTGCTATCTTGGACCACACCTCACTTTGAATTTTTTCAGACTTTGATTGTTTTCATTTGGAATCACATGGCCTGCTGGACAAGCAGTTACTGCCTTAAAACCAAAGCCAAAACGAAACAAACAAACAAAAAACAACACCACCAACAAAAAGCAAAACAAAAACCCTACTATATTAGAAGAACTTTAGAAGGTTATTTTCTCTGTATCTAGCCCCTAAATTGCTTACCCCAAATATTTTAATGTTTGGCTAATATAAGTGTTACTAAATAATGTTTAGGTACTTGGCACTGCGCTATGCACAAGGGAGATGAACTTCTGCTTTAATCAATTTAATTATATAGTAGGACGATATTTACTTGATGCTCTTATGTCTGCAAGTGTTTATTTCTTATATCGGTTTCTTATTCTGGGTTTATTAGAGATGTCTGAAGGTCTTAATTAGGAAGAACATAGTAGTTTTGAGAAACATGTCTCTTCGTTTTTAACCTGATTTATACATGCTTTATATCTGATTTATATTGTATCTTCATTTATATCTCTTGATTTTTATACTTTAAGGCCATGCCTCTCAAACTGATGCACCTCTGCCCAGCCCCCAGTGTCTGGACTGCTTGGTTGGTAATTTTTACCCGATCGAAACTCACTTTGTCCCCTCAGTCCATGTCAATATTTAAAGATGATTTTCCTTCCAGATAATCAGTCACACCTACTCCAGTTAAAAATCCATTAGACAATGAAAAGTATTTATCCTTTTATTTATTTATTTTTATTTTTAAGTTATCTCTATGCCCAACATGGGGCTTGAGCTCACAACCCTGAGATCTAGAGTCATATGCTCCGCCGACTGAGCCAGCCAGGTGCCCTGAGGCTTCACAGTTTTGAGGAAAAGCAGCCCGCTGTTTCTTTCCCAACCCTGCATTACTGTGCAAGGAGGCTGAAAAATATTTATCCTTAAAAGGGACAGCCAAGCAGTCCTTGCCCCGCTGTGTAGCTCTGGAATCTTTTTTCCTAATCAAAGAGAGAGTCACCATTTAGTCAGTATAGTCTATGCTAGGCGCTGTTCTCCGTTCCTTATGTTCATTATCTCATTTCACCTTATAACAACAGTGTTATGTCAGAGTTATCGATGAAAAAAACGAAAGTTTAGTGAAGTTAAGTCACTGATCAAAGCTCACACAATAAATGGCTGCTGAGACGCAGACCTATTTCAGACTCGAAAGTAGTGATTCTCAACCCTGACTGTGCATTAGAGTCATCTGGGGAGCTTTAAAAATAATAATAAACTGATTTGGCATAGGGTGGTGACCATCAAATCCATCAATTATATCAATCTCTGCGATTGAATGTGGACTTTTATTTAAAGGTTTTTATTTAAAGAGTATTTTTCAAAGCTCCCATGTGATTCTTTGTGCAACCAGGACAGAGAAACTGCTCAAAAGCCTGATTCTTTCTATAGTGGGATGTTTTCTTTCCAAGACTTAAAATCAAGCAAATTCTTCTTAAATAATCAGTAGGGCTAGTGATTAAAGTGCAATTTTCCTATGATAAAATTATTAATAAGATTCAGCATTACTATTACATGTATGTATATTATCTCCAGTTACTAAAAACTTCCACTATATAAGAAGTTTTGTCAACTTTAGTTGACTATAAGCCACTATAAGAAGCCACTATAAGAAGGACATTCTATTAAAAAAAAAAAAGTACCTGTTATGCATCACCTTACTTATGCCTTGAAATAATCTGGTTAAATATTATCACTTCCATTGTACAGAGGAGAAAATATGTGTTTAGAGAGGCCAGATACCTTTCTCAGTATCACCTGGGTACTAAGGGGGCACAGCCAGGGCTCGTGGGCTTGGAACCTCCCTTCTTTATAACAAGAAAAGGCTGTGGAAGGAGAATCAATTGGCAAGGCTGATTACTTTGAAATTAATAGTTTTCTCTAACTGAATATTTCTTAGTTCTCCATTTGCTTAAATGAAAATATTTTCACTTCCAGGATAGGATCGAAAGAGCAAACTCATTTTCTGCACATTTTAACATAAAAAGACAAGTTTCAGGTTTTTTACTTTGGAATGTTGTATGCCTGCTGGATTGGACTGAGCATATGACATCATTCTGCCCAGTGATGTGGAAATCCCCAGTCTGGAATTCCTCTGCTATTAAAACAGAGGCATATTCTTATTGCTATTTATTCTAGAACATAATTCTGTTTCTGGCACTGTCCCAGACGTAGTTTCCACTTGGTGTTTTCAGGATAATTATTGAATCCCAGGGTTGTTGGGATTTTACCCATCATTTCAGAGTAGGGATCTGGTTTTGTAGTAGGAGAACAATTAAACAAACCTAGACAAGTTGTCTTTTGAAAGCATACATTTATTTAAGGAACTGTGCTCCCGAAGAAGAGACTTGGATAAGAAACTGTGGTCCAATGAGAACATGGAGCTCTGGGAATTTGGACAGTAAATGCTTTCACTGAAGAAATGACTGAATATTATCTCAGGATCAAATTCATAATCCAACTTGCATGCATAATACAATGTATCTAGAAGTCACAGTGTTGTTCTCCTATTGTAGCAACATCAAGGGAGAGGAAATATTTTAAAAGAACGTTGTTTCTCCTTCAAATAATATTTTTTCTCCTTACACATAATGAGAATCATACAGGTAATTAAATTTTCCTCTTCACCTTGGCCACCAGGAGACTGAAAGCTAAACAAATTGCTCATGCCCTGCAAAACTGTGTTCTAAATTTTCCTCCTTGTCTTGGCCTTTTATCATAATTTTTCCTTTAATTCTAATTACTCATGTTTTCGTAATTATATTTGTTCATAGAACATCTTTAAACATTTTATGAAATATGGCAAGGGATAAACTAATAGTGAAATCCAACTCCTGCTAAGTCCTATTTAAGTAATTTATTAAACGAATTAATGGAAAAAGTGAACTGAGTAATGTAATACATATTACAATTGCAAAAGATGATTGATTCTAGCCTGTTATGTACACAATCCTCAAGAGAATTACAAGGCTTATGAAAGCAGTAAAGAACACCCACCCAACAAACTCCCATTCTCTGGCAAACCATATCCTTTCTCCTATGGCATGTTGGTTATACTATCTTTTATATTTCAAACTACAACTTCTCAGGGACACAATGTACTACCAAAATGACTATCCACACACAGAGCTGTACCATTCTGTTTCTTTCTAGGCAGTACATATACATACACTTCCACGTGCTAATTTATAGTACTGCTTTAAAAAAAAAAATAACAATGAGTATGTTATATTGAAATCAACAGGGTTGTTAAGGTTGTTAAAATTCCAAATTCAGGAGTTATTTCCTAGGTTAAATATGATCTATAATATACTTCTTTTTTTCTCAGGGTGAATTGCTATAGCGTGGTATCTGCCCAGTGCCCCTTCGGTGGATTCAAGATGTCTGGAAATGGAAGAGAACTGTAAGGATAACTTTCTATTAAGATAAATGCTTCCCTTGATCAAAATGATTGTCACCCCAGCGAATCGCTCCATAGCTGCTACTTAAATTAAAACCTGCCTCTGTTCTTTCCTGGAGATTCGTACTGTCAAATAGCTCTTAAATGCTGGATTTAGCCCCTAAGTGCAAAAAAGTGATGGCAGAAGGGAAATATATTAAGCTCCTACTATTCATAAGGGACCATACATTACATTGGTTATTGAAATATTGCCTACTTTTAGAGTTTCTTGCTGTATATAAGAATGTGATCTCTCTGGGAAATGTTTCCAAAAAGGAAGCAAAAACTACAAATTGATTCCTGTAGGAAGTGTGAAAACGTAAGAATACTCTAGTCATTCAAATATACCTCTTAAGTAGATTAGTGCCTTTATCTCAAAAAGCTTCTCAGTGTAGGAAGAGTAATTCTCATTTGATGAAATATTTTGATATGGAATCTAAAGTTTTAAATGATCCGAATTAGTTATTTTTGCACTAACATATAAACTGAAAAGGAAATTTGACTAAGGAAAACATGTTTTATAGTCATGACTAGATTGAGAATATATATATAAATTCATTTACAAGCCTTCAAGTTGCTTTTGAAACCTGGGTATATAGACTTTTTAAAAATGTACATATACATATGTATACACAGAAAGTGGTGACAATATATTTGGTTAATTTTGTTACCAATACATTTTAAAAGTCATTTTGTTATCAATACATTTTAAAAGTCATGAGGAATAAAGACACATCATATACAAACCTTATGGAATCAAACATAGGAAAGCTGCTCATTCTGTAAATAGCAAGTAAAAATGAGTCTCAGTTTCTAAAGGTCATGAATACATTAAATTGCCATCTACTTTGTCATTTAAATAAGTCAGCAAAATTACAATGAAGCAGTCATCTTTGGGGAGCCAGTAAAAACGAAGAATGATAAAATGATCCATCCTCCTTCTCAATATATGTTCATTAAGTATTTTTGTGTATATTAGGGCCTCGGAGCCCGAGATACATGATACCACATCCCATCCTCCATATAATTGTGGTGGCAGGAGAAATTTGTAAAAAAAAGTCATGCAAAATAACCTACTCACACTATAAAGTAAACAGTCATAGACGGGGAGTTCTTAAGTCACGGAGGTAGAAAATCAGGTAAAATGCAGAGCACAGCACTGAAGGACAGAAAATCTGGGCACCACCAGAATATAACATTCATGGAATTGCTCCACTTCTCACGGTTTTCATCTGTCAGATACAATCAGCAATCGCGGGTGGGGACAGGAGGGGGAGAACAAAGTAGAGACTCTATGAGCTCCTTTCCATACTTAAGATGCTGTAGTTTTAACCCTTGTGGGAACTCAGTGGATAAGAACTTACTGGCAGCTGACAGAGTCAGAGAAGACCTCACAGAAAATACAGGACTTGATCTAGGGCATGAAACAAATGTAGGATGTCAGGAAGCAGAGAAGGGAAGCGTTCTTGAACAGTCGGTTACATGTGGCATGTTGGGGGGTTCGTGAATTTGGATGCCTGGTGGGGATTTATGGTGTTGGAGAGTATGATGTCAGTTAAATAGGATACAGATTAAGAAGTCTTGTATTCAAGAAAATTGGCTTACATTTTGTTAAGGAAGCAGTGAAGAGCCATGGATATCTTTAGAATGTTGGTGGGGAGAGAGAATGGCAAAAGCTCGACTCATAAAAAGAACATGGTGTCCCAGAGGAAGGATGATGGGGCACTAGCCGACCTGCACTTGAACCCCAGCTCCATCTCTTACTAGCCACACAGCCTGTTTTGAGCCTCCGTTCCCTCCTATTTAAAATGGAGATGCTAACAAGCCTCCTGAGAGTGAAGTGACAAACTGTGTGTCCATTCCCCAGTATTCTGTGACCAGGTGGGGACTTGGCAAATGGTTCTTTCGTTCCCTGGTTCCTTTTCTTTATAATATCCATTATTAGAGAGTCCCTTTGCAGAACTAATTACTGTACAAAAAGCTGTAACAAAGGTTGGGTTATTCGGAAGGACAGTTAACTCATGGCTAGCCCAGCTACCTAACACATTTTCCTAGGAATGTTGAAGATAAAACAATCAAAAGGGACAAATTGACTAAAGTAGACCAAGTATGGCAATTTTGTTGAATACAGTTTGGTCCAACTTTAAGGTTGAGGCATAAGAAAAGCAAGTAAGAGAGAGAAATGGAAAAATAAGAATCAAACATCAAGGGCGCCTGGGTGGCTCAGTTGTTAAGCATCTGCCTTCGGCTCGGGTCATGATCCTGGGGTCCTGGGATCGAGTCCCAGATCGGGCTCCCTGCTCCGCGGGAAGCCTGCTTCTCCCTCTCCCCCTCCCCTTGCTTGTGTTCCCTCTCTTGCTGTCTCTCTCTCTCTGTCAAATAAATAAAATCTTAAAAAAAAAAAGAATCAAACATCAATAATTTCTTAAAATTCTGTTATGTGAATATAGATAATTTCCTTCTATATCTATATAAACACAAAGAGAAGAGTAATGCTGTAATTTTTTACTGCAAAAACTCTGGCTGAGGATGCTGTTAATGTCTACCTGAAACCAAATTTGGTGAACTTAAAACAAGTCATTTGCCCCAAGATGTTTAAAGAGAATTACCGAAGCAATAAACTTACATGACTCCCAAGAGTTCAATTACAATTTATCCTTAGAGATAGAAAGGTATAATTGATCAGTTGGGAACAGAGTCCTCAAAGAGCCAAAAATAGTGGTGCGCAGATCTCAGCATGGTTGTAATACTAAGTGCCCGGACCTGGGATTGGGTTTCCGATCATGGTGCCGGCACTGGAATGAGTCAAATGATAGAAATTCCTTCCTTGGTGTAATTGTACTAGTTTTCACTTCAGTTAACATAAGTCACTGGAGACTTTACTAGTATACGTACCATTGCATTAATTGGTTCTTGGCACCTTCACAAGATACTTCTTTCCTCCTGTCCTTTGCAGAATAAGGGGAGCATGAAAGTGTTACAAACTACTGGATTTATAGAGAAAGCTCATGTGAATATTTTTTTGTTCAGTTATATTCGCCAAGTCAGTCCAGCAAACATTATCCCCGTGACTACTTAAGTAGCACCAGGCTCAGTTCTGGGTACAGAGTGAAAAACAGATGTAACTTGCTTACTAGGACCTTATTACTACAGTGTGGACCCAGGTGAGAAGCAAGGATGTCAAGTGGAAGTTTGTTGGAAATACAGAATCTTGGACCTCTTCCCAGACCTAGTGAAACAGAATCAGCATTCTAATAAAATCCCGGGTGATTGGTACCTTGAGGATTTTAGAAGTACAGGACCAGTAACTCACAGAGCAGCAGGATAAAGAGAAGTGTCAAACGGATGTGTTTGTGTTATATCGTAGACACAGGAATGTCTATGCATCGTAATACTTAGGAGCAGGACTTATTTCAGCCCGAGTATGACAATAATCACACTTAGTACTCTCCTGAGAGTTTCAAGTGTCCATGTCACCCAAAATACAATGGAAAGCCCATTGGCAAAAATCATGGGTTAATTTATCTAACTTTGTGAGATAAAATACTTACTAAAATATTATCCTTTAATGGGTTTCAGACAACTGAGGCTAAGTCCTTTAATTACTTTGAAGAACATGTTCATTGAAGCTTTTAGAAGGTATTTTCAGAAGCTTAATTGCCCAAGAAAATAATCAGCGTTAAGAGGATTAGGTTACCCAGGAGAAAAAGATGTCTTCTACATACCTGTCTACGGCATCAGAAGGAAGGGGTAGAAAAGGATCAAGATCATTTTCCTCTGTAAGCCTACATGTGCCCGAGTGTTATAATTTTAAGAGTGCTGCTATGTATATGCAATTCAATCCTCTCATCAAAACAATATAGAGAATAACGAACTCAATGCTTTTAGTCATTTCTTCAAAAGATGGCAAATCAGTTTCCAAAACTGGTAGGAGCTCTCGATAAACCCAATAACGGGATACCAGGATCCTAACTGATTGACTCAGGTTAATTCTTGATCACTTGGGTTGGATTTAAGAGTTATATAAGCAAATGGCAGGGGTTGCATGAATAGAAAAACCCCAAAACCACAAAAAGCCCAAAGGTCTGAATTTGGGCCAATGAACCCTCTCTTCTCTCTCTCAAAACAAACAAACAAAAAAGACAAACAAACCAACTCTAACAATAAAGGTCAGCGTTTTTGTTTTGTTTTGTTTTCCCAAAAATCAAGAGATACTGTTAAAACTACAGCTAGAAAATATTTTGTTTCAAACCGTATCAGGGCACGTTAGCATGAAAATTCCCTCTTATCATTTCTGGGCCAATCACACACAATAAAAATGTTAAGCTAAGCTCTACTTGAATTTATAGTTTTACTCCACTACTCAAGTGATTATATATTACGATTTCTCCTTTTGTACTATTATCTGTCTTATGTATTCGAACCTAAACTAGAAATGGTAAGATTCTTGTTGGACTGAACTGTCTTTTGTGTGTGTGTGTGTGGTGAGCTTGTTTATAGTCAAATAGAACGATGTCAAAACTAGACAATTTATGTGAAAATCAACAGAATGTAATAGTCATTTAAAATGCCAAAAAAAAAAAAAAAAAAGGCTTGAAAAGGTTCCCCACAGGGGGATTTATGTGAGACCAGATATCTTATGGTTGGCTGGCTACTATTTGAAATGCTTCTGTACACAGAAAATATTTTCCATTGTCCCTAGCCAGATAGGCAAGAACAAATTTGTACTAAATCATGGACTATGGTACATTTGCACTGCTGTGCTAAATTCTGTGGGTTTCTCCCCCTCTCTCTAGGGGAGAATATGGTCTCCACGAATACACAGAGGTCAAGACGGTCACAATGAAAATTTCTCAGAAGAACTCATAAAGAAACCACAAGAATGGAGTGAAGAATCCTCAATGACTAAGCATCTCCTATAGTCACTAATATATTGTAGTGGGTTTTAAATACACAATTGTTCTTTTCTTGATTTTTTTTTAAACATAAGCTAATCATATTAGCATTAAAACTACACATAGAAAATTTGACATGTAGCTTATTCTGAAAGAATCCTTTATCTTCTGATATGTGACCCTCAAGTCCTATCTGTAAAACAAGGATGGAGCTGATGTGAGATCTCTCCAAGCTCCGTAATAGTTATGTGCTTCTCCTTGTAGTTACTCATCCAGGATAATCATGTTATAGGAGAGGACCAGTTGTCATGTAGCTTCTTTCTCTAACAACCCCTTTAAGTCCTTAACACACCTTTGAGCTGCAGAGTAGATATGTTCTGTTCGCAGTAGTTGTGAAGTCATTAGAGTTTGTTGAAATGTTTCCTTGAATGTCATGTCTCCTTGTCAAATGAAGCAATGCCTGAAATACTTAGCTGTAATCTAAACATAAAGCTTAATAAAAACAACCTTGCATGATTTTTGTTAAGTTTGAATTTTTTTTTAAGAATTTATTTATTTATTTATTTATTTGAGAGAGAGAGAGAGAGAGAGGAGAACACGAGTGGGGGAGGAGCAGAGGGAGAGGGAGAAGCAGACTCCACACTGAGCATGGAGCCCCATGTGGGGCTCGATCCCACAACCCTGAGATCATGACCTGAGCTGAAATCAAGAGTCACTCAACTGACTGAGCCACCCAGGCACCCCTGGTTTGAATTTTTTAAGTAGAAGTTTTGGTTATGGTGATTTACTCTCCCTGTCACTCAAAATCAGTGTTAAATTGGGTATAAAGACCTGGGTGGCTCAGTTGGTTAAGCAACTGCCTTCGGCTCAGGTCATGATCCTGGAGTCCCTGGATGGAGTCCCACATCGGGCTCCCTGCTCGGCAGGGAGTCTGCTTCTCCCTCTGACCCTCCTCCCTCTCATGCTCTCTGTCTCTCATTCTCTCTCTCTCCAGTAAATAAATAAAAATAAAAAATCTTTAAAAAAAAAAAAAAAAAAAAGAAAAAAAGAATAAAAGTCAAATCCACTCATTCTCAAATAGGTAAAGAAACATATTTTCTTTTCCAGAGGAATTTTTTAAATCAATAGCAAACATTTGGGGTAGGTGGCTTCAGTCTTTCAGCAAACATTTATTGAGTTTCTAGAAAGTTCTGGGTGCTACATTAGGTGTGTACTATATGTTGGCTAACTGAACAACAACAACAGAAACAAACAAACAAAAAAACCAAATAGTTGAATAGTGGATGTTCCATTACCTCAAGATGATTTGATTTAGTGGAGAACAAAGACACCATACAAAAAAAAAGTTTTTTTTAATGATGGGTCATAGAAAGGGAATGAGAATTCAAAGAAACTGAAGAGCGTGGTAATAATGTACCAAAGGGGTAGGGATGACCTTTAACTGAGGGAACTGGAAATAGCCTCTTGAAGCAAATTTGACTGGATTTGAGCCTTAATAATGAGCAGATTTGCAGTGAATAAACATTCTCTCTCTCTCTCTCTCAGGACATGTTTCTTTGGGGGAAAAAATGGGAAAAATTCTATATCATATTTTCCTCTCTAGGAGTTTCAAATTGCACAGTGGTGTGTTCTAGATTCTGAGAAGTTCTACAACTTGTTTAGTTTTGTTTAATACAGATTTTCTCCCAAATTTATTTAACCATAGACTTTCCGTTTCTCCCACCCTCATTTAATACCTATTAACACTAAGGAATCCACATTGGAGGATGCTGTTATACGCAAAATATTAGCACTGAGCATTCTGAGGAGTGAGCTGGGGGGTCAAGGAGGAGCAACTGGTACAACACTCTGTGTGTAAACTAAAGAAGTTACATACTGATGCCCTCATACAAAGAACTTTCTGTCTGGGATCCCCTGTAGAAAGTAAAAATAAGTGAATATTTTGTGTGTATACATCTTTCAAAATGTTCTTAGTTGCAACCTAAAATTTAAGCTTACTAATGTTTAGGATAACATTTTTTTTTCAGATTCAGATTTTATAAATATAATTGCTTGCCATTTTACTTTAGTAGACCCCTCAGTAACACCATTGTTACAACATATAATAGCTGCCAGAGTGGAACACCACTGTGTGTGAACAAATGGAATTCTTTGGCTTCTTAGACCCGAAATAATTTCAACTCCAACTGCAAAAGTTTCTCAAAATTGTGTGGGCCTGTAAAATTGGCAATCAGGACTAACTTGTAAGATTTGGGACACAATTATCACTTTGAAAACTGGAGGAATCCAAGGCATGAGGAGAACTGAAAAATCTTTGGACATTGAGAAGAAAAAAATACCCATATACAAAAGAGGGTTGTGTTTTCCAAAAACCAGACAGTGTCTACATTTTTAAGAGATGTGTTTAAAACCATGTATAAATAAATTAATAGGTAGATAAGTTAATATTGTAATGGCAACCCAACAGAACATTTTAAAATGTAAAACAAAGAGGGTGAAAGACAAAAGCCAGAAACAAGTTTAAATATTTGAAAATTAAATCTTCATAGTATAAATAAGACATTACAGGATTAAACAAAATATCTGTTTTATATTGGCTCGTCCTGAGCCTCTAGGCATTATTTGTCTTTCTTTTCCTCCGATTTATAGCTATGCTCACAATATTTCTTCAAACCTTGAAAAGCTGAAGGGTATTTTATTAGCCCATGTGCTACAGAAAATATAATAAGGAATTTTATCATGAAGAATTTGGTTCTGCAGTCATTAATATGATATCATTGTCCTCAATATCCACATGGTAGAAAGTATTTTCTGCTCCAGGAATACTAAAGGAATCACAGAAGTTAGAACTAACTGTTCAGGCAGAGGCAATGTTGGGGATCAGATGCAGATTTTCAAACGTCCTAGTATCTCCCCACCTGCTTCCCCTCCCCTCATTTTTTTTTTTTTTTTTAGAATACATGCTTCTGCATTATATTGTAATAGCCAAGGAGAAATCGGGGGAAAATATTTTTCTTAAAATTTTTTGTGGCCAATTGAAAAATAGAGCTAACTCAAAGTAGGGGATTTCAGCCATTTCTTTACATACTTGGAGAGTGATGAACCTAGAAGACTGCTTTGCCTGGGTAATGCATGATTTTTTTTGAGTCTCATTTCACTTGGACCTTTAGAAGTGCACCTCCCATACCATCTCCTGAAAGCTTTTATCTTCTGGGTTTGTTTTTTGTCTTTTCTTTCTTCTTCTTCTTCTTCTTCTTTCTTCTTCTTCTTCTTCTTCTTCTTCTTCTTCTTCTTCTTCTTTTTTCTTCTTCTTCTTCTTCTTCTTCTTCTTCTTCTTCTTCTTCTTCTTCTTCTTCTTCTTCTTTTCTTCTTCTTCTTCTTCTTCTTTTCTTCTTCTTCTTTTCTTCTTCTTCTTTTCTTCTTCTTCTTTTCTTCTTCTTCTTTTCTTCTTCTTCTTTCTTCTTCTTCTTCTTTCTTCTTCTTCTTCTTCCTCCTCCTCCTCCTTCTCCTCCTTCTTCTTCTTCTTCCTCCTCCTCCTCCTTCTCCTCCTTCTTCTTCTTTCTTCTTCTTCTTCTTCTTCTTCTTCTTCTTCTTTCTTCTTTTTCTTCTTTTTCTTCTTCTCCTTTCTTCTTCCTCTTCCTCTTTTTCTTCTTCTTCTTCTTCACATCAAATAACCAGGTTATGTTTTCACATGAAGCACAAGTTCCCAATTAGAATTTCATTTGCTGATTTATCTTAGGACTTTTGTTTACATATTCTCTGTAGAAGCATTTGAGCCTTCCCATTTTGATAGTAAAAGAATATACTGGAAAGAGAATTGGAGATGATGGCTGAATTCCCTGGATACCAAAATTCGGTGACTGCAACAAGGGCATGGAAGCTTATTCATATAGCATGCTGGGACTGTGGTATTCTGGAAGATATGATCCTGAGTCAGGGCACAAATGAGAGCGAAATGGCTCAATGATCACTCTGACATTCTGTGGAAGAGTAGGGATGGCCACAAACTTCTTGGTGGGGACTTAAGAATGCCCTACATCCTTAAAGAAGCTGGCCCTTGGATTCTAAATGGTGGGATTATCTCAGGGAAAAATAGTGACATCCATAAACCCTTAGGATAATTCCAAAATCCCTAGAAAGTCAACTTTCTTGCCAAATGAATTATCTATGGCAAAGGTATAGCAATGCTTGTCACATGTTTGATTTAGTGCCACGTGTTCACTAGTTTCACGAGCATTTCATTTTATTTAAAAAATGGACATCTCTGAATTTTATAGAACTGTTCCTAGGAGGCTGACATGGTGTATCCTGCAGTGGATTTCACCAGATTTTAAGATTTTAGTTTGTTTACCTTTTGTCAAGTAACTTATTTAAAGATTCATCAAGCCTAAAGAATGTACCAAATACGAAAGCACAAAACTGTTGTTGTTTTTTTTACTTTTTATTTTAAAATAACTCCAAGCTTTTGGAGGAGTTGCTATAGCAATGCAAAGAACTCCCATATATTTTTATTCACTAATTTCTAATATTTTCCCTCATTTACTTTGTCATCCTATTCTCTTTATAGATTCACTTTTTTCTTGAGACAAACTTTTGAGAATAAGTCTTGGATATCATGTCCCTTTGCCCGAAAATACTTCAATATCTTTTTCTTTTTTCTTTTTTTCTTCAATGTAATTCACCAAAACCACAGAGTAATTACTTAATTCAGGAAAATTAACATTGACAAAATACTTGTATCCAATATACAATCCACGCGCTATTTTCTCAAATTGTCCCACTGTTGTCCTTGATGGCATTTTTTTCCCTGTGATCCAAAACTTAATCAAGGATCATGAATTACATTTGGTTTTCATGATTTTCTTTTTTGTTACTATTCCTTAATAACAGCAGCATAACTCATAAGCATACCTAATATTCAGCCAGGTTGGTTAATAATGTCTTGGTCTGGAGAGAAACTTAAGGGACATACAAAGCTCACTCAATTAATGAGAGTCAGAAAAGGGGATTAAATAGCTTCAAAGAATAAATACTTCATTTCAAGATTGATTATTAATTACCATCCTTCATCATAAACTGACAAGGATTTTATACACATAGGCTGAAAAATAAATCTTCTCCCTTGGACAATTTTGAAGAAAAGCTATATGTTCCCTTGAGGACATTAGTACCCATTTCTTGTACGCATTATTGCAATATTGCCCTTTTTCATTTTATTCCCTAGTTTATTTATTTGAATATTTTCCCATAATAACAGGTTGCCTACATTTTGATGATGTCTAGGGAGGCACCTTAATTGTAGTTGGTTACAAATCCATTAGTCACTTAGAAACATTTTAAATGACTTTACTTTCAAAGTACAATTTTGGTAGGAAAATCTTGACCTTTGGAGTCAAAGAGATGCTAAATTCTGGTTCTACCACTCACTAGTGGTATTATCTTAGGTCAATTAGTAAATCTTTCTCATTTAGCAATCATTCAACAAGTCACAGTGGCTGTTGATATTTGGGGAGCAATATAATGTGCTACATAATCACATGGGCCCTTGGAGCTCAGCAATCTGGTGTCGAATCCCTGTTCAGCACTCCCTGGCCTGGGGATTTGGGACAAAATAACCAACCTTTCTAGATTCCAGTTTGTTTATTTGTTTGTTTTTATCTGCAAGAAGGAATTAATACTGGTACTTATCTAACTGGGTTATTCTATTAAGGGAAATAATGTTTGTAAAATGCAAAAATGTAAGGTTCCTAGTATATAATAAGTACTCAATACATGTTACTGATCTACTGATGAAGGTGCTGCAATTAATAACAATATCAATGAAGATAAAGTTTCTTTAGACACTAAAGAAAATATCTTTCTCTTGACCTTGACTTTGTATCTTCTACATGTCCTTTCTCTGTCTTCCTGTGTCCTATTAGGCTACCCTCAGTTGGGGCCCTGTAACTATGATATACCCATCCCTCCCATCCATTTTTTTTTTAAAATCATTCCTTCAGACACAGGTGAAAATTCATTATCAGAGAAAGACCAAGGTGGAGAAAAATGTGAGCAAAAAACTTGGCTTAGAATTGAGGCTGGAAATTTAAATACATTTAATACCAAAGTGGGGTTAGTTCTAATTAAATGAACTCAACTGCCTTTCACCCCTCAGTTGCCAGTCATCGTGATTAATCCTTAAGCTAATAGTTAGGGACAGCGTGACTAAGAGAACAACAAACTAAGAGGCTGGTTTCAAATGCAGCACGGGAGCCCACAATGACATTGGTCACCCAGTGATTGATTCAGAGGTTCAGCCCACATGAATTCAGCGAGGATTAGGGGACTTAAAAGCACATGGCTTAGCATTTGTGTTCAATGTTCAGTCATCTTGCATTCATGCAACCACAAAATGTCAGAGCTAGAAAAGAACGTAGTGTTCTTCTAGCCCAATAACTTCATTTCACGGAGACATGGAGAAATCGGGTGATGCTTGAAATATCACTAAATTATCAGTGGCAGGGTTTGGCTAAGACCCTCTGTATTTTAACTCCTAGTTCTGTCCTACTGCCTGTGTCCCATGAAGCATTGTAGATGTTTAAATTGATACTTGATTAAAGATATAATATCGAGTGCTATATTTTATTTGTTATATATTTATTCCTTTTATCTAAAAGAAGTTATGTAAAACCCACTGTTGCATTTTGTTTGCAGGTATTTTATTTATTGGAATTTAATCCTTTTGTCTAAAAAAGGGAAAACCTCCAGTGGTAGTTTTTTAAAAAAGCCTTCAAGTAATGCAAATCAGCTTCAATCCCTTGTAAAGCAGAGCGTCTTGATATAGTTACAAAAATTAAAATCCATTATATGTGTTTACTTAACAGTTATCAGAAGTCTACTGTATACAAAATACAGTGGATTGCAAAAGACATGATGAGAATTAAGTCCTTGTTCTGTGCAAACACAATTCTAGGCGCCTTAGAGAGGGTATTTGTTTCATATAAAAATGAAAGATCCTGCTCTTACAGTGATTAAATCTAGTGGAGGAGATGAGAAATATACACAAAATCATGGAACTAAAAGATCAAATGTATGAAGTATGATAAGATGGATGGAATTCCAAGTTAAGCCATAAACATTTAACAAAGAAAAATTCTGGGGTGCCTCGGTGGCTCAGTCGGTTAAGCATCTGCCTTCAGCTCAGGTCACGATCCCAAGGTCCTGGGATGGAGCCCCGCGTCGGGTTCCCTGCTCAGTGGAGAGCCTGCTTCTCCCTCTCCCTCTGCCTGTTGCTCTGCCTACTTGTGCTCTCTCTCTCTCTGTCAAATAAATAAATAAATAAACAAAATCTTAAAAAAAGAAAGAAAAGAAAAATCTTAAAATGAACAGTGAATTCATTGAGGTTGGATTTTTTCAATTAAACTCTTAATTATTTAATAATTGTAGGTTTACATGCAGTTGTAAGAAATCGTAAAAAGAGATCTGTTGTGCCCTTTACCCAGTTTCCCCCAATGGTAACATCTTGCAAAACCATAGTACAATATCACAAACCAGAGCACTGATGTCACTGCACACAAGACACAGAAACTTTCCATCATCACATAGATCCCTTGTGTTGCTTTTATCGTCATACTTGTGTCTCTGCCACCTGCACTCCAGCCTTAACCCCTAAAATCTGTTCCCCATTTCTTTAATTTTGTCATTTCATAAATCATACAGTATGTACCCTTTGGGGAGGTTTTTTTTTTTTCTCAGCATAATTCCATTGAGATTCATCCCAGTTATTGTGTGTTGTAAATTATAATACATGTAAAATATATGGCTGCATTTTACCACTTGTAATGGGAAGCGTCTTGACAGATCCTAAGATAGGTATCTTTGGAGAGTTCACTATTGTTTTTCTTTAATAATTTTGAATAGGGTTGACATGTCTTATCATCCTCCAGCCAAGTGTGAGGACAGGATAACAATGAAAGGGTGGGTAAGTAGGAGGGGGATCTGTTGGCAGATACTTCTGAAAGCATAACTGAATCTCCTCTGAAGTTCTGAGTTAGATTCAAGAAAAGAGAAGAAACAATTCTTTCAGCATCCATGGTGGACACTCAACAAAGGCTTGAAGGATACAGTGCAGAGCACCGTGGGAGAAAGCGTGTCTCGTATTCTTGGACAAATGCAAACAGGTCGGCGGATTTTTAACACTATGTGTCTTTTTCATCCATCTCCTTTCATGAGTATTTCCCAGAAAGCCCGAGGTCCTCACCATGTATACGGGTCCTCACCCTGCCAAACAGACTGGTTTCTTCCAGCTTCTCCCCCAACCAGAAGTTAGGTTGTCCCCACATGACCCTCACTTTTTCTCCACTCCTGCAGCTGCTGCATGAGGCTAAGACCGCTGTGGCACTCAGTAGTACTGCTGACCCACCTGCAGAGTGGCAGGTGCAACCACCACAGAATACCATGAAATACCATGGAACATCACCCAGCCACACAGAACACCTCGCGGACCAACAGCACCCCCGCCCCCCGCCGCTGACCACTTAGTTCACTCCAGGCCCCGTTGTAGGTGCACTCAATGAACTATCTCATTGCCTCTTCTCAACAACGACATTAGACCGGAACTACTTTCTTCAACTTGTAGGGAAGAAACTGAGGCTCAGAAAATTTAACTCACGTGGCTAGGAAGTAACAGCCTCAAAATAGGAAGCCAGGCAGTCTCACCATATAATCCCCCTCATTCTCAAACAATAAAACTAGAACTGAGCATCATGCCCAGTCCAGCAATCACAAACTGTGCAATATTGTTAGCAACATTTAATCTTTTCATTTGCATTAATGTTCCATGAAAAGTCATTAAGATTTTTCAGATTTTGAATATATATTTTTTCTTCCTCTTTTTAACATTTAAGTCCAGACCTCTCAGACCTGTTATATTCCTATTGACCTCTGCTGGCAGAAAGATCCATAAGCTGGGGGTTTTGGTGGCAGGTAACCTCCTAAGACACAGCTGCTAGAGAAGCCCTTCCATGTCTCTTTTATGCTCATTTTCACACAGGAGCACATGAGGAAGCTGTCCTCTCTGTCATTCAATGAAATATTCCCCTGCTCAGCGATGTTCAAACAATGGGGTCCATAACTCCAGGGTCCAAGGTCTTCTTCAGCCAAGGGGATTGATTATAGTACTTCCATAACATTTCCAGACTTTTAAGCTACTCTCAGCTGATTTTCAAAGAATTTTATTAGAGCTCATCCCCTCCAAAAACAAAGGACTACCAGTTTTTAGTCAAATCAAGTCTTAAAGAAAAGGGTGGGAGAGGATATATTTAGATTAAAAATTTTTTTAGAATCAGGCGATAGCTAAGGGAAAAATCAAGGTAGGATTGGTAGAAATAAGGAATGAAAGCACAAGGAGATTGTAGGCACAGATGTTGAAGGGGGAGGAAGAACTGTATTTGATTAGAATGTTGACTCTGGTGATGCTTCTTCATGACATAAATCAATGGTCCCCTTCACCCAGAAGCCTCCCTACTGCCCACTTGTCTACCACTCTTCTAGTTAGTTGCCCCCTCCGTATCCCCTAGCTCGCTCAGTTGATCTCTCACCTAGAAGTTATTGCTCCCAACTGTCACCCTCTGTTTTCCTTGCTTGCTTCACACATCCGAGGGTGAAGTCACAACCTGAAATTGGAGGCTTTGCTTTTATTTCATGTTCCTAGTTCCAGGACTGTGCTTAACACTTACTAGAAGTTCAGATAAAACCTACAGAATGAATTTGTACTCTGACACCCTGGGCTTTTGCAAGCTCTGTTTACACTTCCAGAAAAACATGTCTTCTATGTAAGTCATATATGTTGCCTTTGCCACGACTCTGGTTTTGGCCATCTGCTCTCCCCAGTCCTCTATGTCTGGGTTTCCACTGTGTGGAAATCAGGGACGAGGGAATAGAGCCTAAGAGGGAACCAGAGTTGTTTAGCATTGCCCGGGCTGCAGCTGGAGAAGAATAAACTAAGCAGATCAGAAACATGCCCTTCTTTTTTTTTTTTTTTAAGATTTTATTTATTTATTTATTAGAGAGACAGAGAACAAGCAGGAGGAGGGGCAGAGGGAGAGGGAGAAGCAGACTCCCTGCTGAGCAGGGAGCCCAATGTGGGGCTCCCTCCTGGGACTCTGGGATCATGACCTGAGCTGAAGGCAGCCGCTTAACCAACTGAGCCACCCCGGTGCCCCAGAAACATGTCCTTCTTTTTTTTTTTTTTTTTTAATTTTTTTATTGTTACGTTAATCCCCATACATTACATCATTAGTTTTAGATATAGTGTTCCATGATTCATTGTTTGTGCATAACACCCAGTGCTCCATGCAGAACGTGCCCTCCTCAATACCCATCACCAGGCTAACCCATCCTCCCACCCCTCTCCCCTCTAGAACCCTCAGTTTGTTTTTCAGAGTCCATCGTCTCTCATGGTTCTTCTCCCCCTCCGATTTCCCCCCCTTCATTCTTCCCCTCCTGCTACATTCTTCTTCTTCTTTTTTTCTTTCTTAACATATATTGCATTATTTGTTTCAGAGGTACCTCTGAAACATGTCCTTCTTAACGCAGGCAGGCACACTGATCCTTCCAAGAAATACTACAAAGATTTTGCATAAGAGAGGTAACTTTAGCATCACACAGACCAGCTTCAAAGAGCCCGCTCCTGCCTCTGATGTGAATAATTGAGCTACTTTGGGTAGAATAACCATTCTAGGTTTCACTTTCTTCATCTCCTCAGTGAGATGGGGATATAACAGTGAAAACTTTGGAGGGCTATGAGAATCCATATAAGTAACTAACTCAGCCTGGTTTTCGGCTCACGGTCCCTGATTCGTACAAGTTGGCTGGGCAGTCATTACGAAATTATTCATGGCAGCTCACATTTTTGCTGCATTTTATATGACACTTTCACACACTTTATTATATTTGATTCTTGTAACGTATCAGGAGGTGAGCTGGGAAGATACTGTTATCCCACTGGATATATCCGAAATCCTAACTTCTAAGAGATTCACTGACTTGTTCAAATTCACACAGGTAAGGCGTAATGGCACAAAGATTATGCTGAAATCTGATTTTATTACTCCAGGTTCCTAGACAGCACCCTTACAGCAATAATTGTTCTTTCTCTCGCCGTACTTTTAAAGTCAGAGCCTGGGGTGCCTGGGTGGCTCAGTCATTAAGCGTCTGCATTCAACTCAGATGGTGATCCCAGGGTCCTGGGATCGAGCCCCGCATCAGGCTCCCTGCTCGGTGGGAAGCCTGCTTCTCCCTCTCCAACTCCCCCTGCTTGTGTTCCCTCTCTCGCTGTCTCTCTCTCTCTCTGTCAAATAAATAAATAAAATCTAAAATAAATAAATAAATAAATAAAGTCAGAGCCTGCTGGGGAAGCAGCTTTGGCAGAGGGCAGTAGCTCAGTACTGGGGAAAGAGTAGAAAGGAGGAAGGAAGGAGGTACTCTGCACAGAGACAGGGTGACATTTTCCCTTCACATTGCCCATAAGCAGCAAAGGAGAGCTGTGTGGGGTGAGCTCTGCATGGGGAAGGGATACACGTAAGGGATACAGCGCTCAGTGTTACTGGAATGATGACCCCATAACATCGCTCCCTCAGGGATGCTGTTTCCCTTCACAACTCTGACCTCCGAACTCGTATTTGTTTTCTTACCATTTCTAAATAAGTAGAGTGTAGAGCAGGGTGGGTGGGAACAGTGTAAGAATAAAAGGAGC
The DNA here is from genome assembly GCF_964656455.1 of Halichoerus grypus. NCBI lineage: Eukaryota > Metazoa > Chordata > Mammalia > Carnivora > Phocidae > Halichoerus > Halichoerus grypus. Next base: position 14,833,215 of record NC_135725.1, on the reverse strand, counting down.
AGACTGAAGAAACTGTCTGTACATCCATCCCACAGAGATCCCTCTCTATTTGGGGCTTGAGAAGCTGATCACAAATCCCTTCATACCTAAAAGAGGGACGGAAGCTTCAAAAGAAGGTCTGAATGGTGATGGACGTAGAACAATATGGAAATTTCTGGATCTGTCATCCAAATAAATATTAGAAGCAAAATGGCCATTATGAAAGAGCCAAAAAAAAAAAAAAAACCTCCCCCAAACAGGATTTACAATAGCAAGCATTCTAAAAGGTGAAAGCCCTGAATCTTGCCAATCCCGGACCTTTGCATAACTGAAACTGAAAAATCTGTCACAGCATCTCCTCAGGCAGAAAAGGCTGAGGGTAGATGAAAATGTTTAGCTCCAACCTGCCCTTAGGATAATTGCATGTTCCGAACAACATCAAACAAAAAGGCAGCCTGCACTTTATTGGCATGAAGTGCTATTAGGTTGTCAAGAATCCTGTGATCTCCAACTGCAAGAATAGGCACAAAATGACTCTGCAGAGGATATTAATGGATTGCAGGATATTCTCTCCATTGTTGCATTAGCATTTTTTTTCCCCCTCCAATCATTTTGAGTCACATTCTGAAGGAGAAAAACTAGGTAGGATTTTCCCATAAGGCAGATGGTGCGATTGAAAGAAAGAGTGGTTTTGCCGGGCTTATAAATGTCCCATTCGATCTTCTGCTGGTTTAGAAGCTTTTTTAGAATCAAACAAATGTCGGCAGCTCTGACATGATTACACCCAGCAGGTAAAAGAGGAGCACTGAAATTATGTCTCTGTAAGTCATCCACATTGCAATTAACTTTGCACAGCTTTGCTGGTTGTGACAGATTGTTTGCTGTAGATTTGAGGAAGAAGTCGGCATAAAATGACTGCAAAGTCAAAATCCTCCCTCTAGAAACAGACAAGATCATTCTGTACCTGCCATAGGCTTATAAGTGGGAAGGAATCAAGTATACACTTTAGCCCAGACCTACGATTATATAGATGAAGATACTGAGGGTCCTAGAGGTGAAGGGAAATGGCTGCTATCACACAACTCGGTAGTGGCAGCATCACTACTAGAATCTAGGATTGCTGATCTGTACACTGGGATTTTTCCCAGTATCATGGAACCTATACCTTTTCTAAACATAAAATATTTGCACCTTGAGTTTGGAAGGGACTTGAGAGTTGCTGCTATAAACTTTGTTGGTAGTTGTTTTGTTGTGCCAACTTAGTATGTGTTTGGGGAACTGGCTTTATTCCATTCTCACTTCATATGGTTTTGGAAAGTTGAAACCCATGCATTTTTCTCTAACTTCTGGGATGGGCATTAATCCCAATCTGGTAAACTCTGATTGAATTCTTGTCTTCCTGCTCTAGTGGATTGGTGTTGAGTTGGGCACCTGGTGCCACCTACGCCAATCAGACCACTCCCTGGGACTATGGCTGGGACTATGGAAAGTGATTACTACTAATACATCTAGCATACAGAATCAATGAGATTTAGGGGATATAATTGATAAACAGTTTTATTTTGATCTCCCCCTGTCCCCTGAAAATGTATTTTATGGGAGAAGTTCTGATCCTGCACGAAACTCTAACAGACATATAATTTTTTTCACTCTCAAGGAATAAGAAGTTCTTTATATTTTTAAGATGTAATTCAACATGTACAATGTCAGGTCCCCTTTGTGAGTTAAAGGTAAGGCTTCTCATCCACCCCTAACTAGAGCTGGTGATGGACAAAAGCGTATGGACTGGAAAACAGGAAGAAACTGATGTTTTCTGTTTATTGATCTCTTTTCCCTAAATACACATTTATTTCCTCCTTCCCCAACTTCAGCAGATCTCTTCCCCTTCAGGGTCAAACCCGAGCTAGGGACAGGGTAGACGAAAGAGGAGGCAGAAGTCTGGTGGGAGGAAAGGCCTCACTTGACTGACACTGTTGTGTTCAGGCTTTATTCTCTCTGCTTCTGACTTTCCCTCGGGGGCATTTTCATGGGTTCTTTGGAGACTGTGTGCTGGGGTTCTCATGCCATTCCTGCCCTTGACCAGATGGATACTTCTTCATCGTGCCTTCAACGTTATTCTTACAACAGCCATAAAATGTCCATGATTCAGTTTTTCTTTTTGGATTGGATCTAAGACAGCTACCCTGAGGGCTCTCTCACAGGGCTGTTATGGGCTGACTTGTGCCCCACCCCCACTCCATTTATATGTTAAGGTCTAATCCCCTGTACCTCAAAATGTGACTGTACTTGGGGAAATGGCCTTTAAAGAGGTGATTACGTTAAAATGAGGTGAGTAGGGTGGGCCAATACGACAAGTGTCCTAATAATAAGTTATTAGGACACAGACACACACATAGGAAAGACGACGTGAGGACACATCAAGAAGGTGGCTGTCTCCAAGCCAAGGAAAAAGGCCTCAGGGGAAACCAAGCGTGCTGACATCTTAATCATGGACTTTGGCCTCCAGAACTGAAAAAATAAATTTCTGTTGTTGAAGCCACCCAGTGTATGTTACTTTGTTATGGTGGACCTAGGAAAGCCACATGCAGTCCAAGGGAAACACTTATGCATCATTCTTGCTGTCAGACTTTAGAAGCACAAGCCTAACATCACAGCAATTCTCCTTTGTTGTACTTTCAAAGAAGCTAGGCAACTTTTCTCTCATCCTCGAGATTTCTCAAGAGTCAGAGAGTAATCAGTTGCAGGGGAAACCACATTATATATATAATGTCAAGCTCTCAGAGTGATTCCTTTAAAGCTCCCCCACTTACACCTTCTCACAAACAGTTTCCTCCAAACAAATCTTTCCCCTAACTCCTCCTTAATATCACCCACGCCAACCCTTTTGATAACCGTGAGAGATTTCCATCATCGTATAATTTATTTTTGGTTAGCTCTTTGCAATTTCCCCCTATGGCTTAGTACCTTCTTTGTAATGCAATAGATACTGAATCTCAGTGATTCCGCGAAACTTTTGTTCAATTAGGTATAAAATTATATGTATTGTATGTGTTTGGGGAACTGGCTTTATTCCATTCTCACTTCATATGGTTTTGGAAAGTTTTCATGACAAGAGCCTAGGTAGAAATGAAGTCAACTCACGAAGAAAAGTAAAACCGGTGGATGGAAAAGAACAGTCTTGATAGTATCATTCACAGTCTTGAATTCAGCTATACCTGAGTAGGTTCTAGCTTGGGATATTTCAGTTAAGTGAGCTGACCTCAGAGCCAGCATTCTTACTGTTTGCTCCCTCATTTTCAAAGTTCCCGTTGAAATAAAACAAATCCCATGGATAAGGTGATTATTTTCAAGGGTTTTATTATTGGTTGGTTTAGGTCCCTCATCCTGTTATGAAACTGGCCATAGTGGTCACAACAGCTGGGGGCTTGGGTGCCGTGGCATGAGCCCAGAGTCTGCATTACTCAGAGGGCTGGGCAGAAATATCCCTTGGAGCGCGGGAGCCCTGCTGGGTGTAGAAGATTTTCTAAGGAGGGATGGATGGAGACACAAGCAGGCTGAAGTAGGGCAAATGACCAGAGCCAAGAGTCTTTGAGCTTTGACCATTGCAGATTCTCAGATTAATTTTTTTTGACTCCTTGAACTTCCCAATAATCCAATGAGTCTTCATGTCTTATCAATACTTTCACTGCAATATCTTTCATATCCAAACTTGATTCTCCATTCCTATGATCTGTTATATAAGCCTACAGACACTCTCAATAAAACTCTCACTCAGGATTCACCATATTTAAACAAAAGCACACTTATTTATGCAATTTTGCATACAATTTTATGGGGTTTACTTACCCTTCTAAAATCCATCTGTAGATCTTATAACTTAAGAACCTCTCTCTTATAGTTGGGTCTGAGTTGGCTTTCACAATATTGATGGACATCCTGAACAAGGCGAGATGAGTTTTTGTATTATTTATTTTTTTAAAATCTGTGTTATCAGGCATTTTATTAAGTGCTTATTATGTGCCAGGAACTATGCAAAACACTGTGATTTTGCATGAGTTGCCTCATTTATTTTTACCACAACCTTCTTTTTAAAAAATATTTATTTATTTATTTATTTGAGAAAGAGAGAGAGAGAGCAGGGGGAGAGGCAGGGGGAGAAGGAGAGGATCTCGAGCAGACTTAGTGCTGATAATGGAGCCCAACACAGGGCTCCATCTCACAACCCTGAGATCATGACCTGAGCTGAAATCAAGAGTCGGACACCCAACAAACTGAGCAACCCAGTGCCCCTTACCAGCGCCTTCTGAAGTACATACTATTTTTATTCCCACTTTACATAAAACAGGTGTAGTGGTGTTATGTAAAGTCACAGGCTTCGGCTGACCCTGAACTCAAACTCAGTTCAGTCTCTGAAGGATGACCTTATACTGCCTTTCTTTTTGTACCTGTTTTCTTCTCCTGTGGCTTTGTCCCATGAGTATTTCCTTAATCCTCCAAATTAGTCAGGTGGGGGGCACCTGGGTGGCTCAGTCGTTAAGCGTCTGCCTTCGGCTCGGGTCATGATCCCAGGGTCCTGGGATCGAGCCCCGCATCGGGCTCCCTGCTCAGCGGGGAGCCTGCTTCTCCCTCTCCCACTCCCCCTGCTTGTGTTCCCTCTCTCGCTGTGTCTCTCTCTCTGTCAAAAAATAAATTAAAAAAAAAAAATTAGTCAGGTGGGCTATATAATGCTGCAATAACAGAAAACCTTCCAGAACTCTGTCTTTGCACAGTGAGGACTGATTACTCTTACACAGTCTTGGGTGGGTACGGCAGCCTCCGTGCCTCCTACAGCTCCCTCTTCAGAACAGCAACCGTCAAGGTCACCACTTTAAGGGAAAAGGTAGGTGGAAAAGGAACACTAGCTTTTAACAGCCTCTGCCCAGAAGTGATATATTACATATGTAGTCTGGTTTGCAGGACCTTACAAAATGGTTATTAGCTTTGTAACCCTTGCCACCATCACAGGGAAATGCATTATATTTCAAAGCCAGCTCAAAGAAGTACATTTTCCTAAATATTAAGTAAGCTCAGCCATTTTTTCTGTATAATATTTCCCGTTTCCCCATCACTATAATGCACACCCATAACAGACAGATAAAATTGTTATCAAAAGGGCTAGTAGAGGAAAGCTTTGGTGATTCTAATTTGGAATTTATCAGCGTTCATTTCTTCTTCTTGTGGGTACCTGGTTTCTTGCGATGTATGACATCTTCAGTCAACCCCAGGGACATCTGTGTGCTTTTGCCAACTTGCTGCAAAACGTAACACCTAAACCTGTGAAAAACCACTCCAGTGTCCAGCATCTACACATTAAAATAACAAGATTCTATAAATCCTCCAATGCAATTTAGGAAAAAGTGAAGAATCTCTAACTATCTAACTGGACACTAATCCAAACAAGACACTGTACAAAGCCCAACAGTAAAATAAATACAGAAGCTATCAAATGGCCCTACCCTTCAGTAGAAAACACAGGATGTTAGCAAACTGCTTTCCTGGAATATAAGTGGGAAGAGAAAGGCAAGCTGCAGCTCTGAACATCGTTTGCCCATATAAATCCTGTTAATAATCATGGCGCGCCTGCATGGCGCAGTCGGTTATGCGCCTGACTCTTGGTTTCAGCTCAGGTCGTGATCTCAGGGTCGTGAGATCCAGCTCCCACTCAGGCTCTGTGCTCGGTGGGGAATCTGCTTGAGATTCTCTCTCTCTCCCTCTGCCCCTCCCCCGCTCAAATAAATAAATAAATAAATCTTTTTTAAAAAATCCTGTTAACCATGACAATCCCGTTGGGACATATACCCCCCCCCCAACAACAACCATATTTTGGGGTATGCAAGACGTCCTCCAAAACCTCAGCGCATTCGACATAGACATGCCTGACTCTGCTCCACCTAAACCAGTCAAAATGTGGTAGGAATGAGCAATGAGACTGGAAGAACTCACAGAACGTGATAGAGAATGGTAGCTTCCAGGACCTGGAGGGTGGGGGAGATGAGAAGATATTGGTCAAAGGGTACATACTTCCAGTTATAAGATGAAGAAATTCTGGAGATCTAATGTCAAGCATGGTGACTATTGCTAATATTGCATTGTATATCTGAAATATGCTAAGAGTGTAAATCTGCACTTTCCTCATTATACCAAAAAGGGGGGGAGCTAACTATGTGAGGTGATGGATATCTTAACTAACTTGTGGTGATCATTTCACAATATATACATATATCAAACCTTCACATTATACACCTTAAATGTATGCAGTTTTTATTTTTCAGTGATATCTTAATGAAGCTGAAAAAAAATAATGAGGAGACAGGAACTTCCAGGCTTTCTCTATTCTCATCAGAGTCCTGAATAAGAGTGTGGCCAGGTTACTAAGGATAAAACAGGGTATTCCCTCTACCCTTACCTGATTTCACTCCACCAATGATAAATACTCGTTTCTTCATTTGTGGGTTTGTTCATTTGTTAACTCAACTTCTTTTTCTCTTATTGTTTGCCCTATCCGAATGCTCTTCTGTGAACCCCCTCCTGTCAAACTTCCACACCCAGACAGACTCATGCTCTAAAGAACCCCCCTGCCCAGCTCTCTGAGCAATGAGGACTCCAGACTCACAGCACCACACCCAGCTCCCCAGCCGCTGGGACCACAGCTAGTTTGATGCAAAGACAGAGGCACAAAACCAACTGCCAGTAAGATGCTTGCAAAGAATTTCTTCATCAAGAGAGTGCTTTTAATTCAACTGAAACTTGGCAGATGAGGAAATGGGATTGGAAAGTCTGTAGGCTTGGAAGCAGGAAGCCCGGAGTTCAAATCCTGATTTCATCAGTTCTCATTGTGGGATCTTGACCAAGTTAAGATTAAAGTTGTTTCCTGTAACATGGGGATAAAGATGGTGCCCAACCCACAGGCTGAGGAGTTAAATGAGGAAGGAAAACCCTTAAAACACACAGCAAGGTGCATGCCAGTCACTCTTCTAGGTGATGGGGACACAGCGAGGAATACTGAGAAAGTCCGTGCTCTCACTCAGCATGTGCTCTAGGGAGGGAGGCAGAGATGATACAGAAGCAGACAAGTAAATATACACTATTTTGTCTGGTTGTAAGCACTGAGAAGAAACAGAAAGCCGGATAAATGTCTGAGAGTTGCTGTGGGGTAATAGGGTCACTCGAGGGGACATGGCGTGAGGAACATGGGGTGATCGCTGACACAGCTGCTCCCAGGGAGCGCCACCCCAGACAGGTCTCACCAGCTAGACCCCAAAACTGACGATCCCCCTGGGAGAAGAGGAGAGAAATCCATAATCGTTATCCCAAAATAAAGTCAAAGTTTGTATCAAGTCTTCTCTGCTCTCTTTTTTCCTGTAAGAAGAAGACTCGCCGAAGTCCCTGGAGATGTCTGACTGGGCAATCTTGTTTAGCAGGTTGCTGAGCAAACTCACTCTTCCATCTAAATCTGTTAGCCTGCAGAGCCCAGAACACGTCCAGGAGGGAAGGGGCTGGAGGCCTGGCAGGCTTGGTCGTCTCCCAATTTATTCCCATTCTTCGAAGTCAGAGACTCCATGTGGAAACAAACCTGGGCTACCACATTGGTAGCATCATCCCTTTAGGTCGATGGAGAAGGTAGCAGCTTCTACCATTCCCAGGCTGGCAGCTGGGGTCAGGAAAGCCAACTTGGCCTGCTGCCCTCAAGTGACCTGCTCTTGTGGGTGATGTAAAAAGCTCTCAAAACATCAGTCTCCAGGGTCAAGGGGTATCTGGTAGTAGTTCTCATGGGCGTCTCATGCCGCACGCACCCTGACTGCTGGCTCCTCATGAGGCTTCCTCACAGGAAGACAATGCCTCTTAATCTTCTCCCTCACTTCCTTATTTATCTGGGGCATCCGGTCAGGGGTGTTTAGCCTTCAAGGTCCCTTTAGCGAGTCCACTAACACTTCCCCACGCTGCCTGGGGCTTTAATTGTTCCATTGCCATGAAGAGACAGCCCTGGACCCATACAATTGCTTCTTGGGGCCCGGCTCCTCACCCTCTTTGCTGTGGTCCCACACCAATCACCTGTTGAATTCGCATCCCAGTGAAGGTGACAGCTCACCCATGTGGAACGAGTCTTGCTCTCTTAGTATAATACTCTTGCAGTTCAATTTTGATGTGCTGGCTTCTAAGAGATTTAGGCTCAACAGGATAGAGGCTTGTTTTCAAGTGTCCGTCCTCTTTTTAGTGCCTTGGTCCTGGTTTTTGTGAACTGTCCCACGTGCCTCTTGATGAATCAGGGCAGGGGTGTCCGTGTGGCAAGGAGAAGGGTGAATGGCCAAGTTTGGGGAGCCCTGCCTGCTCCCTCCAGCTCCAACCAGAACGTCTCCTGTATTGTCTACATACTGAGCTTCAGCAACAAGTTTTTAGTTGAAAATGGGTTATAGAAAAGGGTGAATGCTTCTGGCCTGTACTAATATCCCCCTCTCCCGTTCAACAGGCCTGAAAGTTCCAGAATGGTGTGACTCCAAGCTCTACAGAATCCTTTGCATACCAACTCTGAATCTCAAAATGGAGCCCGAGAGTTTGGCTTTACCCCTGTTTCCTTCATTCAACAGATGGTTATTAAGGAATTATTCTATGCAGGGGAAACTAAGCACGACAGGACACCTTCTGCCAACAAGACAGACTCATAGATCTGCCCTCTTTTCTGTGAACATCTTAATGCTGATTTCCAAGGAGTGGATTCTAGGCCCCCCGCCAAGAGCCCTTCATAGGTATCTCTCAGGGGGCTTTATGGCTCAGACCTGCCTGGACATCACAGCACCCCTAAGGCATGCTCCTCGTGTTGGACTCTGAAAAACTCTCAGGGTCACTTAGAGCAACCTGTGACATTATTTAGTAAGTTTAACAGCGAGCAGGTGTCTCTCGCATCCACCAGTAGATTATGATGTTTGAATCTTTCCCATCTCTTGCACGGAAGGATAGATCCTATAGGGGAGGTAAAAAGCAGTCTCATACCACACCAAAATTAGAAGAAAAAAAAGAAATAAAAAAAGAAAGGGAAAGAAGGAAAGATTTAGGGGAACTCCTCCAGGGGAGCCCATAAACACAGTGCCTGACCCTCTGGGCACAGGGGTGAACTCGAGTCTCTCGCTGTCAGGAAAACAATATTCCATCCCTCTTCCTGAAGATGTCCCCAGGTTTGAACATAAAACCCAATCCAGCCCAAATGGAGTCCATCCTAAGGCACGGGCCAGTGAGCCAATAAAGTTTCCTTTTAAGTTGTATCCCTGCCCTTGAAAACAAAATCAAACCTGACTAATACTCACACTGTCTCTTTTTCTCTCCCAGTCTCTTCCCCTCCCCCCACACTCATAATCAAATAAGAGATATTCCCATATTATATACGTACTATTTCCTCTCTCCTGCACTGCCACCAAACGTTTGATATAAACCACTTTTCAATGTTTTGGCAGCTTCATCTCTGCATAAAAAAAAGAGACAGGGCAGAAGGTGACCGTAATCATCACAATTTACTTTTTTGTTGTCACATGCCCAAGAAAAGACACACATTCATCCTGGGATAATTCAATATTCTGAAGAATGGCCCAGAAACACAGGTAAAAGGTCTCAGTGCCTTTCCAGTCAATGTAGCTACAAGAACTAGGGTGTCCAACTCTTTTTTGGAAGAGAGCTCTAAATGTATCTCGCTATTTTGGAATATGTGCAAAATACCGTAAAATGTCTCTCTTTGGATGTCTTGTTCTGGTCTGTTTTGTTTCCTTCCTATTGTTCTCAGGGAGAATGAGTTCTTTTCTTGAGTTTATTTATTTATTTTTTTTGCCACTGATATAAAAATAAAAACAATGATAACAGTTATTGTTCATTAAATTCTGCTAAGCACATCATGATTTCCTTTAAGCCTTGAAGCTCATGCAAAGAAGTTATTATCTCTACTTTACTGATGAAGGCTGGGGGTGGGAATTTGCCCAAAGTCATAGGATGTCCTAGCTGCTAGGAACAAGGGTCTTGAACTAAGCACTTCACACGGACGATCTTGTGAAATCTTCACAACACCCCTAGAATAAATGCATGATTAGCAACAGTTTTGTAACTTGTCGAAGTAACAGGCTAAGTGGTAAATTCAGAGCAAAATTAAAACCTAGGTCTTTCTAATGCCAAAACAAATGTGCTCTGACTTCACCATGAAAATTCTCCTATCTCGTCAGAACAAATGTCCTGAGTTTTAGTTCAAAATACATGGTTGCTATGCACAGCCCACAATAATAGATTTAGCTTTTTATGGACTTTTGGAAAAGCATTTTTCGAAACATCCTTCAGCATTTGCTGAGGTGTCTGGGTCAGGCCTTGGGCTGGACAATGCAAGCACGACCACGATAGAGATGCTCTAAAACTTGCCCAAGGAGTTCATAGCCTACCAGAATGGGGGGTGGGGGGAGCGGGGGGAGAAGAGGAAGCAGAGAGTAAATCAGAGAACAAAACACAAAGTCACACCCTTATACAACACACATTCAGTAAAACAGAGGCGCACTAAACCCTAACACAGAGCTCCCAGCCATAGCACTATTGACATTTTGGGCTGGATAAGTCTTTGTGGTTGGGATTGCCCTGGGCATTGTAGAATGTTTAGCAGCATCTCTGAATTCTACCCACTAAATACCAGTATAATGCTCTCCTTCCCCAGATGTGACAACCAAACATGTCTCCAGACATTGCCAAATGCCCCCTGGTGATAGGAGGTAGGGTAGCCCCCAGTTCGGAATCATGGCCCTAGCAGTACACCATGCAGAGATAAGCAATGAAACCAAATTGCAGGTTGTTAATAATGCTGTCTGATTTTTAAATAAGGGCTTATTCTGTGCCAAGTACTTTAGAAACCTGATTATCATTCTATCCTCACAAAAACCTTTCAATGTGTATACATTGTACTGATGGCCATTTTATAGGCTAGGACTAAGACACAAAGAACTTAAGTAATTGACCCTACCAGCTGCATAATAGTGGCTGGTAGAGCTAGGATTTGAATCCAGGCCTGTCATCTTAATCCATGCACTGAGATATGAACAGCATTTTTTAAGTCTTGCTGGTTCACTCATTTTCTTTACACGGCCACAGACTAAATAAATATAAAACTACCGACATAAGAGAATGAATATTTCTAAGTTTACATGCAGTGGGATTCTTTTGTGGGTATTCTATCTTATCCATCCTGGACCTAATTAATCTAGTTTATTTTGGATGATTCAGTTATGGGAGTCATGCCCATATATCTAGGAAAAATACTTTTTAATTCTGAAGAATAGAATCAATTTCATATCTTGGTTTATCTTTTGGCCATCCAACCACAGTGTGGAGGCCAAAAATCTCTAAAGATAATAAAATATGATTAGCTGAGACTACATATTTCCAGTTATTTTTATTGAAATGAGTTAACAGGAAAAAAAAAAAAAAAACCCAGACCTGGACATCTCCTCTCCCTTAAATAAATACCTGCAAAGGACCTCCAGGATTACTAGAAAGTTTTCATTTAAATTGCCAACTCTATCACTCAAAACAATATAAGTAAATTTGCATCAGTTATATTTTCTAGGTATTTCTCAGAAAATTCTAAGTGCAAAATTTCTTTTATGGACAGGGTTTTTAAATAGTCCATTTGCTAGGCTTAGATAGCTAGAAGACAATAGTGACCATTTTATGCTCATTCATTTACTCCAGCAGACTGTTAGGATCTGCTTCTTGTTTTTCAATTTTTTTGTCTATCTGTGGTCTAGTAATACATTATCCCAAATCCAGTAAGTAGAAGAACAGCAACAAAGGAATCAGAATGGTCAGTGGAGCTTTATTAAATCAATGCATTTAATTGTGGATTGTTGTCTGTGAAATCAGGACCTGAGGGGAATAAAGCCACCAGTAGTAACATTCTGACTCAGGATGGCTAACTCACTAATTCACAATTAGCCTGCTGCATACGAGAAAGGTCAGGGAGAATAAGGACTGCATGTCAGACCTCTGAAAGTCAAATGTACACCCTGGACACAGTGAGACCAGATGCACATCAGGTAGTGTTTAGGGACTTGCAATGACTTGATTTAAAAGAGAAATCATCTGTAGCTAGGACATCATTTTTATGCCTGGCTCAAATTTGCCTTTGTGCCATTTTGGTGGAGATAAAGAGAACCAGATCTGTGAGTTCATGTCATAAATCTCCCCCAAGGGGCAGGGAGTTTGGCCAACTTAAAATGCAAGGCAAGTTATTTTCATGCACTTTAAAATTACACTGGGAACAAGTATTGGAAAACATCGTGCCGATCACAAATTTATGATTTCTACCTTTAATTACTACATAAAGCAAATATAAAATAAAGACCAATCCGAATGAAATAGCACTATGTATATTTCACGGGTTTTCACAACTCAGGTTCTTCACTAATTCTGATAAGGATTTTCTCCACTCACCACAAATATGTATACCCGATATTAAAATAATAAGCTATTTATTTTTATTTTTTTAGAAGATTTTATTCATTTATTTGACAGAGAGAGACACAGCAAGAGAGGGAACACAAGCAGGGGGAGTGGGAGAGGGAGAAGCAGACTCCCCGCTGAGCAGGGAGCCCCATGTGGGGCTCGATCCCAGGACCCTGGGATCATGACCAGAGCCGAAAGCAGACATTAACAACTGAGCCACCCAGGCGCCCCAAAATAATAAGCTATTTAAATTATAAGCCTAGTGCTTATGTATACACATAGCAAATAATTAGATTCTTTCTCAAACACTTTGTAACTGAGCAAACTTGCTTCTTCAATCTAATTGGGCTGATTCATAATCGTCTTTTTAGAGCTATACTTAAATGCTACTTAAAAATTCTTTTTGCCTTAACTTCATAACTGCAATTAAGTACCCATGTTACACTCTCTTAAAAGCTGCCCATTGGCAGATAGTCCAAGATGACAGAGGAGTAGACCTTAGTTTCGTCTGGTTCCCGGAATTCAGCTAGACAGCTATCAGATCATTCTGAACACCTGTGAACTCAATTGGCGATCTAAGAAAAGAATAGCTGCAACTCTACAAATAGAAAACCACTTTCTGCAAGGTAGGAGGTGCGGAGAAGTGAATCCAAGGTGATATAAGGGGTGATAGACCATGGCGGGGGCGGGGGGGGTGCGGGGTGGGGGAAGAGGGAGGGAGTCTCTGTCAGCCGGCTACCAGCAAGTGATCTAACAGTGGAGCACAAAATCAGACCTTTTAGAAGTCTGCGCAGGGAGGAACATCTGTGTCTGGAAGGTGCTCAGTTGGTGAAGTGGGGTGGAATCCTAGGTGGGACAGTGTGTTCTCAGGATCACTGGGGTCACAGAAAGAACAGGGGTGCCTGAGTGTGGGCAGAATTCCCAGGCATCCTATAGGGGAAGTCGGCTGCAATCAGTAGCCCAGGAGTGGGCTCTCAGCTCAGGGTTGCCATAAACCTCGAACTGTGGCACGATTGGGCAACTGCTCTGTGAGCAGGAGCCCAACAAGCGGCTGAGTCGGGGAGACCCCCCCTTCCTCCCCCGGGAGGAGCAGCACAGGTGCTCACCAGAGTCTGCAGGGTTTGGAGACTCGAAAAGGGGTGGTGTGCCTGAGATACAAATGCTGGGTCACAGGCCAGGTGAGCGTGGAGTGCAGATGGAGACCAGAGAGCCAGGAGTGATTGACTGCCTTTCCCTGAGGGCTCACTGAGGAGTGGGGCCCTGAGCTTTGGGCGGCTGGGAGGGGGGCGTGTAGGGAGGCTGCTATTTTCATTCTCATCCTCTAAAGCTGTGCAGAAAGCCTTCAGGGAAACAAAAGCCACATAGAGCAAACCCGAGCAGATTACTTAGCCTGGCCCCAGGCAAGGGCGAGGCAATTCCGCCTCCGGCAAAAATACTGGAGCATCAAAGCAACAGGCCCCTCCCCCAGAAGATCAGCAAGAACAGCCCGCTGAGATGTTTTCCAATCATAGAGAACTGCAAAACTCTGGTGCGAGGGGAATATAGCATATAGAATTCATGGTTTTTTTCCTATGGTTCTTTAGTATTTCAATTTTAATTTTTTTCTCGTTCCTTTCTCAACCCATTTCTTATTTTATCAACTCTTTTAAATCTTTTTAAAATTTTCATTTTTATGGTAACATTCTATCCTTTCATTAAATCTAACTTTATTTTTGTGTATATATAAGGTTTTTAAAAATATTTTATTTATTTATTTGACAGAGAGAGACATAGCGAGAGCAGGAACACAAGCAGGGGGAGTGGGAGAGGGAGAAGCAGGCTTCCCGCTGAGCAGGGAGCCCAATGCGGGGCTCGATCCCAGGACTCTGGGATCATGACCTGGGCCAAAGGCAGAGGCTTAACGACTGAGCCACCCAGGCGCCCCTATATAAGTTTTTCTTTCTTTACAATTTTGGGCTACAGTTTCTTCTAACAAACAAAGCAAAATACACCCAGAATCTAGTGTATGGCTTTATTCTCTTCACCTGTCTGATAATATTTTCTCTTTTGTTTTTTGTTTTTTTTTTTGTTAAAGCCTTTTTTAATTTTCACCTTTAAAGTTACATTCTATCCTTTCAATGTATTTAATTTTATTTTTGTATATCTATGTTTTTCTTTCTTTACAATTTTGAGATGTAGTTTCTTCTAACAAACCGACCTAAATACACTCAGGATATAGTGTATTGCTCTGCTCTGTTCACCTGTCTATTTATATTCCTTCTTTTTTTTTTGGTCTTTTAATTTTCATTTTTACAGTTACATTCTATCCTTTCATTATATTTAATTTTATTTTTGTACATATATAAGTTTTTCTTTCTTTACAATTTTGGGTTCTAGTTTTCTAACAAATGGAACAAAATATACACAGGATCCAGTGTATTGCTCTCTTGTGTTCACCTGTCTGATTATATTCTTTTTTTTTTTTTTTTTTTGAGTTTCAGGTCTGTTCTGATTTGTTTAGTGTATATGTCTTGGGGTCATTGTTACCATTTTAGTATTTTGTTCTCTCATTCATCTATTCCTCTCTGGATAAAATGACAAGATGGAAAAACTCACCTCAAAAAAGAGAACAAGAGGCAGTACTGACTGCCAGGGACCTAATCAGTATGGACATAAGTAAGATGTCAGAACTAGAGTTCAGAATGACGATTATAAAGACACTAGCTGGGCTTGAAAAAAGCATAGAAGACACTAGAGAATCCCTTTCTGGAGAAATAGAAGAACTAAAATCTAATCAAATTAAAATAAAAAATTCTATTAATGAGATGCAATTAAAAAATGGGGGCGCTAACTGCTAGGATAAATGAGGCAGAAGAGAGAATCAGTGACATAGAAGAGAAAATGATGGCAAATAAAGAAGCTGAGAAAAAGAGAGATAACTACTGGATCACGAGGGGAGAATTCAAGAGATAAGTGATAACCATAAAGCAAAACAATATTAGAATACTTGGGATCCCAGAAGAAGAGGAAAAAGAGAGATGGGGGCAGAAGGTATATCGGAGCAAATTATACCAGAGAACTTCCCTAATCTGGGGAAGGGAACAGGCATTCAGGTCCAGGAAGTACAAAGAAACCCCCTCAAAATCAATAAGAAAAGATCAACACCCTGACATATAATAGTGAAACTTGCAAATCTCAGAGACACAGAGAAAATCCTGAAGGTAGCTCGGGACAAGAGGTCCATAACCTACAAGGGTATAAACATTAGATTTTCAATAGACCTATCCACAGAGATCTGGCAGGCCAGAAAGGACTGGCATGATGTATTCAGGGTGCTAAATAAGAAAATTATGCAGCCAAGAATACTTTATCCAGCTAGGATGTCATTCAAAATAGAAGGAAAGACAAAAAGCTTCCAGGACAAAGAGAAACTAGAAGAATTTGTGATCACTAACCCACCCTGCAAGAAATATTAAAAGGGATCCTTTAAACAAAGAGAGAGCCCAAAAGTAACATAGACTAGAAAGGAACAGAGACAATATACAGAAACAGTGACTTTACAGGTAATATAATGGCACCAAATTCATATCTTTCAATAGTTCCTCTGAAAGTAAATGGGCTAAATGCCCCAATCAAAAGACACGGGGTATCAGATTGGATAAAAAAGCAAGACCCAACGGTAAACTGTCAGCTAGAGACTCATTTTAGACCCAAAGACACCTCCAGATTTAAAGTGAGGGGGTGGAAATCTATTTATCATGCTAACGGACATCAAAAGAAAGCTGGGGTGGCAATCCTTATATCAGACAAATTAGATTATAAACCAAAGACTGTAATAAGAGATGAGGAAGGACATTATATTATAATTAAAGGGTCTATCCAATTGTTAGAAGATCTAACAATTGTAAATACTTATGACTCTAACATGGGAGCAGCCAATTAATAACAAAATTAAAGAAACACATTGATAATAATACAGTAATAGTAGGGGACTTTAACAACCACTCAATGCATGGACAGATCATCTAAGCAGAAGATCAACAAGGAAACAAGGGCTTTGAATGACACACTGGACCTGATGGACTTCACAGATTTATTCAGGACATTCCATCCTAGAGCAACAGAATATGTGTTCTTCTCTAGTGCACATGGAACATTCTCCAGAATAGATCACATACTGGGTCATAAACCAGGTCTCAACCAGTACCAAAAGACTGGGATCATTCCCTGAATATTTTCAGACCACGTGCCTTGAAAATGGAAGTCAATCACAAGAGGAAATTTGGAAAGAACTCAAATACATGGAGGCTAAAGAGCATCCTACTAAAGAATGAATGGGTCAACCAGGAAATTAAAGAAAAATTAAATAAATTCATGGAAACAAGTGAAAATGAAAACACAACTGTTCAAAACCTTTGGGATGCAGCAAAGGTGGTCCTAAGAGGGAATTATAAAGCAATACAGACCTTTCTCAAGAAACAAGAAAGGTCTCAATACACAACCTAACCTTACACCTAAAGGAGCTGGAGAAAGAACAGCAAATAAAGCCTAAACCCAGCAGAAGAAGAGAAATAATAAAGATCAGAGCAGAAATCAATGAAATAGAAACCAAAAGAACAGTCGAACAGATCAACAAAACTAGGAGCTGGTTCTTTGAAAGAATTAATAAGATTGATAAACCCCTAGCCAGATTTATCAAAAAGAAAAGAGAAAAGACCCAAAGAAATAAAATCATGAATGAAAGAGGTGAGATCACAACCAACACCTAAGAAATACAAACAATTATAATATATTATGAGCAACTATATGCCAACAAATTAGACAATCTGGAAGAAATGGATGCATTCCTAGAGACGTATAAACTACCAAAACTGAAACAGGAAAAATAGAAAACCTGAAAAGACCCATAACCGGCAAGGAAATTGAAGCTCTAATCAAAAATCTCCCAACAAACAAGAGCCCAGGGCCAGATGGCTTCCCAGGGGAATTCTACCAAACATTTAAAGAAAAATTAATACTTATTCTTCTGAAGCTGTTTCAAAAAGTAGAAATGGAAGGAAAATTTTCAAACTCTTTTTATAAGGCCAGCGTTACCTTGATCCCCAAACTAAAGACCCCACCAAAAAGGAGAATTATAAACCAATATCCCTGATGAACATGGATGCAAAAAATCTCACCAAGATACTAGCCAATAGGATCCAACAGTACATTCAAAGGATTATTCACCACGACCAAGTGGGATTTATTCCTGGGCTGCAAGGTGGTTCAGCATCCGCAAATCAATCAATGTGATACACTACATTAATAAAAGAAAGGACAAGAACCATATGACCCTCTCAATAGATGCAGAAAAAGCATTTGACAAAGTACAGCATCCTTTCTTTTTTTTTTTTTTAAATTTTTTTATTGTTATGTTAATCCCCATACATTACATCATTAGTTTTAGATATAGTGTTCCATGATTCATTGTTTGTGCATAACACCCAGTGCCCCATGCAGAACGTGCCCTCCTCAATACCCATCACCAGGCTAACCCATCCTCCCAACCCCCTCCCCTCTAGAACCCTCAGTTTGTTTTTCAGAGTCCATCGTCTCTCATGGTTCTTCTCCCCCTCCGATTTCCCCCCCCTTCATTCTTCCCCTCCTGCTACATTCTTCTTCTTCTTTTTTTCTTTCTTAACATATATTGCATTATTTGTTTCAGAGGTACAGATCTGAGATTCAACAGTCTTGCACAATTCACAGCGCTTACCAGAACACATACCCTCCCCAGTGTCCATCACCCAGTCACCCCATCCCTCCCACCCCACCCCCCACTCCAGCAACCCTCAGTTTGTTTCCTGAGATTAAGAATTCCTCATATCAGTGAGGTCATATGATACATGTCTTTCTCTGTTTGACTTATTTCGCTCAGCATAATACCCTCCAGTTCCATCCACGTCGTTGCAAATGGCAAGACCTTATTCCTTTTGATGGCTACAGCATCCTTTCTTGATTAAAGCTCTTCACCATGTAGGGATAGAAGGAACATACCTTGATATCATAAAAGCCATTTATGAAAAGCCCACAGCGAATATCATTCTCAATGGGAAAAACTGAGAATCTTTCCCCTAAGGTCAGGGACACGGCAGGGATGGCCATTATCACCACACAGTACTAGAAGTCCTAGCCACAGCAATCAGACAACAAAAAGAAATAAAAGGCATCCAAATTGGCAAAGAAGAAGTCAAACTCTCACTCTTTGCAGATGACATGATATTCTTTGTGGAAAACCCAAAAGACTCCACTCCAAAATTGCTAGAACTCATACAGGAAATCCGCTAAGTGGCAGGATATAAAATGAATGCACAGAAATCAGTTGCATTTCTTATACTAACAATGAGACAGAAGGAATAGAAATTAAGGAGTAGATCCCATTTACAACTGACTTAAAACCATAAGATACCTAGGAATAAACCTAACCAAAGAGGCAAGGGATCTGTACTCAGAAAAGTATGGAACACTCATGAAAGAAATTGAAGAGGACACAAAGAAATGGAAAAAGTTCCATGCTCATGGATTGGAAGAACAAATATTGTGAAGATGTCTATGCCACCAAGGACAATCTACACATTCAATGCCATCTCTATGAAAATACCATCAACTTTTTTCACAGAGCTGGAACAAATAATCCTAACATTTGTATGGAACCAGAAAAGACCCCGCATAGCCAAAGGAATGTTGAAAAAGAAAAGCAAAGCTGGTGGCATCACAATTCCGGACTTCAAGCTCTATTACAAAGCTGTCATCATCAAGACAGTATGGTACTGGCACAAAAACAGACACATAGATCAATGGAACAGAATAGAGAGCCCAGAAATGGACCCTCAACTCTATGGTCAACTAATCTTCGACAAAACAGGAAAGAATGTCCAATGGAAAAAAGACAGTCTCTTCAATAAATGGTGTTGGGAAAATTGGACAGCCACATGCAGAAGAATGAAACTGGACCATTTCCTTACACCACACACAAAAATAGACTCCAAATGGTTGAAAGACCTCAATGTGAGACAGGAGTCCATCAAAATCCTAGAGGAGAACACAGGCAGCAACCTCTGTGACCTCGGCCACAGCAACTTCTTGTTAGACACATCTTCAAAGACAAAGGAAACAAAGGCAAATATGAACTATTGGGACTTCATCAAGATAAAAAATGCTTTTGCACAGCAAAAGAAACAGTCAACAAAACCAAAAGACAACTGACAGAACAGGAGAAGATATTTGCAAATGTCTTATCAGATAAAGGGCTAGTATCCAAAATCTATAAAGAACTTATCAAACTCAACACCCAAAGAACAAATGATCCAATCAAGAAATGGGCAGAAGACATGAACAGACATTTATCCAAAGAAGACATCCAAAAAGCCAACAGACACATGAAAAAATGCTCAACATCGCTCGGCATCAGGGATATACAAATCAAAACCACAATGAGATACCACCTCACACCAGTCAGAATGGCTAATTAACAAGTCAGGAAATGACAGATGTTGGCGAGGATGTGGAGAAAGGGGAACCCTCTTATACTTTTGGTGGGAATGCAAACTGGTGCAGCTACTCTGGAAAACAGTATGGATGTTCCTCAAAAAGTTGAAAATAGAGCTACCCTATGACCCAGCAATTGCACTACTGGGTATTTACCCCAAGATACAAATGTAGTGATCCAAATGCGCACCTGCACCCCAATGTTTATAGCAACAATGTTTACAATAGCCAAACTATGGAAGGAGCCCAGATGTCCATCAACAGATGAATGGATAAAGAAGTATATATATATATACAATGGAATATTATGCAGCTATCAAAACAATGAAATCTTGGCATTTGCAATGACATGGATGGAACTAGAGGGTATTATGCTAAGTGAAATAAGTCAATCAGAGAAAGACAATTATCATATGATCTCATTGATGTGTGGAATTTAAGAAACAAAACAGAGGATCATAGGGGAAAAGAGGAAAAAAAAAAAACAAGATGAAATCAGAGAGGGAGAAAAACCGTAAGAGACTCTTAATCATAGGAAACAAACTGAGGTTTGCTGGGGGGCGGGGATGAGGTAACTGGGTGATGAACATTAAGGAGGGCATGTGATGTATGAGCAATGGGTATTATATAAGACTGATGAATCACTGACCTCTACCTCTGAAACTGGTAATACCTATATGTTAATTAATTGAATTTACATTAAAAATATTTTAAAAAGTTGAAAAAAACTGCACATTGTATGCAGAGCATTTATAGTGATTTATAATTTTATATGTGCTTATTTGTTTGATATCTCTCTTCCCTATTAATGCCTTATCTACCCTTGTACCTCAAGTCTCCAACACCATAGCAGAGACTCAGTGCATATTCATGAATGAATAACGAATAAATGAGAAGCAGACATGAGAGTGACTATGTGTTCCCTACAAGAAGCAAAGAGCAGCCCCTGGTAAGCCTTTGCTGTATTTTGTTTCTCTTCCAAAAATGTCTGTGATATTTCTTCTTGTATATTTATAATAAGATTCTCTTTTCTGAAGCCAGCTGGAATGAGTCTCTGTTCCTCCCAACAGAAATGTCCTAAGTTACAGCCAGAGAATGGGGCACATTGACATAACAAAGTGAATAAAATAATAACAAGGTAACATTCTAGCAGGAAACATCAAAGGAAAGAAGTAGTCCCCCTGGTATTGTTTATCTTTGCTTCATACAATCAGAAACTGAAACTCTCAACCAAATTTACTTCCTATATTTAACCCTTTAAAACTGGCCTCTGACTCCACCTGGTGGAGATACAGAAATCTGTGGAAATGAATCCATCCAAACGTGAATAAAAGGCGCCAGACCTATTTCATTTCTCAACAAGAAAAGACAGATACTCAGAAAGTCAAATAGAGGACCTTCTGGAATGTTTTGGCCCACTCAGCGTCCCTGACAATAAATAGGCTTGAACAATCATTCACCTGCTGTTCTCGGCTCAGCTCTGAGAGTCCAGGGACCTGCATGTTCCAGTGACCCAGGCACTTGCCCCAAGCTTCTGGTTAGTTTCTACCAAGAGGAAGTATGGGCAAGAGTGGGGAGAAGGGGTTTGCTTCCTGGTCCGGATTCGAGGGGCACCTTCCAGCAGCAAGAGATAGCCAACACTCCATCCTCATCTGATAGCACTTTCCGGCGCCCGCAGCAATGAGTACCGCCACCTGCTGACTAGCAGGCTCTCAGCAGCCCAGCACCTGGTTAGGTGGTGCTTTGTTCCGGTTTCAGCACTGGCCCAGGCCGACCCCTCCTCCAGGATCCTGGGCTCCGGTGGCCCATCGCCTCCATGCATTCCTTCAGTCAGAGGGATTGTTGCTGGTCCCAGCAGCTACTTAACATAGTTACCTGAGTATAACCAATTTCCTGTATTTGATTCCTCTGTTTGAAAACCTAAAGGCTTGACCCACTTCTGTCTCAAGGCCTGAATATCCTGATTCAGATCAATTTCAGAAAATGAATGAAAATGACCTGGTAAATTAAAAGTTAATTTTTTAAAAAAACCACAGAAGAAACTCAAAGTGACTTTTTTTTTTTTTTTTTTACTTTAGAAGTTACAAATAAATTACAGTAAAAGACTGGCATGTTTGTGTACATAGACATTTAACTCTTTTAAAATTTTCAACTCAGAGAAAAAAGTACACAAATGAAAAAGGAAATCTCAGATTGAAAAGATGCTTGCAGTCACTATCTTTGTTCAAGCTTGTTATCAATTGCATTATGGCAGGATCCTCCAAACTATTCTCTCTGCTTTGAGTCTCTCTTTTCAAACCATTCAGCACATTGTTATCAAAGTTATATTTTTAAAGGACAAATGCTATCACTCTCCTCCTTGACCTACTGGTCAACAAAGATTTAAAAAGTAGTTACTTCTGGGATGTCTGGGTGGCTCAATCAGTTAAACGTCCATCTCTTGATTTTGGCTCAGGTCATGATCTCAGAGTACTGAGATCGAGCCCTGCATCAGGCTCCATGCTGGGCGTACAGCCTGCTTGGGATTCTCTCTCTTCCTCTCCCTCTGCCCTTTCCCCCATCCCCTGCCCCCTCTCTCCAAAAAAAGGAAAAAAAAAGTAGTTACTTCAGGATTAATTAAAGAAATGAATATCAAAACAGTAGCAGGTATCTGCTAACCTTTAACCTTTCCTAATAATCGTATGATTACTCAATTGTAGCAATTTTAAAAGCAATAGGCTAGATAAATAAAATAGAGAATAGAAAAACAATAGAGAAAAATCAATGAAACCAAGGGTTGGGTCTTTGGGAAAAACAACAACAACAACATCGACAAACCTTTGGCTAGATTGATAAAGAAAAAAAGAGACCAAACTCAAATAACCAAAGTCAGAAAAGAAAAAGGGGACATTACCACAGGTTTATAGAAATAAAAAGGATTATTAAGCATACTATGAACAACTGTATACAAATTGGATAACCTAGATGGAACTGGCAAATTCTAGAAACATATTATCTATCAACACTGTATCATGAAGAAATAAAAAATCTAAATAGACCTATAACTAGTAAGGAGTTTGAATCAGTAATCAAAAACCTCCTAATGAATAAAAGCCCAGAACCAGATGGCTTCACAGGTGAGTTCTACCAAACGTTAAAAAAAAAAAAAATTAACATCAATCTTCCTAAAACTCTTCTAAAATATTGAAGAGGAGGGAGCACTTTCAAATTCACCTTATGAGGCCGGGGTTTCCCTCTTATGAAGACCAGACAAACACATTACAGGAAAAGGAAACAGCAGACTAATATCCCTGGTGAATATTGATTGCAAAATCTTCAAGAAAATACTAGCAAATCAAATTGGACAGTATGTTAAATGCATTATATAATATAACCAAGTGGGATTTATTCCTGGAACAATGCAAAGATGGTCCTACACACATAAATAAATCAATGTACTATACCACATTAAAAGCCACATGATCATCTCAATTCATAAAAAGCATTTGACAAAATTCATGATAAAAACCTTTCATGATAAAAACTACTTAAACTGGGCATAGAAGAAAATGACTTCATGAATGGGGGGGAAATCGGAGGGAGAGATGAACCATGAGAGACTATGGACTCTGAGAAACAAACAGGGTTTTAGAGGGGAGGGGAAAGGAGGAGGGGGACAGGCTATTCCGGTGATGGGTATTAAGGAGGGCACGTACTGCATGGAGCACTGGGTGTTATATGAAAACAATGGAACGTGGATCACCACATCAAAAACTAATGATGTATTGTATGGTGACTAACATAACATAATAAAATTAAAAAAAAGAAGAAGAAAACGACTTCAGCATAATAAAGGCCACAGATGAAAAACTCACATCCAATATTCTACTGATTGGTGGAACACTGAAAAACTTTCCTCTGGGATCAAGAAAAAGACAAAGATGACCACTATCACCATTTGTTTTCAACACAGTACTAGAAGATCTAGTCAGAGCAATGAGGCAAGAAAAAAGAAATAAAAGACATCCAAGCTGGAAAGGAAGAAGTGAAAATTATCTCTGTTCATAGACAACTGGACTTCTATGACTCATATAACTTTATATAACTTTAGTTCATAGTAAAAAAAACTAATGATTCCACACACACACACACACACACACACAGACACACACACACGCACACACACGACTGTTAGAAGTAATAATGAATTTAGCAAAGTAGCAGGATACAAAATCAACACACACACATGCGTTGAATTTCCATACATTAACAATGAACAATCCACACAGAAAATTAAGAAAGCAACTCCATTTAGAGTAGCATCAAAAGGGATAAAATACTTAAAGATGTTAAGTTCATGGGCTTTTCTACCCCCACCACTGAGTTGTAGCCAGCATCTAATTTTTGGTCTTTAATACTATTGTGGACCAAAGAGACACAGTGTCCCTTGGAGGACAGCTCTTTCCGAGCCATAGAGAAAAAAGCCAAAAGTCTATGTGGATCTGGATTATACAGTTTTGGCCAAAAATCTACTTACAATGAATTTGGATTTTTTAAAAAGTGTTTCTCACCATTTCTAAACTTAAAGTTTTGTTCCTTCCACACTGTTTCATTCATTTCTCTCTAGAAGTTGACACCCCTGATGACTCTACTAGTCATCATGAAACACTTATAAAAACATGTGTAAATTTCCCGTGATGCAAAAAAAGAAAGAACAAAAGAAAAGAAAAAAACCCTCAAAATGAGAGGACTATCAATTAGTATTGTTGTCTATTTTAAAGTGTACCTTAGGGGCACCTGGGTGGCTCAGCCGGTTAAGCATCTGCCTTCGGCTCAGGTCATGATCTTGGGGTCCTGGGATGGAGCCCTGCACTGGGAGCCTGCTTCTCCCTCTTCCTCTGCTGCTCCCCAGCTTGTGCTTTCTCTCTCACATACTCTCTCTCAAATAAATAAATAATATCTTTAAATAAATAAATAAAGTGTACATTATTCCTGGAAAAGTATCAAATTTCAAAAACATAAAATTTCATAAAATATACCGTCTTACGTCCCATGACCTAAGAAAGGAGTTTCATCATTGGAAAAGACTCCTCCTAGGTGGTGGCTCAATTTTGCATCACTTTGGATGTCTTGGGTCCTGCAACTCAACTGAGAATCAACTGCTCAAGAGCAAACCCTGGACCTCAGCAAGTCAGAGAGAGTATTCTTTTTGCTTTAGGATTTGAAAATATTATTTCCACCTTCTGGAAAAATTACATCAATCTTGGGGAGGTAAAAACATAAGAGCAAAAATAAGAATATAAATATGAAATGAAATCACTAATTAATGCAGGTAAATGTTCTCATCATTACCTTTACAGCTACGGTTGACCCTTGAACCATGGCAAAGCTAAGGGGCTCCAATCCTCCCTTCCACACTTACAGCGCAGTCAAAAATTCTCATATAACTTTAACTCCCCCAAAACTTACCTACTAATAGCCTAGCTGTTGACCAGAAGCCTTACTGATAACACACACAGTTGGTTAACATATTCTGTATGTTATGTGTATTATATACTGTATTCTTATAATAAAGTAAGCTAGACGGAAAGAATGTTAAGCAAATCATAAGGAAGAGAAAATACATTTATAGTACTGTATTGTAACAAATCCACATAGAAGTGGACCTACACAGTTCAAATCCATGTTGTTCAAGGGTCAACTGTATTTTAATTTTACTGTCATATTTGTAATTGGTGCGATATTTTGTGTGAGTTCTATCTGCTCCTTAAGTTGCTAAAGGCAGTTAAGAGAATTTCATAACTTATGTTTTGATTTTAATTAAATATTTAGGAGAGTAAAATTAAATAAGTTCATAATCGTTAAAACATTTGAGATATTCTAACTTTAACTTTATAAGTTTTGATGGATTTTCTTTATAAGTAGTATAGAAATATTTAGAAAGACTGTGATCGCTCAATGTTTGAGTGAGTGTTAATAACAGAAAGGTTTGAAGTTTAGTGAATTAAGCATTAACCAAAGTAAAAAAGCATGCAGTTTCCACTGTGGTGTTAAGGGATCTGTCAACACAGTTGACTCTGTAAATTGCCACACACTGATAGAAGTTATGTATTATTCATTGGGATTGGGGGAGGGATCCGTCAGCATGTTAGTCTCTCCCTGCACCCACATCATAGATACCAGAAACCAGGAGCCCAGTAGGCCTGTAACTTCACTTTTATTTGGCTTTTAATATAGCCATGCCTTTTAAATGTTATATTTTTTGTCCTTTGCCCATCGTTGTTATGTATCTGAAGCAGATTGCAGTCATGACGATCTAAGGCCATCTCAACCAGGAATCTCTCTTACTGGACTTTTAAAACTGAACTGGAAATACGTTTTTTATTTTTTTATTTTTTAAAGATTATTTATTTATTTATTTGACAGAGAGAGAGACAGCGAGAGAGGGAACACAAGCAGGGCGATTGGGAGAGGGAGAAGCAGGCTCCCCGCTGAGCAGAGAGCCCGATGCGGGGCTTGATCCCAGGACCCTGGGATCATGACCTGAGCTGAAGGCAGACGCTTAACGACTGAGCCACCCAGGTGTCCTTGGAAATAACGTTTTTTAGATATCTGTATTTCCTACTTAGTCCCAAGCTTTTTTAGGCTTTAACTTCTTTGTATCTGGAGGCTGTGATACATAGTAAAGTGTTCAATAAACACATTTGAAGAAATTACGAAGACGGTAACGTTTTGTGAATACTAGAAATGCTGTAGAGGGCAAACAATCATGCTCATAGATTATTGATGGGCAAGTAAGTTGGTGCAGCTCTTTGGAACTGACGTCAGCCATGTCTTGTAAACATGTTCATAAGCTTTGACTACACTTAGAGGAATCTGGCCTTAGGTAAAAATAAAAAAAAAGGAGGGGGGACAAAACAAAACAAAAAATAACTGGAAACAAACTGCATGTCCACCCCTGGGGAATTGGTTAAATAAATTACAGTTCACCCACTGGATGGAAAATCAACCCTCCATTAAAAATATGTCTTGAGTATCGTGTAGCAATATGAGAGATTATTTGTGGCATAAGCTTTTTTTAAAAACAGCATTTAAAACAATTATGACAACATTATGAAATGCATGATTAAAAACCGGCAGAAAATAACATCAAAATTGTAACAGTGTTAATTCCATCCGTCTTCCATTTCTCAATTTATATAAAACACGGTTTTGTAAATTGCTGTGCCTTCTGTCCTTAAATTTGCATCAGAATTAGATGCAGTTTTAAAATTGCTATTTCCTGCAACTACATATTTAGTTGCAGGAATTAAACAGAATATACATTTTGGAAAATGTGATGTTTAATCTAGGAACAAATTCTACTTTCGACATTTAGCTCAGAGTAAGCTTAAATCTCAGGGACCCTATTACTTTTGGTAGATCATATTTCTACAAGTTTTGTATACACGGTTAATATAAGTAAATGTTGCAACAGCTTTTTGGAAAATGAGGAGGAAGGGAAAAGAAACACAGAATTGAAATTGCAATGAAATGAGGCTCAGACAGACTTAAAAATGTTAATAAGCATCCCAGCCCACGACCACCACCCAAATGAGGGTGAGGCCCTCTTAGATCTTCCAGCCCAGCTAGCCTCCAATTTTTCAAATCATCACTACATTTGAAGTCAGTCATGCAGCAGTTTCAGTCTGGAAGAGTACTTGTAGAACGCCATAGTGTTAAGTGTTCTTTTATGACCTTGATGATGGAGATTATTTGGTGCAGCCTCAACAGTATGGGCAACTCTGAGATTCTCAGCACAAGCTCGGCAATGCAGAAAACTTCACACCTGCTCTAACTCCATCTCTTCTTGGGTGGGGGTGGTGGAGAACACATTTTCTCCAGAGACGTAATTTCATCTAGGATCCCTGTTAGTCTAAATAGACAGGGGTAATTGCGCAGAAATACATCCAGGGAGTTTGTTAAAAATATAGATTTTAGGGCTCATTCAGCAGAGATTAAGATTGAAAAGATTAAAAAGGTAGAGATTAGAAATGTGTATATTTAACAAGCATTTTAAAAAAAGATTTATTTATTTTAGAGACAGAGCATGCGTGTGCATGAGCGGGGAGTAGGGGCAGAGAGAGAGGGAGAGAATCTTCAAGCAGATTACCCACTGAGCATGGATCCTGCACAGGACTCTATCTCATGACCCTGAGATCACGACCAGAGCCAAAGCCAAGAATTGGTCACTCAACAGACTGAACCACCCAGATGCCCATAACATTACCATTCTTACTAGTAAATCTGTTGAAGGTGATATGTACATCCTATTTGTTGATAAATAGTGTCTCAAACGTTTCTCAGAGTAGTCTCATGCTATACATTGGTCATGAAAATGTTTCCAATTCAGGGTCCTTCTCTGAACTCATCCAGAATGGTCAGACCGGATCGGATTTCCTCAGACTTCCCTGACCTTCAGCACCATCCTATTGACTTCATCTTCAAAGTTTTGGGAATTTGTACTGGCTCTGTCATTGTCTTGGTGAAAAATTTTAGTTCCTCTTTTTAAGAAGTATATGATAATCTATTTGTTTCCAATATACCAGACATATCACCAAATCCACACTAGTGTAGTGATTAGTCATGGTTCAGGATAAACTTGACATCTCCACTTAAGAGCGAATTCATCTGAATCTCAGTCTTCATTTCTGAGCTGATGCCTTGTTGGCTTAAAAGAAGAAAAGATGGCAGCCCTAGATATGTCATCATTGTTTACGCTTCCTTTTCTTTTTCTTTTTTTAAACTTTTTATCCCCTGAGTGCTAAATCAATGCTCATCCATGTCAAATAAATCTGACCACCTGTAACGAATGTGGGTATCCTGATACTGTTGTTTCAGACTCTCAAAAGTTCCTCCTCCTCACCACCTACTTTTCTGGCTTTTACCTATGTCATTGGATGATTCCTGAAAAAATCCTCACCACATATCATCATCATCATCAACATCAACATCAAATATTTATTATACACATACTAAGTGACAGACATTTTTCTTAGGACTACATATTTCATTTTATTACATTTCATCTTCACAATCTCATGAGGTCTGTATATTCCGCCTAATTTATAAGTAAGGAAATTCCATAGTGCCTTTTTTCCTTTCATTCCTTAGTCTTCAATCTACATTGAAAATCCCCTCACAGGAAATTCCATATAGGTGCAGCCTGAGGCCTTCTGATTAATTCTTTTCTTGAAATATAGTTAATCTTCTGCTTGTGCATGTAACATATACTTGAGAAATGTGTAATACTGTTGAGTGCATATGGTGTAAGGATAATTCTACTCTCCGAAAGATAGAATATTCTAAAAACTATTCAGTCAAGATATATATATAGTGTTCTTCCCCCGCAGTGGATCTCCAATGGGTAGCATGTCTTAGTGTGTCACCCATATAAGAGTCAAAGAAAGTTTCTGACTGGTGGAGCCTAAGTCATATGCCTACCCTGTGGCTGCATTAGAATAGAGACAGAGAAGATGTGGCCCTTTTGGCTTCCGCAGAGGAGAAACTCCTTCCAAACAGGAGTTAACCGCCCCCCGTAGCACTGTGATGGTTCATTTTCTGTGTCAGCCTGACTGGGTATTCTGGGTGTACCTATGAGGATGTTTCCGGGTGAGATTATATTTAAATTATAGACCAAGGAAAGCAGATTTTCCTCCTTGTTGTGAGTGGGACTCATCCAATCAACTGAAGGCTTGAATAGAACAAAAAGCCTGGCCTTCCTGCAAGTAATGGGAACTGATGATTGCCTTGAGCTGGTTGGTTGGTTTTTTTCTGCCTTCACGCCAGAACCAGAACATTGGTTCTTCCTAGATCTTGAGCCCACCAGCTTCCAGACAGGATTTAGACCAACAGATCTTCTGGTTCTCAAGCCTGACTCAGACTGTAAATGCCTCACTGGCTCTCCTAGGTCCCCAGCTTGATCACTACAGATCTTAGGACTTATCAACTCCATAATCATGTGCGTCAACACACACACACACACACACACACACACACACACTATTGGTTCTGTTCTGTTTCTCTGGAGAATTCTGATTAATACAGGCATGGGGCTTTAACAGCAGTCAGCCAAAAAGTGTCAAATCTCCACAATAGAATTTTCCATCATTTTGAACATGCTCTCAAACCTGTTCTTTTCCTTCTCAACTACACACCTCACGGAAGTGCTATAAATAGATCAGGGTTTACCATTTAAGTATCTTTAAAGAAGTCCATTTTTATTTCAGTTGTATTTTTACTTGCCCCACTTCAATTTTCCAATTTGCAGCTTTTTAATAAAATAAGATTTTTAAACATCATAGGTTTTATCTAATTGTTTGATCCCGATGTACCGCATTGCCTGGGTCCAATTAAGATGCTGGGATGCAGGCAGCGCAACACACTGATGGCTTGCAGTGCTCATTTTTCAACCCTATGAAATTTCACTACAAACATGCTAAAGTCAAGGACTTCTGGTGCCCTGTGTCCTTTCCCGTGAGGGACTGAATTCATTCCTCCTTCCCCCACTATAAACCAAGCCTGATGGAAACTGCTATGGGGGGGGGGGGCATGGAGGGAGACTTCTCTCTCTTTCTCTTTCTCTCTCTCTCACTAATTCTGCTTCTTTACATGGAAAGCCTTCATTGTACAAATAAAAACATAATAACAAAGAAATGGGCAACCCTAAAGAACATTAGGACGGAAGCCAAGTTGAATATTCTAACAATCACCAGGTCGTGAGGAGGGCAGGTGTGAGCAGTTAACAAATTTGAAGCCAGATTTGCTCATTACATGAAAGTTGTCTCTAATCATACAGCCTATCATTTCAACAGCACAGTATAATAGAATATAGCATTTAATCAGAAAGTACTGATTAATATATTAAAGCAATTACTGCAGGGAGAACAGCTCATTTTAATAAAAAAAAAAAGAGAGAGAGAGAGAGAATCAAACCACTGCTGGCCAAATTACTTACCTCCCAGGCACAGGCTACAAGAACAGCTCCATATAGCACCATTTGTCTCTAAAGCAGATGGGAATCCTGCCTCTCCTTCATTTCCAACACCATTTATGAAGAGGATCCATTTATCTCTTCACTGCAATACTGAAGTCTAGAAATGGAAATGCTAAACTTTCATTTCAAGACATTATAATGTCTTTCTCACATCAAACCCATAGAAATCACAGAAAAAACATTTTAAAGGATATTGGGCCAGGCTGAAAGAATAAAAAGAAGACATCTCCTATAATAGACAAGAAATTGTGAGAAATCCTGGAAATACAAAAGCCCAATAGGTTGGGTTTATAAGAAAACTCATAGCACAAGAAAAGCGTGAGAAAGTTCAGCAACAAAGGTGGGAACAGCACCCAGAGGATCCTACACTGCAATTTCAATGTGAGCATTCTTGTCCAGTGTGTCATGGGAAGTTTATGCTTCTCGGAATCTCAACAAAAATCAGTTGAGGAATTAAGGGGGAAAAAACCCTAATTCTCCTGTAAGCTAACAGTCAACATGGAGGTGTGACCGGTTGTAAGGAATTCACCAATATCTAGTAGAAAGCAAGACATCTGGGGCCTGAACCTTTCTAGGAACCTGGACTAAAACATGGAGCAGAGAAGCAGGAATGATTTAATCCAGTCTTGCTATAGCTCGACTACATTGTGTTATAAATGAGTATTCATGGCCCGGTGCGCTAACAGTTATTCTTGTAAATAAAATAGTCAATAAGTTTATCTCATGGCACATTTTAACAAGTTTGGAAAGAAGTCCTTAAATTAGCACCTTCAACTAGTGATTCTGTGCAGTCTATAAACTTCCTAGCAGATCTTACTGTTACGTCATTCATAAACTGCCCAATGATATTTTAGGACACTTGGAGTGTCTAAATATTTGCTCTCCACTACAGTTCTTCGTAAATACCTTAAGAGAGTAAATGCAAGGAGGAGAAGATGTAAATATTATTGAAGGATGCTCCCTTGGGAAATCAGAAATTGATCTAATATCTGAATGGTTAAAAACTGTATTGATTTGGACAAAAACCCCAAAATTGTTTAAAAAGGAAATAAGCTTATATGAAACAGTGTGTATCCTAACACCCAACTTAAAGATGGTTTTGGATGAGCGAACAAACATCAATGCGGAATAAAAACGATCTTTGTCGCAAAACATAGATTGAGGCAATCGAAGAAGGCAACTAATGCTTTGTGTGTTTTAAAATTCAAGAATGTGAACTTTTAAACACTAAATATATGTGGTATGTGGTAATATTTACATTTTTAAATGACCTTTTTTGACATTTATTTTGTTTTTATGTTTCAGTCTTTCAGTGCTAGTCACCAACTAATTCTGAAACTTTATTCTAAAGATCATGGAGAGTAAATTATTAACAATCTAACGAGAACTTTTTAAAAAAAAAAAAAAGCTGCCTTGAAAACTGGGAGCTATGTCACAGTTTGAATTTCAGGAATGTCAATTCAACAAGATTCATCCATATCAAGTGGCTGCTAGAATTCCTAACCCCAATGGAGCTCCGTGTGCCAGACCCCGCATGGAGCACTGCATGGACTCTAATTCGACCGCCTCTCACAAAGCCTCGTGGCAGAAGTGCTATTATTCTCCAGGCTTTCCTGGGGAGGACAATAAGGCTACGAGATAGTATGTCTTTCCCCAGGTCACCTGGTTAACCAGTATCGGACGCCCCCCAAACCTTGGACTCTGGAGCTCATTCTCTTCACCAGGACTCCACAGCCCGTCCCTCCGTGCTGGATGGAGAGCCTAGAGCTGGCACCGTGCCAAGACTTGGCCTCTGGACTTTAAGAGTCAAACTCTAATGGGGTAAACAGAGGCATACATAAGCAGGAGTAATGACGATGGTGGGAAGGAGGAGGAGGAGGAATAGGTAGGAGAAGGAGGAGCGAGGAGGAAGAGGAAGAAAATGGCGGAAGGGAAGGGGAAGGGGAGGAGAAGGAAAAGAAGGTGAAGGAGAAGTTATAAATGCTAAGATAAGGCCATGTAGCCGATGCTGTGCCAAACCTGTCTAACCCAGTGGATGAGACCCGCCCAGTTCCGGTGCCACTATCCTTGCTGGTATCTGCAAGATGAGAAGACCTTTGAGACAACCTCCAAGGCTCATGTGAGGACTGCATGATGAACTCCTGTGTGGTGCTCAGAGCTTGGGGAAGAGTAGGTTAGTCAAGTGGATGGAGAAGATCTGGGAAGATTCCAGCTGAGCCTGGAAACAAGAGTTATTTGAAAAACGTAAACAACAACAACCACAACAACAACAAAATCCCAACTATATAGTCTAGGTGCAGCCAATAAAGCACCTTCCAGACCGCAGAAGCAACCAGGAAACAAAACAACAAGCAAACCACATCTCAGCTCAGGGTGTGGGATGGATGTGTTCGGAGAGCCAAGTTCGCAGAGATTCCAAGAGACACAAAGGTACTGAAGCTGGAAATCTAAGAAACAGCTAGGTGCTAAAGGGAGAAGTGTCCTCAAGTACGTCAGTCCCTGGGGACTAACCAGGGGTTTTCCTTTACCTAAGTGAAAATCTATTTCTTGTCTCAGAGAATCCTGCGGTTTTTGTTTGTTTATAATTTCAAATTTGAATTATAGGCCTATGGGACCCCAATGTGCTATATGCTTCTTGCTCCTTTCCCTCTGCCTAAAGCACAGAGTGTGGTTTAAAGAAAAACTGAATCAAATGTATAAAATAAAAACAACAAAATATAAAATAAAATAAAAATTAAAAGTCGGCTGATATGCTGTGATGTTGGGTTTGGATCGAGCTTGTTTGCTGTCTGTTTTCATAGTTAATTAAACAACTCTTCACAAAATCAAGCCGCATTGCCAATCTCAGGAGGAAGGAGTAACCTAAAATGTCATAGGGTAATAGTTTCTGTTACTGCATTAGTTAGTGTTAACATGTAAAACTTAAAAAAAAAAAAAAAGTTTGAGCTCCCCCTTGTGGTAGTATATTTTGAGAGCTGAACTCAAATAACGGTTTGTTTTTTTGTGTGCAGGAAAAGCATGAATATGCCTTAGTGAACCGAAAAAAAATTGCATTTTTTAAAAGAAGAAAAAAAGACAGCAAAGCTCTGACAAATGGTTTCAGAGTGTACAAAAGAGAGCTGTTTATGTGAAGGACTTATAATATCAAAAATAGAGTGTATCCTGATGGCCCTTGGACAGCATCCTGCTGACAGATGGAGTGTGCATGTATGCGTGTGTGTGTGTGTGTGTGTATGAATTTGTGCTAATTATTAACATTTAAAATATTTTGGTATGTGACATAAAAATTCAGGTTTCTGGGTTCCCTTTAAAAATCGGAAGCTCTGGAAGCCCTGGTTCTGCAATAATTAGCTAGAACGGAATAGTTAAAGCTCCCTAAAGATAAGACAGTCCTTTTTCATTCCAACATATACCACTAAACAACTTATTGTGTTATTTTCCTGGCCTCTGTTGGAGTCTGAGTTTGTAATCCCTGTTAAAGCAGGAATTGCATAGCAAAAAAGGCGCCAATGTCCTTGGAAGAGCACAAAACATGGACTTAAGGGCTCTTCTGGTTCCCAGCTTTGTCACTTCCTGGCTGGGTCACTTTGGGGAAAAACAGTCCCTATCTGGAGGCCTCTGCATTCTTATCATTTCTTATACTCATCCAATCCAATTCCTCTGGGCTTTCTTTTTTCACTAAACAGAATATGTATGTAGAGCAGGTATGGATTATACTCTACAACACTATTTTTTAAATAATGTTCATTTCTCAAAAAGAAGCAAATGATGGTCACACTTCCAACTATCCAGTTCACTGTAATTTAAACTCTTTTTGTGAGGTCCCTCTCACTCCCCAAGAGGGAGTAAGTAATCAAAACATTCAAAGAAGTGCCGTCTGTGTGTCCCTTTCTTATCAGCTTTGTCCCCAGCCCAGTGTCACTCTCCCTGACAAGCTCCCCTGGTCACATTTCCTTCATTTTACTTTTTCTCTTGGCCATTATCAGTGGCAGATGTTGCTTTATTCTTTCCAGTTTACTCATGTGTTTATTTGGGGTATTGTTTGTTTTTGTAATGGTTTATGGTCTAGATCCTCCTTATGGAAAGGGGGGATTGTGTTCAATTCTGGGTTCTGGAGCCTACTACAGTGCCTGAGGCTAATGTCCCACAGATATTTATGTACCTTATACGGTAGTTTCCCAACTTATACTGAAGACTGGTTGATTCTGTATAGTCTCAGATGTTATCCCCAGGGAGAATAGAAAAGGGAGAAGAGCTGAGAGTCTTGGAAGTCTAGCTGATGTATTAAGGAAGACAAAGAGCGATCACTCACAATCAAGGAGGTAACAATTCACTTTGCTGGGCTGTGCACTAGCGGGGGGAAACACTTCTCAGCAGTCACTGTGACCCTGACCATGAACCCAATGAACCCCAAAGCTAAAAAGGACTCATTGGAGTCATCTAGGAATAACTGTGTATCACTTGTGAGTCACAGATTTTTGACATTCATTTTTCATAATTTCTAACTCTGAAGTGGGTTTAAGAATTAAATAATGTTGAAAATTGGGAAGGAAATGTCTTCCTTCGTAGGGCCACACGTCTTTTATTAATTTTTCATAGTTTATCACAGATCAGCATGCATATTAACAGTAAGAAGGTAATCAGTAGCCATGTGACAAACATGTTTAAGAAAAATGAACCACAAATGTTATTGCGAAGTAATAATTTGAGTTTTTTTTAATTCATAGGCTTAGGAAATGGTATGAGTTAGTATTCAATACTGTCATTGCCTCAAGAATACTATCCCTGTGTCCCAGAAAAGGAAGCTCTGTGATCCCCATTTATATTTCCCTAGTTATAAAGCAACTTAAGGCAATACAAAAGTGTCAAAGTATATGTCTTTCAACACTTACTTCCTCCCTCTTCACTGGGCCCCCTACACCTCCCAGACAACCTGGGCAAGACACCATTCTTTGAGCTGGCATGTCATTGCTTTCAAGAAACTAATTTTTATTCTATTCTATTCTATTCTATTCTATTCTATTCTATTCTATTCTACTTTAGTAATCTCTACACCCAACATGGGGCTCAAACTCACAACTCCAAGATCAAGAGTCGTACGCTCGGACTGAGCCAGCCAGGCTCCCCAGGAAACTTTGATTTTTAAAAGGTTATTATTGCTGCTTAGCTAAAAATCCTTCCTTGGACCTTACCAGCCTTAGGTCCAAAGGAGGTATTTATTAACATTAAGATCCCAAATGTACTGCATCCATGTCTTGGTACATACACATTAGTACCATGCCAAGTGCCACACGTTTATGTTTGTTGATCCATAGTTTATGAATTGATCTCTCAGGCTCATTCACCATGAAGCTTGCTCTGTCTGTACTCTTACTTTGCTCCTCCAGTCCCTTAAACCAGTATCTGAGAAGGGCCTGTCATGGATGTCTGTCGTGGAGACACCAGAACCCTTTCAAGTGGGTCATCTCCTATGGTCCGCCATATTGAGCTGCCAATTGATGGTAGCACCACAGTTGTGTCATGCTCCATTCACAGGTGAGCAGAATGTCTCTGCTCCCTTCTAGGTGGTAGGCTTCATCCCCTGGCCACCAGCAGAGCATCACATGTACCCCACTGTCCTGGAGTCCTCCCTCTACCAGCTTGCTCCATCAGATCCAGTCTGCAGTTTCTGTCCGTCTCCTGTGGACTCTAATCAAATCCATTTGTATTTCTTTTTCCCACTTCCTCAAAGGCAGCATCCCCCACCCCTAACGCAAATCAACTGCTGAAATCAGATGGGTGGGAGCCGCCAGGTCTATCAGCTTATCATAAATTTCCCAGCATGGCTGAAACCCAGCTCTGTGTACAATTTAATTGAAACCATCACAAAAACTTATTTCATCAACAGAATTTTTAGAGCAGCATTTACTGTTGAATAGAAAGGGAATGGAGCCACACATGGAAGCCACATGTTGTTTAAAATTTCCTAGTAGCCACATTAAAGAAAGGAAAAAGAAATAAACGAAAGCAATTTTAGTAATTTAGTTCATTTAGCCAAAAATATGCAAAATAATATCTTTCCCACACTCAATCAAAAGGAAAAAGATATTAATGAGATATTTTGCAGTAGCTTTTCACACAGTCTTCCAAATCAGGGTGAAGTTGATGTTTATAGCACATCTCAATTTCCAGCCATGTTGCAAGGGCTCAGTCATCCCATATGGCTGGTACCTACCTGATGGGGCAGCTCTGGTTTAGAGCACAGGAAGGAATCAGAGACATCACGCTGTGCAACGCCCTTATCTTGCGAATGAGACTGAGAGAGGCTGCCCCATTCCTATCAAATTCAAACAGCTAATCAGTAGTAGAGACGACAGGACTAGCTCACTGGGGCCCCAATGCTCAAGCACAGACATTTTTATTCATTCAATGCTGCTTATGTGATATTTGCTAAGCCATTCTGCTACTAAAACACACCCCTCTAAAAAATACTAAGAATGTGCCAAAATAATCTGAGCAGGGTTTTTTTGTTTTGTTTTGTTTTCGTTTGTGTGTTTGTTTTAAGTAACCTCAACACCCAACGTGGAGCTCGAACACCACCATGAGATTGAGTCGCATGCTCTATGGACTGAGCCAGCCTGGTGCCCCCGGACAGTTGTTTTTATTGGGTCTGTGAAAGATTGGGTTTTTCCAACTGAGTAAAAGCTGCTTTGCAACTGGTTTCAGATTAATAGCTCTCTGATTTAGCTCAATTAAAATCATCCTAATTTTTTAACTAAAACATGACTAACATTTTCAAATAAAAATATTTGATTGACAAGAAAAAGGAGAATTATGGGTAATATTGACCCAACTATTAACTATGCGCTAAACTGTGTGCTTCATGCTAAACAGGGCAGGGAGGTTTTCATCAACAGCAGCATCTCATGCAATTCCTACAGCAATTTGAACAGAGACGATTATAACCCATTTTAAAGATGAGGTAAGTGAAGCCTAGTGAGGGTAGGTAGTCAGCCTAGGTCAAAAAGCTAGTAATGATAACCAGAAAAGCACATGGCCAGTGAATAATGCTTTTAGTCAGGAACAGAACTTGAACTCAAACCTTAGACTCCCTAATCAGTGCTCCTTACTCCCCCACCCCCAACTGCCTTGCCACATTCAGCCCCCACCGTTAATCTAATAGTCTGTTGAGTTGATATGTATGGAGCCTTTTCTGTGATTCAAAGGCTGAGTATGTCCACTGGGTCTTATCTCTTACTTCACCAGGGACAAACATTTCCCATGGAACCAACTCATTCCATGTCCCACTGAGATCAGTTGTACTTCCAGCCAATGGCTCTTTCGGCCGTGGGCTAATTTTCTTCTGCGGAGGGTCATGCCTTAGTCACTTACGCAACTTTGAATTCCACTACAAGAATTTGTCAATTCTGAGGCCCATGTCCTAAGCATCTTGCCCTTCAGACCCGTTAATCTACCTATTATCTTTTTCAGAGGTATTTTCACATCAGGCATAACAATACCACATTCACAAAAAATTTCTCTTAATTAGTGTCATTCAGTTTGACCTGCCTTAATACAGAGACTCATTTCTCAAAATGTGTACTGAAGCCATTTCTCCCATTTACGTCTATTATCAAATCTGTGCTATATACTCATATAGGAAAAAAGTTTGATCCTAAAAGAAAAAAAAAGCATTTTAGGATTTTAGCACTCAACTCAGTCACACTTTCTGTTCCTGTTGACTCACTGGTCCTCATTTAGCCCATTTATATAATCCCTGCAAAATGCTAACCATACCCGTAGGGCCTTACACTCTAATTTATAAGCGCATTAGATTGCTAATTCCATGGCTGGATTATATGATAGAGCAAGTAAGCAGGTGTTTAGAGAACGAACAGAGCAGGATTGTTTTTCTTTTTTTTAGAAAGAAGCATCTGACTTCAGCATGCGTGTAAGTTTAGTATTTTAAGACTCATCTTGTTTTTATTTAAAAGTAGATATTGGGGATCACTATGATATTTTCAGTATCCCATTCCTATAAAAATTATGACCAGGCTCTGGATAATTCTCATCTCAATAGTGCTCTCAATTACTTCACAGAGCTTATATGTATGGTCAAGCAGAAAAATTAATTATATAGTAACTACAATTATTTAGAACTCCCTAAAAACAAGGATGGCAACAATGGCTATTGCTGAGCAGTGCCATGTTCTATGCAGGCTTTATCTTTAATCCCAAATAGAAACTTTAGGGGGTAGGACTCTTATTATCCCCATTTGCAGAGATGAGAAACATGAGGTTTTGAACAATTTCCTTTAAGTCACAGGACATATCTTATAGCCATTAAAAAATGTCTTGAAGTAATTTTATGACATGGGAAAATGTTAGATAAGGAAGTAAGATAAAACTAAATATATCTTATGATCCAAAACATTTTATGAAGTCTGTGTGTATATGTGTGTGAATCTGAAGGGAAAAAATGTGCTCAAACACTAACAGCAGTTTTTCTGGATGGTAGAATCGTGTTGTTGTTGTTTTTTCACTTTTTTATTCTATTCAAAATTTTTAAATTTGATGTAATGAACACGTACCTCTATTATAAGTTTTTATTTTTTTAAAGATTTCTTTATTTATTTGAGATAGAGCTCGTGTGCCGGTGGGGGGAGCGGCAGAGGGAGAGGGAGAGAGAGAAGCCTCAAGTAGACTCCCCGCTGAGCACA
Organism: Halichoerus grypus; assembly: GCF_964656455.1. Taxonomy (NCBI): domain Eukaryota; kingdom Metazoa; phylum Chordata; class Mammalia; order Carnivora; family Phocidae; genus Halichoerus; species Halichoerus grypus. The sequence continues at coordinate 14,793,522 of NC_135725.1, read as the reverse complement.
GAGCCAGACGCGGGGCTCAATCCCAGGACCTTAAGATCATGACCTGAGCCGAAATCAAGAGTCAGACACTTAACTGACTGAGCCACCCAGGCGTCCCTATTATAAGGTTTTAAATAACCACAAGGATTTGTATGAAAACTTCTGGGTGTGTATGAAAAAGATGGGTGTTATATAATATCTACATCCTCAGAAGAGGTCAAGTATTTCTTATATATATTTTTCCATTATTCATAGTTACTAAGTCACCAAAACCCATCCTGGAAAAGGCAGCTGGACCATCCAAGGCCAAGTATCAAGGCAATCTATTGCCAGAGAACTCTGAGGAAAATAAATCTCATAAAGGGGCTTCAGAACTCCTGTCACCATCACATTATGGCATTTCCTTCTTGCAGGAAGTAAAGACAAAAAGAGGCCGTGACTATAGTTCATTAAAAAAAAAATACATTCTTAAGTCTCAATGTCTGTGTTCCAAAAGATCAAGTGCATACCTGCATTGAGAGCTGAGAACACCTGCCAATCCCATTCTTAAGTCTCTTGTTTTTGAAGCCTGCTTACTTATTCTTTGGGGATATATTTCTTGACAAATAAATTGTGGAGACCCCTTTATCCTTGTACACCAAACAAGGCCAAAGAAAGTTATAACTGGATATTATATTTTTGACTCACGTGAGGAAATAAAAGTCATCAGACTCCCATCTCATTGGTTTCCCCCCAGAGAACTTGGTTTTCCATTGTAGGTTAAACTCCTTTGTTTGCATTCCATTCCCTAAGCATGTGATGCCAATACTGAGGTCCAGGGTTATTTGCCCATCAAAAAATCCTAGCTTTGGAAGAAGGCTGGGAAAGGTGAGGATAACATCTGGATTTTGCTTGGCATTGCACTTGACAGAGAATAAAAGATAGTAAAACTCTTTTCCAATTTCTGACAATGTACTGTAATATCTGTGTCATGGTGAAGAAAGGGACAGTCTTGCCTGAAATGGAAAGGTATCATTGATTTTCCTCAACCTTAAAATGGCTTTGTAAGTTGTAGTATCATTCTAGAAGATTCTGGAAACCAAGAAGATCTATATGTCAGGTGGTACAAAACATTGGGAGAAAATATAAAGAGCAGGTGATACTGGGATACATTATGTTTGATAAACATGTGACACACAGTGTCTGATAAATGTTTATCAAATGGATGAAGATGTACTACCTCATGGTGCTTCCTGGTGATCATGCACCCAGTGTGGTCCCAGCATGTATTACAAGCCCACTTCCCCACAATCTACCCATATTCCTTGAGGAAAGGGGCTGGTAGAGCAAAGTGAAATATTGCAAGTTCCAGTAGGGTGGACTAGTTAAAGGCAGGGTTCCAGCACTGAAGAGTAAGGCAGGGAAATGGACCCCCAAACCTCTTCTTATTAACTCATCCACTGAGGAGTGAAGATAGCAAAGGCTGACCCCCTGTGGCAACTAGGGGAACTGTACCTCACCATATGATAATACTTGGGTACCAAATACATTTCCAAACCTGGCCAGCATGGTTCTGGTACAGGTAGGGATCCATCAGGATAAGAAAACATAGTTTAGGTCAAAGTATTGTTAATATGAACCCCTTGATATGGTTTAAACTATGTACTCCTCTCAGAAGCCAAAGGAGATGATTCTAACCATGTGTCAAAATGCAGTCTTTCAGTTTTCAAATCGATGGTGAAGCTCTTCAGAGAAGAAAATTTAGTTTCCACATATATTTGCCAGAATTTATTTTTTTTATTCCCCTGAGAAAAAAATGAAAGGTGCAGTCTGGCTGGTTGGTTTGCTCATTTGCCTTCTAAAATTTTCCCCATGGCTCTGATCATTATATATAGAAATAATGATATAGAACTAGATCATAGCGATCAGAACCTTCCCGGTACAAGACTATTATCAGAATAGTCCTCAGACAACTGTGGAAATGGCTTTCACTCTGTCAGATGCTTGTTCATGTGGGACTGTGGAAATATTTGGGGCAGCTCTCTGGAGGCTAAAAGGGTTAAATTTTCTAAAAATGCTTAACTTAAATCAGGTGGGTATTTAGGTGCCATAAAAATCCAACATAATTTTTAGAAAGATTGAAACTTAGAATATCA